>NC_061510.1:23836200-23876873 GCF_022539505.1 Lolium rigidum | reverse complement strand
ATGAGAAGTATTCCCTCTCGATACAAGGTTTAGGCTAGCAAGGTTGTTTGAGGCAAACACAAGGATGGACTAGTACAGCAAAACTCACATAAAAGACATATTGAAAGCATTATAATACTCTATACCGTCTTCCTTGTTGTTCAAACTCAAAACTAGAAATTATCTGGACCTTAGAGAAACCAAATATGCAAACCAAATTTTAGCATGCTCTATGTATTTCTTCATTAATGGGTGCAAAGCATATGATGCAAGAGCTTAAACATGAGCACAACAATTGCCAAGTATCACATTACCCAAGACATTTATAGCAATTACTACATGTATCATTTTCCAATTCCAACCATATAACAATTTAACGAAGGAGAAACTTCGCCATGAATACTATGAGTAGAAACCAAGGACATATTTGTCCATATGCTACAGCGGAGTGTGTATCTCTCCCATAAAGTGAATGCTAGGATCCATTTTATTCAAACAAAACAAAAACAAAAACAAACCGACGCTCCAAGAAAAAGCACATAAGATGTGGCCGAATAAAAATGTAGTTTCAGGGGAGGAACCCGATAATTTGTTGATGAAGAAGGGGATGCCTTGGGCATCCCCAAGCTTAGACGCTTGAGTCTTCTTGATATATGCAGGGGTGAACCACCGGGTGCATCCCCAAGCTTAGAGCTTTCACTCTCCTTGATCATGTTGCATCATACTCCTCTCTTGATCCTTGAAAACTTCCTCCACACCAAACTCGAAACAACTCATTAGAGGGTTAGTGCACAATATAAATTGACATATTCAGAGGTGACACACTCATTCTTAACACTTCTGGACATTGCATAATGCTACTGGACATTAGTGGATCAAAGAAATTCATCCAACATAGCGAAAGAGGCAATGCGAAATAAAAGGCAGAATCTGTCAAAACAGAACAGTTCGTATTGACGAATTTTAAAATGGCACCAGACTTGCTCAAATGAAAATGCTCAAATTGAATGAAAGTTGAGTACATATCTGAGGATCATGCACGTAAATTGGCATAATTTTCTGAGCTTCCTGCAGGGCAGTGGGCTCAGATTCGTGACAGCAAAGAAATCTGGAACTGCGCAGTAATCCAAATCTAGTACTTACTTTTCTATCAACGGCTTAACTTGGCACAACAAAACTCAAAACTAAGATAAGGAGAGGTTGCTACAGTAGTAAACAACTTCCAAGACACAAAATAAAAACAAAGTACTGTAGGTAAAAACATGGGTTGTCTCCCATAAGCGCTTTTCTTTAACGCCTTTCAGCTAGGCGCAGAAAGTGTGTATCAAGTGTTATCGAAGGGTGGTGCGTCAACATTACCTTGGGCTTTACCCTTACCTTTCTTATTGTTCTTCTTTCCCTTTGGTTTAGGAAATATACGAGTTTCTCCCGGTATAGAGGTGAATTTCAAAGTGCCTTCTCCAACATCAATGACTGCTCCCAATAGTTTCAGCAGGGATCTTCCGAGTGTGAGTTTTCCTGTTTCAACAACAAGATAATCAATAGATATTGTTCTTCCACAAATAGTTGTATGCACACCTGCGGCTATTCCTTTAGGGATTATAGTAGAGTTATCAATGAGAGTTATCTTTTCTCCTCCTTCCTCAACTCCCCAAAGTTTCAAAGATTTATAAATACTTTCGGGCATAAGGCAAAATTCATACATAATATCACAAGTAGGCATGGAGTGTTCGATCACCGATAAAAATTTTAACGAAGGATCCCACAATGAGAGTTTAGAGTTCACTAAGACTTGTTCAAGACGATTACGAACGTGGCAATAGTTATCATTCAAGCGAGATGTACTTATCTCCGAGTATTTAATCTACTATATATGCTAGCGAGGATCTGAATCAAAGTTATTAGCTGAATCATATGATGCAACCAACTTCTTTATGGCATTAAAAGCTTGATCCCCATTGCAATGAAGGAAATCTCCTCCCACTAAAGTATCCAAAGCATATCTATAGCGAACCATAAGACCAAAATAAAAATTACTAAGGAGCAAACTTAGAGTCATTTGAGGTTCGGTTTCACGATAAGAAGTAAAAATTCTAGACCAAGCATCCTTAAAACTCTCCTCATCCCCTTGTTTAAAAGTGAAGACTAATTCTTCAGGCGAAGAAGTAACAGGTTCAGAGCTAGACATGGTAACAAAAGTAACTAAATTTTTTTTGTATTTTTAATATAGAGTGCAAGACAATAAAGCAAACTAGATAAAGTAAATGCAAGTAAACTAATTTTTTGTGTTTTTGATATAGAGTGCAAAACAGTAAATAAAGTAAAACTAGCAACTAATTTTTTTGTGTTTTGATTTAGTGCAGCAAACAAAGTAGTAAATAAAATAAAGCAAGACAAAAACAAAGTAAAGAGATTGAGAAGTGGAGACTCCCCTTGCGGCGTGTCTTGATCTCCCCGACAACGGCGCCGAGAAAATATGCTTGATGGCGTGTATTTCACACGTTCGTTGGGCAACCCCAAGAGGAAGGTATGATGAGCACAGCAGCAAGTTTTCCCTCGGAAAGAAACCAAGGTTTATCGAACCAGGAGGAGCCAAGAAGCACGTTGAAGGTTGATGGCGGCGGGATGTAGTGCGGCGCAACACCGGAGATTCCGGCGCCAACGTGGAACCCGCACAACACAACCAAGCTACTTTGCCCCAACGAAACAGTGAGGTTGTCAATCTCACCGGCTTGCTGTAACAAAGGATTAACCGTATTGTGTGGAAGATGATTGTTTGCAGAGAAAACAAGTAGAAACAAGTATTGCAGTAGATTGTATTTCGAGTAAATAGAATTGGACCGGGGTCCACGAGTTCACTAGAGGTGTCTCTCCCATAAGACGAACGAGCATGTTGGGTGAACAAATTACGGTTGGGCAATTGACAAATAAAGAGAGCATGACAATGCACATACATATCATGATGAGTATAGTGAGATTTAATTGGGCATTACGACAAAGTACATAGACCGCCATCCAACTGCATCTATGCCTAAAAAGTCCACCTTCGAGGTTATCATCCGAACCCCTCCAGTATTAAGTTGCAAACAACGGACAATTGCATTAAGTATGGTGCGTAATGTAATCAACAACTACATCCTTAGACATAGCATCAATGTTTTATCCCTAGTGGCAACAAGCACAACACAACCTTAGAACTTTTCGTCACTCGTCCCGGGTGTCAATGCGGGCATGAACCCACTATCGAGCATAAGTACTCCCTCTTGGAGTTAAAAGCATCTACTTGGCCGGAGCATCTACTAATAACGGAGAGCATGCAAGATCATAAACAACACATAAGCATAACTTTGATAATCAACATAACAAGTATTCTCTATTCATCGGATCCCAACAAACGCAACATATAGAATTACATATAGATGATCTTGATCATGATAGGCAGCTCACAAGATCCGACAATGATAGCACAATGGGGAGAAGACAACCATCTAGCTACCGCTATGGACCCATAGTCCAGGGGTAGACTACTCACTCATCACTCCGGAGGCGACCATGGCGGTGTAGAGTCCTCCGGGAGATGATTCCCCTCTCCGGCAGGGTGCCGGAGGCGATCTCCTGGATCCCCCGAGATGGGATCGGCGGTGACGGCGTCCGAGTAATGTTTTCCGTATCGTGGCTCTCGGTACTGGGGGTTTCGTCACGGAGGCTTTAAGTAGGCGGAAGGGCAAGTCGAGAGGCGGCACGGGGGGCCCACACCACAGGCCGGCGCGGCCAAGGGGGGGGCCGCGCCGCCCTAGGGTTTGGCCACCCTGCGGCCCCTCTTCGTCTCTCCTTCGGACTTCTGGAAGCTTCGTGAGAAAATAGGCCTCTGGGCTTTTATTTCGTCCAATTCCGAGAATATTTCTTTACTAGGATTTCGAAACCAAAAACAAGCAGAAAACAAGAATCGGCACTTCGGCATCTTGTTAATAGGTTAGTTCCAGAAAATGCACGAATATGATATAAAGTGTGCATAAAACATGTAGATAACATCAATAATGTGGCATGGAACACAAGAAATTATCGATACGTTGGAGACGTATCAATAACCTCTGTAGCTAGTTAAATACTCTACAAATAGAGTTCGAGTTAGGATTAGACTACGAGTCGTTCTTCTGGAGTTTATTTGCAGTTTTACCTCATTGTAAAGTAGGAGGCTGTGATGATCTTATGTAACAGAGTCTGTGTGTGATTCTATAGACATGCCTTGGACCCGCATATGTTTCTGTTGTACCACTCTGAGCGATATAATACTAGTGGAACGGTGTTTCATTGGTGTTATATTAGACTTGCATACTACACCATGCAGTGGTATGCTGGGTCACCACAGTTGGTATCAGAGCAAATGCTTTGACCCCAGGATTAAAACCCTTTAAAGGAGACTTATAGAATTGGTAGTGTCTATAGGAAGTCATCTTAGTTAAACCAAATACTTCTTATGACTTGAGATAGATATTCACTTGCTTGAGAATAATCCTGAGAATAATCCTGACACACCTAAGCTCTTTTTCGAAATGTGAACTTTCCAGAATATGGATAAATTCAAAATTTTAACTTTTATATTCAAACATTTTCAAATCTGAACATTTTTAGATCCCTTATTTAATATCTAAACACTTTTTTTAAAAATTGAATGCTTTTGAAAACTAGAATTTTCAAAATTTATTTTTAAAAAAAACATGAAAATTTTAAAAGTCTATTTTTAAATCTAAATACTTTTGAAAAACTGAATTTTTTTCAAAGGTGTAAAGAAATAAGAAAGAAAAAAGTGTAAAACAAATGTGACATCCATTGTGAAGATATACATCATACTCTATTTGGCTGTGATCATGCTTTGGAAGTTTGGAGGAAACTTGGACTAGCTGATAAAATAGAAGATGCAATCTTAGTAGAGTGTATGGACAAAAGAGAAACAAGGACACATCATGGTAAATGTTGATGCAAGTTTGAATCTAGAAAATCTTACCGATGGAATAGGAGCAACCATTAGAGATGATCACAGGCGATTTGTCGCTGCATGTAGCAGTTCGGTCCAATATGACATCGATGCAAATACCTAAGAAGCTCAAGCGATCAACATGAACATTGCATTGACCAATAAGGTGGGCTTTTCGCCCATTATTATTTAATCCGATTGTTTACAGGTGATTGAACCTCTTCAGACGGGAAGTTTTCCTTCAACAAGGGCTGCTACTCTTTTTTGGTGTTATTACATCCAAGCTTCTACATTTATAGTAATTGGGAAACGTACTTTTTTGCTATTTACTTATCAAGAGAGATGGATTCGTAATAGGGAAGCAAACTTTGTTGCTATTTGCTTATCAAGAGAGATGGATTCACTGCCGTGTGTTTGGGTAGATAATCTGACGAGTATCATTTCCCTAATTGACGATGTATGTACTATTTGATTAATAAAACTCCTAGCAGGACTAACTCTCTCATAGAAACCCAATAAGAAAATTGCAGTTAAACCGGCTAGAACAAACCGAGACGGGAGACACTCACTTATTCATGTTACTTACCCCTAATATGGATGTATCTAAAATGTGTACATACATCCATATTAGCGATAATTAATATGAATTGGAGGGAGTACGAGAAAGAAAACTGTTCGAAAAAAACAATGAAGAGCGACCGAACTAAAAGAAAAACTAACGGGCCAGGCTCACATTCGACTTGCAAGCTTAAGGCCTTGTTTACCTCTCTCGGATTTTTCTCCCAATTTGTATAGGGACGGGACGAGATTTGATGTTCACTCAATCCCCTCAAATATTCTTACGAAAAATACACTAGTATGATGGAGAGTTTTTAGTTTAGGCAAAAATGTGAAGATGGGAGGGGATATCTCAAAATTATTTCGTTCAAACCAAGAGAAGTAAACGGATAAGTGAGGATTTTCCGGGATACGAAATAATCTCCTCCAATCTCCATAAATAATAAATAAATACATAAAGGCATAAGAGATCGGTGCCACAACGGGCGGCATATATGGTGTGTTTGGTAGCCCGGGCCACCTCAGAGTAACTATCTCCACTCATACATGTTGACCTCATACAAACCGAACTAAGATTTTGTAGGTGTTTGGTAGCCCGGCCTGGTTGAGAAATGGTGAGTGGAGAAGTTGTTTGGTATAGGCTGTATACATTGAGATGTGCTGAGTCCGATTTTTTTACACAAAGGTCCTTAAGTAGAATAAAAAAAGCAATTGGGTCCTTTCTTGGGGAGGCTGGCCGGAGATGCGACTAGCGGCTGGCCGGAGCTGCGCCTGGCGGCGCGTCGTTGATGTGGTCGTGGAGGCGCATCGAGGCCGCACGTCCCGACGGAGGTTGGCGGTGCAGGGGGAGGAAGATGGGACACGGCGGGGTGGGACGACGCCGGTGGGAGAGAGGGAGGCGGGCTAGAGCCCGATGGGAGAGAAGGAAATGTGGGAAAATGAGGAGAGATTTCGTGCGGGGTGGGGGTCTAGGGGGCAGCTACAATATTTTGCGGGATTAGCTCATCCCGGATGAGCAGCGAAGCCCGATTTAAGCTTCGCTCCTTATCCTGTCTCTGGGTTCTTTTTCGTATCTCCTCGGTAGCGTGGAGATGGCACGGTCCGACCTAACAAACATCGGATCTCCGGGAAATATCGATTGGGAGGAGAATTTCTGAGTAGCTCCGGGCTGCCAAACACACCCGTAGGAATTGCTGCATATGATTGTTCGGCCACCGAGTCAGGTCTGTCTTATCGGGCCGGGCCGCGAAAGCGCTCGACCTTCCCATTCCATGCCCAACATGAGCCAGCCCAGCCGCCACCGTCACTTTGCCCCAGTGACGCCGCACCGCTTCCTCACCATCGACCTGCTACGACGCCGCTGCCGTTGCTACCTCCAAAACCAAACCACGGAGCGCGCCCCCCCCCCCCCCCCCGGCTAGTAAATTTGGGCGCGGGCGGGAGACGCGGAGGCGACGACAATAGAGAGACAACCAAAAGACCGCTCCAAACCCCCATCCCAAAACTTTCCCCCGCCGCCGCCTCCGCCTCCGCCGCCGCCGCGGTCTCGCCATGGAGAGGAAGCAAGCCGACTATGGCACCCAGGTAAGAACCCGCCGCCTCTTCTTCTTCCCCACCCCCGCCCCCTCGTTCTGGGCCTCGACTGATTCGGCGAGCGATGGCGCTTGGCAGGACGAGCGGTACATGATTCAGGGGGAGAGGTACCAGGGGCAGCAGTACAGCCACATCTACTTCACGCGCCTCCACCACATGCGCACCCTCCTCCACGCCCTCGTCCCCTCCCGCAAGCCCAACGTACCCGGTAACGCCACATTTCCTCCCCACTATGAAATGCTCTATTAGCCTCTTAATGAGCCCCCGTTTATGTTTCGTGGAGTTGTGCGTGGCTATAGTCTTCTGGAGAGGCCAATTTTGGCCTGAAATTGTGCCTAATGTGTTGCCGGATTTTGGTGCTGATGTGATATACTAGTATGGTTGATGATTTAGGGTTTCTCTGCTGATATGTGGCTCTCGAATCCATGAACTGTTGATGTTTTGGTGGTTCCAGAAACTTTAGTTCAGTGCAGTTTTCAGTGTAGAATATCAGGACCTTTCATCTCGGTTTAGGCTGAGCGGCTTTGGATACTGAAGGATCTTCCTTTGAGCTTGGTTTGGTGTTATTCCAGGGGTCTGGGTGCATAGATAATGTAGGCTGTGTGCTTTCATGAAGCTTTTCAACTGGTAATACCAAATGTCTTTATTCGTGGAAAAGTGAGGTTGGAGTGAAGACCACTTCACTTGGTTGTAGCGCTCTGTGGCATCGGTACGCTGCACCTGAATTAATGTTGCTTAGGACTTCACCGGCATTAGTACTCAGCATGCGTTCTTTGATCTTTCATGGTGTTAATAGTGTGCCTCCTTGTTAGCAAGACCATAGAATCGGATCTAGTTACGGGGCTAACAGATTCATATCTCTAACAGGATTTCGTTGTTGTTATGTAGTTACGTTTATTTCATGGTAGCGGATAACACAAGATGTGCTATCTTCTACTCCCTCCGTTCCAAATTAATTGACACCCAACTTTGTATAGATACACATCAATTCATTTGGAACGGAGGGAGTATGAATTAAGAGGGAGCCTATAAGTCATTTCCATTTATCTTGCAGTCACTACGGTGCTGGGGCTTGAAGAAGGAAAGGATTGCGTGCTTGTTGGAACTTTATTCAAGCACATGAAACTGAAACCTTCTATTCTTGATGAATACTCCAAGGAGGTAATCTACCATTAATATGGTGCTTCCACATGTTCATATATGGTATCCGCCTGTAATAGACTAAGGGCTTATGCATGAATTATCTGTTGTGCTGCAGAGGTCTGCGGTCCCTCTTGTTAAGCCACACAACTTCATGCATCCGGAGGACAATCTTATTCTGGAAGATGAAAGTGGAAGAGTTGCGCTTGCAGGAGCCATACCTCCAGCAGCTTATGTGACTGGTAAGTTTGACTGTCACTTCAAAACTGAACACACTGCAAATCAAATGCTTGTTTCGGCAGTGCTGTAGAATTTGTTCTGTTCTTTTGACCAACATGACATGTTTCTTGGAGTAATTTGTTTCGGCAGTGCTGTCGAATTTGTTATGTAATTTAACCAACATATCATGTTCCTTGGAAATAACACTTGATCATATCCAGGAGTTGTAGTAGCTCTCCATGGAAAGGAAACAAGTGCTGGCAACTTCCTTGTTGAAGATGTTCTTGAGGCTGGCCTTCCTCCTCAAACTGTGTTGCCTAGCATAAGTAATATTTTTTTTGTATCCTGCTTTGCTCATTTCTGATCATCTTTTCATGTTGCTATAAATTTCTCTTTGTGTTAAAATTGCTCTGGAATCACATTTATTTATGTTACAGATGAGGACAAGTATGTTGTATTTGTATCGGGATTAAGTGTCGGGAGCAGCACATTCAATCCTCTGCAGTTCCAACTTCTTATTGACCATATCACGGGGCATTTGGGTGATGAGAATGTAAGCCGTTTGTCTTTATGAAATGAGAATTGTTATAAGTGGCACATTATGTTTGATGATCTCCCTTGAAACTAATTAGGAGCAAACGGTAGCATCAAAAATAGTTCGTGTTGTGGTGGCTGGAAATTCAGTACATATTGCACCAAGATACTTGAATGGCCAGGTAATTGCATTGTCTGACCTTTTTTTTCTTTGGTACTTTGCTTATGTTTGCTGTGATAGTAGTATGCATCCTATATCTTTCAGACAGTAGCTGCAAAAGATCAACCCAGGATAGCTGAGCCAATCAAAGAACTGGACATAATGTTGACTCAGGTTTAACTGTTTTGCCTTTTCCTCAATTTTTTGCCAGTGCAACAGCTCCAGTCCCTGGTGTATATCTTGATGTAATTTATTTGCTCTGCAGCTTGTGGCGTCATTACCCGTAGATATAATGCCGGGCTGTAATGATCCAGCAAACTTTTCTTTGCCTCAGCAGGTGGGCATTGATGCAGATGAATACCTGTTGATTTGTATACTAGTAATAACCAAGTGTACTTTTTATGCATGCATACTCATATCTTACTTTATTGCAGCCTTTGCATAGATGCCTTTTCTCTGGAGCGTCCACCTATAATACATTTTCATCATGTCCGAATCCACATGAATTTGAACTTGACCATGTCAAGTGAGTGGCACTGCTTCTTTAACTTCATATAAGAGAAAGCAACTTGGAGATTTCTATTGAAGAAACTCTGTCTGTAGGTTTCTTGGAACATCTGGCCAGAACATAGATGACCTCTACAAGTACTCAGATGCCAAAGACAGGCTAGAATTCATGGAAAGGACATTGACATGGCGCCATCTTGCTCCGACTGCGCCAAACAGCCTAGGTAACTCATTAGACATTTCAACTACAGTGGTATGATGATATCGCTGGGTACAAAAAGGACCTAGTGTTGTTATCATTTATTTTATTTTACCTGAATTTTATGATTTAATGGACATTTGGTAATTACATTCTCTAAAGCTATAGATGAGATCCTTACATAGATATCTGTTTTGTCCAGGATGTTATCCATACACAGACAAGGACCCTTTCCTTGTTGAAAGCTGCCCCCATGTCTACTTTGTCGGGAATCAAGATAGATATGAATCTCGATTGTTGCAAGGTACTACTTCGTGCAAAATTTGTTTGTTGTTTTAGCACCCAACTTGACATTCTTGTTATCCAGGATCCGAAAAACAGCAAGTTAGGCTAATCAGCATTCCAAGATTTTGTGATACTGGAATCGCTGTCATGGTATGTACTGGTACCTCTACTCTTATGTTCTTAATCTAGCAATTTGTTTGCTTTGTTAGTTTTACGCAATAACTTTAGAGGGTAGCTATGAAAACATAAGTTCCATTTCTTTGTTATCTTTTTCTAGCGCGCACAATCAAATTTTATATGCAATTTTCGATCGTATTTGCTAACAAACATATATGTATGTTAATACAGCTCAATTTGAGGAACTTGGAATGCACCACCTTGAGTTTCTCAACAAGCTTTGATTCCTGACTTTGCCCTCTATGGAGTTCGAGAGGACGCGGTCTCTGGTGTAGTGCTACTGTGCCCACCTTAATCCTGAAGTTTAAGCTTTGATGAGGGAACACACACTATGATGTGATCCGCAGAAGCTCATGTAAAGGTTCCCTCGGAAGTTGGAAGGATGTAATCTGTAGCTCATCAGTTCTTTGTTAGATGTGTCGTGACCTAGGTTTCGTTTCTCCAATTAGACGCCTATGCTTCAATGCAGCTAACAAACGTTTCGCCAGTCTGTATCAGCTGATCCATTTATCAGATCTTGTATGAGTACTATTTCATTTGCCATCATGAAATGTATCAGCTGTTGGAAACAAAACAAAAAACGTGCTGTGTGGCATGCTTGCCTGGAAACTCTGGTAGCCTGGTACATGTATCTCCGTATCAGGGATTCCGGGAGCAGAGCCTTCACCAGGTGCCAGGAAATGGATTATAGAATCACAGCTTGCAATTCTTATTGTTGGTCGTTTGTACCCTCATAGCAATTTTTTTCCGATCAAACAAGCCATGCTATCTAAATCTTTTCGATCATGAAACGAAATTGTCTGGCTTCTAAAGTGCTAACAAGCTACTATCTCCATTTTTTATATTTTGTAAAACGCCTCCTAATCTGAATCCCCGCAACAAAAAGAAGCATCTCCTATAATAAAAAATGCCCGCAGCAAACAGAAAAAAGCATCTCCTAATCTGAAAGTCCTGTTCTGTGGCTGCAGGTCGTTCACAGCAAACTGACAAAACAATAGTACCAAGATCCATCCAAAACCTTGGCGGACCAGCATTTCTCACTCCATCTCCCCTCTCCACCATGGCCGCCCTCTCCCCCCACCTCACCACGCCCCTCCCTCTTCGTCCCTCTCCTCGCCGGCTTTCGCCCGCGGCTTCCGCAGCCTCCGTCCTCCCGCCCCGAGGCGCCCGCGTCGTTCCCCGTCTCTCCAGGTGCGTGCCGCATACCCTCCCTCCCTCACCCCCACCGTTCTTACCTTAGCATTCTGGTGGGCATTGGTCGCTGAGGGGGACCGATTTCCATCTTGATTAGTTATGCCCTTTCTTAACTCGCGTAGAGCTCGGCCTTGAGAGACCCAGATTTCGCCAATAGTTTGTGTGATCTGTAGATTCACAATGGCGCAGAGATGGACTGAACAAGCCGATGACATATGCTCTCCCTTTTGCCTGATTCACTGCTATTGTGTACCGACCGCAGTCGTAGGATTACATAACCTAGGTATAGTGATCTGAACATGCTTCGTTCGTGATGTATTGATGTCGATTGGGGGGGACGAATTTTAGTCAGTATAAGTATCCTTGTGTTGGCTTATCTCATACACCAGTTCAAATTTGCCCTGTGTGCATCTGCTGCCTTGTGAAAGTGTAATAACTATCATCTAGAAAGAGTTTAAACTCATTGAGAAATGAAATTGGGAGCTCTGATGCTTCTTTACACTGAAAAAAACTTGATTAGGAAAGAATCAACAAGTCTGCTTGAAGCTTCAGTTGCCCCTTTTCCTGTGCGACAGACAGCATGCCATTTACAAATATTTGAGCCGTGGCTGACGCGGTCGTTTGTTGAGAGACTATGATAATAGGACTTGCAACTTGCTCGTTAGCGATTTGGCAAGGACACCCATCAGTATTAGTATCACTCTCACTGTTTCGCGCTGCAGGCATCCTGACCCTTTGGCAAGAAATTCTGGGTGGTTTGAGAACGCAACAAGGTTGCCAGGACGGCGCCCTAAGAAGACTCTGTTTGCATCAGAGACAGATTCTCCTAGCACTGGCAGTCCGAAACAGAGCAGCGCCGGCGACAGCTCGAGTCCTCCAGATGGCCCACCCGTCCTCACCATTCTGGCTGGTATCATCGTGTTCTTTCTGGTCTTCTGGGTGATCGGATCGATTTTCACTTCGATCGTTGGTTTGTTCTTTGGGGCTGCGAAATCTTAGAAGTTTAATCTTAGGGTAGCTCTTCATCTTTCCAGCCGTGTATATACATTTCATGGACTGCTGTTGACGGTCCTGGATCATTGCATCCTATGTTGTCGTTTCCAGTTGATTGTCTTGAATAATTGTACTCCATATTTCTAGTAAAAGCCATGGATTATTGCATTTCATTCTGTTATTTCTAGCCATATATGGCAAATTATGTTTTGTGATATTATTTCGAGATAGACAATACTCCCCCATTCCCACTTCTTCTGAATGGATGTGTTTACAAGGGGGATTTTTTGGTAACACTTTCTGTTGCATGCCTTTTTTTCTGTTGTTGCTGCCACCATTGTACAAGCATAGACATTTTTCTTATTTTTTTTTTTTGAGAAACACAGTACAAACGCAGGCGCTCACATACACGCGCATACACTCACCATTAGAAGCGATGTCATGGCTACATGCACGGGCTCTGTCTTACTCGGCATTTCATTTTTCGGAGCCTGGACATCAGAACTCACTTCTAAACACCTAGGAAAATTCTTGTCTCCAAATTTCAAAAGATTATTAAGCATGTAGAGAAAGGATACAAGCATCTGCATTTAAAATTTGAAACTTATGACCATTTGCGATCTTGTAATTCTTGCACCGTTCGCAAATTGCAATAACTTGCTATGAAAATTTACAAGAGTAAGTTTCTGGCCTAAAGCTACATGCATGATTTTTTCTTCATATTTTTCTTTGAAATTCGTAGTGCGATTTTCACAAGGTGTTCAGAAAACTGTTACTCAAATGCTCAATCGGGTTACTACTTGTCCAATGGCATTGGGCGTCATAGCAAGGCGCCTCAGGCCAGGGCATCGTGCTATATGGCACGACAACTAGCTCTATCAAAGGCATATTGCTATCAGCCATGTCGCTCGAGGCTAGATAGCACAGCGCCCCAGGTCCGCATTGTCATGGAAACAAGGCATTTTTTGAAAAGAAAAATTGAGATTCAGTCCATTTTGTGCTGAAATTTCAGAAAAAAAACTACTCCGTATGTTTTTTTTTGAAACGTGGGCAAAAGCTTTGCCCATTTCATTGATTAAGAAAGGAGTTTTTGAAACGTGGGCAAAAAACTATGTTTTTGCATTTTCACTAGAAATGGAGGATGATAGCTGGCGCGAATCTGATGAGAAGTTGGGTCAGGTTGTCGCTGCACAACAGGAACCGAGCCTTTGTACTCGGAAGCACAGGAAAGGGAGAGCTATTACTCGCTTGGAGCCGCGTCAGCGTGCATGTGCGGTACACGACCAAGAAAGCGAGATGGGCGGGTGTGGCTCGACTAGGACTTGAGCTGGTCTAGTTCGGTCCGGTCTGATCGGGAACTGGCGGTCAAGACCGACGAGCCAGACGACCCTCCGCCCACCTGTATAATTAAGTGGCAGAGAACACAGAACTTAAAATAAAAATCAAACAAAAAAGGGCGATCAAACTTCCCCCAAAAAATTCCCCTGCCCCCTCCCTCTTTTAAATAGTCAAACATCCCGCCTCCCGCTCCCTCCTTTTTTCTCCTGCTCGCGATCACAAGCACATGAACATCCGATGACAGCAGGAAGATTATCTGATGCCTCAAGACTAGAAGATCGACCCGAGCGAATGATGATGTAGTCCATCTGATGGCCCTCTAATTCAGCTACTCCGTCGTTGGCTCCTTCCCGCTGCCTCTCGCCGGAGCACGTAGTCACCACGGCGTGCCAACTTCCCTCATTTAGACCCCAAGAGCTTCGGGTTCAACCAAGGTCGATGATTCCTCCACGAGGCTCAAGAAACGGTAGGAGCGAAAACATTTTGTACAAAACTTTTATATTTCTAGTGAACTTATCGTTATCATACTATAATTCTATTGAGCACAATTTCAGATTACTTGGATTTCTTGATTAACCAAATAACATTATTTGTCGTACAATTGTGATAGTACATAACGCGTAATTCTCTTGTGCGAATTTAAATTTATGCTGCAATAAAGTTTTCCTTAAACTATCTTTTCATATTGCTAAAATTATAAGGTGTATTTATATATGTATGTATATATGTTTGGTGGTGTACATTGCTATGCACACATATGGGGTCTATAAATGTACAATCAGATAAATATCTTAGTCGTTGTTCTCGTTTATTGTTAGGTACTTGTACTTATAGAAGCTTCTATCTATTGCCGCGATGTATGCCTTAGAGTTTACATGTCACGATTTACAGGATCTGCTAGAGTCTTGGTATATGAAATCTGATCGGCTCGCGTTTACCACGATCTATACTTGAAAGTTTACAAGTCACGATTTAGGGTGTTATCACTCTAAACGTAGGCTTACCATTTACCAACCAACACCACTGCTCACAACGTTTGTACTACTGGGACGCACAGGAAAGAGAGTTACTCGGTTGGAGCAGCGTAAGAGAGCATCTGCGCGCGGTACACGACCAAGTACTCCCATGAGTGATGAGCGCCGTGCATCAGCACACATTTAATTACTGTATGTCATCGCTATCGCCAGCAGATGTAGCCTCCTATAACGGCCTGAATCATGGACGGGCAAGTGATGAGTGATGACAGATCGATTAGATTCCCTGCCGTTTTGCTCACGGGCGCAGTAAATTCTTTCCCAGCATCGTCATGGCGACCACACGATCACATCCGGGCAAAAGCGCTCACTCCCATGCGAGTGATGCCGACCACGACCGCACCAGTGACGATGGGCCTCCCACCGACCCGCGCTCCGCAACGGCTATATTCCAGCTCGGCCTCGCCTTCCCCGCGCTTAAATCCCTCGTCCTCCTCCCGGTCTCCCGCTCCCACTCCACTCGATCGCCACCTCCTGCTCCCCAACGGCTACTGTGCCATTCAATCCCTCCCAATCTCCTCCTCTGACCCGGCCAATCCAATGGCGACCACGCCGGCGCGGCAATCGCAGAGCGGCGGCGGAGGCGGCGGGACGGCGGTCTCGGTGCAGCACGTGGCCAAGGCCTCCTCCGACGAGCTGCTCCGCAAGTTCGCCGACCCGGACGACGACGCCAAGAAGAGTCTGACGCCGCCGCGCCGCAGCCTCGCGCTGCGCCGGAAGCGCTCGTCCCGCCGCGTGGCGTCGGGGCTCTCCGCGCGGGACTCCGACGCGGCGGGCACGGACCTCGCCGCGCCCAAGCGCCGGCGCAGCATCGGCGGGTCCACGGACTGGAGGGCCGGGCTGCTGCTGCCCACCACCACCACCGGGCCGTCAGCCGTGCGCAAGGGCGCCGGCGCCGGTGGCGCGCGCCGGGGTGGTGGTGGTGGTGCCGGTCGGCTCGACGAGGCTGGCATCGCCCTCTTCCTCGCCGCGCTGGAGCGGGTAAGCTAACACTGCTAGTACTAGCTCCTCACCGAGCTTCTATGTACTCTCTTGTCTTGTCTGATTGCGTCCGCTAATGCTGGATTTGATTATGTGCTTGCTCAGACGTGGAGGAAGACGGTGCGGGGCGCGTCCAAGATGTTCGTCGAGAGGCACCGGACCAGCCACGTCCAACTCATCAGCGACATGGTCTGACTCTGACCAACCAGACTCAACCTCTGGCCACCATCTTCTGATCGATCGACCTCGGCCGCTCAAGGCCGACAATAGTTTCTGCGAATCGAATTCGTTCTAGTTCTAGCGCAATAAAATGGCACGCAAGTACCAAGCCAATCGAACCTGCCATGTTCCTCCGGGCTGTTCAGCTTCTTCCTTGCCGTTGCCACTTGCCAGTGTGTTTGCTTACGCTCATTTGTTCGTCGTCCTCAGCGACTGCATTGTAAATTCAAGTTTGCAATTTTTTTTTTCATACTAGTGCTGTGCTAACTGAGTACTCACCTTAGGCAGTAATACAGTTTACTTCTTTCCAGATTGTGCATTTTTCCCTCATGTGTGAGTTACAAGTAACAACTAGAGGAGACAGGGGAGGGTAGCTGCCAGTGCTTCTTTTTTACTGGCTGGCAGTGGTATTGTCATTTGTCAAGTGTGAATGTGAATTAGGCCTTCCACTTCGTCTGTTGGGCTACAATACAGTTGCTGCGTTTAGGCCTTACAGGCCATTCTCTTTTGACAGTGTAACAGACTGACAGTGCTATTATGAAAGTGTGAGTGTGATTAGGTCTTAGAGCATCTCCAACCGGGCGACCCAAACGGACGCGCTGGGCCGTCCGTTTTGGGCCGTTTGGGTGGCCGAACGGACACCCGGACAGCGCCCCGCGTCCGCGTGTCCGTTTGGGTCGCACGCTGCGCCCAACGCGCGGACGCACCGCATATGGAAATTAAAAAGGAAAACAGCCAAAAATAACATTTAACTAGTGGTTAATTAAACTTAGCCCTATTTTGGGCAATTTTTACACAAAAGAAAGCCATATATGGGCTTTAAACTAAAAAAAAAGAAACCCTAGACATGGTTTGCGAGCACGGTGGCCGCCGGCAGTACTACCCCCAGTAGTACTCGTCATCGTCGGCGTCGATGACGACGACGCCCCCCGGCGGCGACCCGCTGTTCCGGCTCGACACGCCGGAGGGCACCGGGACTCCGGCCGGGGCTCCCACTGCGCCCTTTCCTAGGCGGAGTGCGCGTTCGGCGGGCTCGCCGGCACGCGCAGCCGTGCCCTCTGCGCGGACTCCCGTCGGAGCCGCTCCTCCGCCGCGGCCTCGCGTGGCCGGGCGCTCCTCCTCCGCGCGCGGCCTGCGTGGCCGGGCGCTCTCCTCCGCCGGGCGCGCGGCCCGGCGCTCCTCCTCCTCCCGGAGCGCCGCCCGACGCGTAGCCTCCTCCCCGACGGCGCGCCGGCTCGAGGAAGGCCCACGCGTCCGCCCGGGCGTCCTCCTCGGGCCTTCCGGCCGCCTCCTCCGAGCGCGGAGGTGCGCAGCCGCCTCGGCGAGGTGCGGCCATTTGGCCGGCCTCGTCGAGGTCTCGCCTGCTCGCGGGACGCCGCGAGCGCCGCCCGCAGCCTCCGGGTCGTTCTCCTCCTCCCGGGGCTGCGGCTGCGGCCGGGGCCGGGCGCGGGCTCGTTGATGTAGAGGCCGCCGGGGCGGCGGCCGGCCCGCCTAGCGCCTGTGTGCTCGGCCGCGCGCGAGGCCGCGCCGTCGCGGATGTGAAGCATGTGCGCCGGCGCGCATCGTGCTCCACTCGAACCACAAGTCCCAGTTGGGACTTGCGTCGCCGTACGCGGGGTCGTGCCGGAGGTCCGCCGGCAGCTGAGCGCGGCGCCTCCGGATCTCGGCGTAGCGGGCGCGGCCGGAGCCCGGGATGGGCGGCACCGAAACCCGATCTGGGCTCGGGTGCCGCCCGGTGGGGAGGTGCACGTCCCCACGCGCATTGGGACGCCGGCGTCCCGGAACATCCGCGCCACCGCTACGGTGACGTAGATCCGCTCGCGTCCGGGAGCGCCGCGGCGGCCCCATTGCGAACGCCGGCGGCGCGACTTGCCGGCTGCCGCCGGCCTCGTGGTCGTTGGCGGACGGCTCGAACTCGCGCTCGGGGCCATGGCGGCGCGGAAGCTTCGAGCTCGCGCATGCGGCCGGAGTGGAAAGTGGGGACCGGATAGGGACCGTCCCCTTCCCCGATCCACATTTAATAGGACTGGGGCACCGACAGGTGGGCCAGCCACGCGGACAGGGCGGACACGCGAGGACGCCGCGTGCCATCCGCGGCCACGCAAACCCGGCCCAGATTTGGCCGGGTTTGCGTCGTTCCGGACGCCGCGGCCGTCCGCTTTTGCGGTGCGTCCCCGCGTTGGGCCGGGTTTTTGTCCGTCTGGACCCATCCGGACGCGCGGGCGCGGGATGGGTCGCCGCGTTGGAGATGCCCTTAGACATTTCTGTTGGGCCTGTAGGGCCTGTAGGCTACACAGAGTGTTCATCTTTTCCACATCATGTTTCCGCAAGGACACGAAAACCAAAGCATCACCGTCTACTAGTACTGGGAAAAGGAATCTACATTCCTACAATAACATGTACTGTGAGCATCGTGATATGCTCTCCTGGTTGCCTGATGTATCGTGCACACGCTTTGCTGTGGAATCTGATTCTTCCTGTGTTCGTGCTGGCATGCTCCATGCTTCGCTTATTCTCTGGCGTGCACACCTTCAGAATGAGATGTACAAGTATGATGTGCTGTATCTGAATTCTGAACTCTGAAGGAGCAGGAGTAGAAACACACAAAAAGTTCTGAAGTCTAGACAGAGACGTGCACGGGTCCAGGCAGGCTTACCCACCATCGATAACATGCTGCTACAAATTGCATGCGCACCATAAAGATAAAGCTCTCCACCTCTTTACTCTCAGACTCAGTAGCAAAGCTTCTTTCAGGACCCTGCTTTTCTTATCTGCCAATATGCTCGAGAGGTTTGGCGTGAGCTCAAGAAAACCTTGTGCGGTTGATGCGCGCAAGGGTTTTATTACTCTACTACTAGCCCAAAGGACTGAGTTTTTTAATTTCTTAGGGAGAGCTTGGGAGATCGATCTGATTTTGCTAGCTGTGACAGTTTGGCATCTACGGGATACTCCAAATGGGGTTGAAAACGGTGAAATTTTGAAAAATCCCAACAATTGAATGCTGAAACTTTACAATAAAAGGTTATGTGCACAGGCCGGGACACTCCCTATTTCGAATTTTTTTATTAGGGCTGGGTCCCAAACACGGGTGTATCCATTTCTTCACCTTGATGGTCGCCACCACCGAACACTATTTTCGTGTTCATCACACACGGGGGTAGGCGTCTGTGATGATCAGGAGTCACATCGGTACGTGCTTCATTTCCTGCAGTCAAGTCTTTGATAAGATTACGGCGCAAGAGTTAGATGAAGCACCTGCCATTAGGCGTGCATTGGCCCTTGTTCACGAGGAAGGCTTCCGACAAAATCGCCTTGGCTTTAGACTATTGATGATCAACTATCCATGTTAAATTAGGTCTAGTAGGTATATAATCTGTCATGCATATGTATATGTACGCGTATATACGCATGTATTTGTATGATCACCCATATATATAGAAGAGACATGCGTGCATTGCACCCACGAAAAACCCTAAAATCTTTTCTTGACTTGGTATCAGAGCCGCCTGGCTCCTTCCGCCGCCGCTAGCTAGCCGCCGCCGCGCCTAGTCCACCGCCGCCACCGCGATCTCGCTCGCCGCCGCTGCTGGGATGGCCCATCATGCTTCCTCCAGCCTCGCGCTGATGTGCTCCTCCAACGCCAGCCTCTCCACCACTGTGGCTGGCCCCGTCATCGCGCTGCCGTACGACATGGCGGCAGTCCCGATTCTCCCGGCCATCGCCGTTCGCTTGAACGGCAGTAACTTCATGCTGTGGAAGGCGCTCGCCCTTCCCAACTTCGCTGGAGCACGTATTCACGGCTTCCTCGACGGCTCGGCTCCGGTGCCGCCGTGCACCATCCGGGGAGGCACCGGTGACGCCGCGCGCGACGTTGCTAACCCCGCGTACGCGGAGTGGTGGACCTTGGACCAGCGCGTCCTCGGCCACCTCCTCGGGTCGATGCACGAGGACGTCTCGGCCTAGCTCATCGGCTGCACAACGGCTGCGGCGGCCTGGAGCGCCGTCCACACCATGTTCTCCGCCGAAAACCGCGCCGGCATCCGTGCTCTTAGGCGCGAGATCCAAGGACTGAAGAAGGGAGACAAGTCCGCCGGCGAGTATATGCAGAAGGTGAAGGCCCTCGCTGACGCCATGGCCGCCGCTGGTTCCCCTCTCCGCGATGACGAGATCATCGACTACATGCTCACCGGGTTGGGAACCTCGTTCAACCCGATCGCGGCGTCTATGGACTTCGCGACTACGCCTGTCACGCTGGCCATGTTCTACAAGAACGTCCCCAACTATGTGGGCCTTCAGAAGCAACAGCAGGCAGATCCCGAGGACTGGACCTCCTCGGCTAACGCTGCATCTCGCCCCTACACCAACAACTCTGGGCGTGCGAGCAACTCGTCTCGCCCTAGCGGCGGTCGTCCCGCGGGTGGTGGCCCTGTCCAAGGAGGCTACGAACAGGGGTCTGGCGGTCACGGTGGAGGTGGCCAAGACCGTCGTCGCAACGACGGCAATGGCGGCAACAACGGCCGCAACTGAGGACGTCGCAAATGGCGCCCCCAGTGTCAGATCTGTGAGATCTGGGTGCATGAGGCGAGTGACTGCCACCGGCGCTATGATCAAAAGCAGCGCACCGGCAACTCTGCATCGACATCCTCCAACGACCAATACTGGCACCTCGAATCTGGTGCCTCCGATCACCTAATGAGTGATCTCGAGCGTCTCCATGTTCATGATCGCTACCACAGGAAGGACCAAGTTCAGGTGGCCAACGTTGCAGGTTTGTCTATTTCGCATATTGGTCATTCGTTCTTACCTGGTTCGTCTTTGAAACTGAAAAATATTCTTCATGTTCCACATATTCATAATCATCTCCTTTCAGTTTATCGTCTTGTTTCCAACAATAAAGTATTTGTTGAGTTTCGTAAGTTCTTTTTCCTTGTAAAGGACAAGGTAACGAAGAAAATTCTGCTACACGGTAGAAGCAAAGACGGACTGTACCCCATCCCGTTTGGTCGAGTTCTTCCTCCATCGTCGCGTCGGGCGTCCTCCGGCGTGAAGACCTCTTCGCCTCATTGGCATCGTCGCCTTGGTCATCCCACCAATAATGTCGTCCAAACCATTGTTAGGCAAAATGATTTAGTGTGTTCTTCCAATAATCAGACTTCAGTTTGTGATGCTTGTCAGTATGCCAAAAGTCGACAATTGTCTTATAATAATTCTCATCGTGTTTCTAATGCACCTCTTGAGTTAATTCATTCGGATGTATGGGGTCCAGCTATTGCATCCTCGGGAGGATATAAATATTATGTTAGCTTTGTCGATGATTATTCCCATTTCTCTTGGATTTATCTTCTCAAACACAAGTCTGATGTTGAGCATGTCTTTTACACCTTCCACGCGCATGTGGAACGTTTGTTGAACAATAAAATCAAAACCGTTCAGTTGGATTGGGGTGCGAGTATCATAAGTTTCACCGCTACTTCCAGCGTCTTGGCATCTCCCATCGCGTCTCGTCTCCTCACACATCGAAGCAAAATGGGATTGTTGAACGCAAACATCGCCATCTGGTGGAGATCGGTCTTGCTTTGCTTGCGCACTCTTCCCTTCCACTTCGGTATTGGGATGAAGCTTTTCTCACCGCGTGCTATCTCATTAATCGCATGCCTACACCTGTGCTCCAGCAAGATACACTTCTCTTTCGGCTTCTTAAAGTCCAACCCAACTACACTTTTCTCCGTGTTTTTGAATGCGCTTGCTGGCCTAGCTTGCGGAAGTACAATGCTCGCAAGTTGTCTTTTCGATCCACGATGTGCGTCTTTTTGGTTTATAGTCCGATGCACACGGGGTACAAATGCCTATATCGTTCCACGGGCCGTATTTATATTTCCTGTGATGTCATCTTCGATGAGTCCGTCTTTCCTTACTCCACTCCCAGTGTTACCGTCGATGTCTCCACTTTGAAACAAGCGATTTCGTTTCCCTGCGATGAACCGGTTACGAGTGACTATATGCGCAAATATGACTTATCTCATTTGCCGATTGATGTGCCTAGTAGTTCTTCTTGTGTGCAGGAAATCGTGCCGGAGAGCTCCTCCTCTGTGATTGACGTGCATGGGGCGGCCATGCATGGCACGCGCCCCGAGGTGCCCCGTCGTCAGCCACGGGCTCCACCCCCGCCGCGCCTTCTGCTGGGCCGTGTTTGCCCGCAGCTGGGTCGTGCCCGTCGCCAGCTGGGTCGCCTGCATTACCAGCCGAGCCTCCATCGCCTGCACTGTCGTTAGTTGGGACAGTGTCGCTCGCATCGCCCGCGGCGTCCTCTCCTGCTCAGCCCGCGTCACCTCCCATCGAGAGCACTACCACTCCCTCGACTGTGACGCCTTCGGTTGTGCCTACACACACCATGGTCACTCGTACGCGTGATCACACTCGCTGTGCCAAGGAATACACGGATGGTACCATTTGCTATGATGCATCTCGTCGGGCTTTCTTTGCGACCCCGGCGTCTCACCATGATGCACTTCATGACTCAGCGTGGCGTGATGCTATGACTGAGGAATTCACTGCCTTGCAGCAGACACATACCTGGAAGCTTGTCCCTCGTCCTCCAGGTGTTAATATTGTTGGCAGTAAGTGGGTCCTCAAGACCAAGCAGCGACCAGATGGCTCCGTTGATAAGTACAAGGCGCGTCTCGTTGCACGTGGCTTCACTCAGCAGCACAATATCGATTATGGTAACACTTTTAACCCGGTCGTGAAGCCAGCCACAGTTCGTCTGGTTCTCTCTCTTGTTGTGTCGAGAGGATGGAGTCTTCGACAGATTGATGTCAGTAATGCATTCCTTCATGGCTTTCTTTCGGAGGATGTGTATATGCAGCAGCCGCCTGGTTTTGAGGATGATCGGTATCCCTCTCATGTGTGCAAGTTGCAACGGGCTCTCTATGGTCTTAAACAGTCGCCTCACGCCTGGTACGCTCGTTTGAGTGCTCTACTTCTGGATCTTGGTTTTGCCTCTGATACGTCCAATTTGCATCACTATTTTATATCATAATTTGCTGTTATTCATTGATATCTTTCATATTTGGATATAATACTTATGTTATTTCATCTATTTTGCATGTTTCATGATTATTGGAGGATCGCGCACCAGAGCCAGGATTCTGCTGGAAAAAGCACCGTCAGAATGCAATATTTCGGAAGATCAACAATTGACGGGAATTTCACGAAAACTCCTATTTTTCCAGATGACGAAGGGAGCCAGAAGGGGGAGAAGAGGGGACCCGAGGTGGGCCCACCCCATAGGCCGGCGCAGCCCAAGGCCTGGCCGCGCCGCCCTATGAGGAGGGGGCCCACGGCCCCTCTCGCCTCTTTTTCTTCGCGTACTCCTTCGTCCCGAAAACCTAAGCCGAGGGGGTACGTCGCGAAGAGTCACAGCCGCCTCTCGCGGGGCGGAGAACACCGAGAGAGAAAGAGCTCTCCGGCGGGCAGAAATCCGCCGGGAAATTCCCTCCCGGAGGGGGAAATCGACGCCATCGTCACCGTCATCGAGCTGGACATCATCTCCATCACCATCACCATCATCTTCATCATCATCACCGCCGTCTCCACCGCTGCACCTCGTCACCGCTGTAGCAATTTGGGTTTGATCTTGATTGTTTGATAGGGGAAACTCTCCCGGTGTTGATTTCTACTTGTTATTGATGCTATTGAGTGAAACCGTTGAACCAAGGTTTATGTTCAGATTGTTATTCATTATCATATCACCTCTGATCATGTTCCATATGATGTCTCGTGAGTAGTTCGTTTAGTTCTTGAGGACATGGGTGAAGTCTAAATGTTAGTAGTGAAGTATGGTTGAGTAGTATTCAATGTTATGATATTTAAGTTGTGGTGTTATTCTTCTAGTGGTGTCGTGTGAACGTCGACTACACGACACTTCACCTTTATGGGCCTAGGGGAATGCATCTTGTACTCGTTTGCCAATTGCGGGGTTGCCGGAGTGACGAAACACTGAGCCCCGTTGGTATATCGATGCGAGGAGGGATCGCGGGATCTCGTAGTTTAAGGTTGTGGTTAGATTTATCTTAATTACTTTCTTGTAGTTGCGGATGCTTGCAAGGGGTATAATCACAAGTATGTATTAGTCCTAGGAAGGGCGGTACATTAGCATAGGTTCACCCACACAACACTTATCAAAACAATGAAGATTAATTAGCCGTATGTAGCAAAAGCACTAGACTAAAATCCCGTGTGTCCTCGAGAACGTTTGGTCATTATAAGTAAACAAACCGGCTTGTCCTTTATGCTAAAAAGGATTGGGCCACTCGCTGCAATTGTTACTCTCGCACTTTATTTACTCGTACTTTATTCATCTGTTACATCAAAACCCCCGAATACTTGTCTCGTGAGCATTTACGGTGAATCCTTCATCGAAACTGCTTGTCAACACCTTCTGCTCCTCGTTGGGATCGACATTCTTACTTATCGAAGATACTTGCGATACACCCCCTATACTTGTGGGTCATCAAGACTATTTTCCGGCGCCGTTGCCGGGGAGTGAAGCGCTATTGGTAAGTGGAATTGGTAAGGGAAATTTCTACTTGTTTGTGCTGATTTTATTTCGCTGCTTGCTATAACTCATTATGGAGAGATCTTCTCTTGAGTGTTTATTTGGGAGATCCACTACTACGCAAAGGTAGTGGATGAGGCGCCGAGTAAGGAAGAATTACCATACAAAATACCTATGAAAATTATTGAACGTGTAGTGGGTAACTCAGTTATACGGGGATGGAACTGTCCACCCCGGAGATCATTTACTGTTCTTACATGAATTATGCGGTTTATTCAAGTGTGCAGGTATTGCTATGGATGAAGTGAGGAAGAAACTATTCTCCATATCGTTGTCTGGTAAAGCGGCGCATTGGTATAAATTACTGGATAATGGGGATTCTCTTGAATGGAATGATATTGTGCCCTGGTTTTATTCTAAGTTCTATCCTCCAAGTGAGATTCACAAAGATCGGAATCGCATATATAATTTTTGGCCTCATGAAGGAGAAAGTATTGCCCAAGCATGGGGGAGATTGAAGTCTTTAATGCTCAAATGCACCATTCATGAGCTTCCTGGTAATATTATTATTGATAATTTCTATGCAAGACTTTCTTTTCAAGACAAGACCTTGCTTGGATACTTCTTGTTCTGGATCATTTACACGCAACAAGGAAGAGTTTAAAAGGGACCTTCTTAATCGGATCCAAGAAAATACCGAAGGATGGGAGAACGACAAGGATAGAGAATCGGGTATAATTTATGATTATAAATGCATTGAAGCTTTTATGGATACTTGATAAATTTCGTAATATGAGTGCTACTTATGGTCTTGATTCTCAAGTTGCTTGCAAATCTTTATAAAGCTTTTGCTTCTCATTAAGAATTGCCTAAGAAGAACTTTGATAAGTATCATGAACCGTATAAAGATAAAATTGATTCATCTATAAATAAATGTGTTGTAGTTGAAGCTGTTGATCATGTTATTCCCGAAGCTTATATTGAAAAAACTCCTTTCCCTCGCTAAAATGAAGGAGTACTCGTTATAAATAGTGCGGTTCATAAAAGTGAAAAGAAACCTATAGAACTCTGAAGAACAAATAAAAGTTGAACCTCGTTGTTGCAATTGTTAAAGATCTTGTGACTCGAAAATGTAGAAGATGGTCATATTATTTTCTCGTGAAGATGCTTCTAATATTGTTTCGCATCCTAATAAGTCTAGGAAAGCTAGTGTTCCTATGCTATCTCGTTAGAATTGGTGATCATTGTTATTATGGATTATGTGATATTGGTGCAAGTATTAGTGCTATTCCTTATGAGCTTTACACGGAGATTATGCACGAAATTGGTTCTTGTGAACTTGAAGATATTGATGTGGTTATTCGGCTGGCTAATAGAGAAACTATCTCTCCAATTGGTATTATTCGAGATGTTGAAGTTCTATGTGGTAAGATTAAATATCCCGCTGACTTTTTGGTACTTGGTTCTGCTGCTAGTAAATATTGTCCTATCATTTTTGGTAGACCTTTTCTAAATACATGTGGAGCTATTATAGATTGCAAGAAAGAGAAAATTTTGACTAAATTTGCTGGTGAATCTTATGAGTTTAACTTCTCTAAATTTACCAAAACTCCTTATAAAATTGACTCGCCTAATAGTGATTTTAAAGTTGAACAAGTGTGCATCTATTGTTCTTGCTCCTAATAATCCTTTGCAGCAACATTTGGAGAATAGTGAGAGTGAAGTTTTTAGGGAAGAAAGAAATGAGCTTGATGAAATTTTCCTTCGTCAACCTATTCTTAAGCATGATTTACCGGTGGAAGATCTGGGTACAACACCACCACCAAAGGAAGATCCTGTCTTTGATTTAAAACCATTGCCTGATAATCTTAAATATGCTCATATTGATGATAAGAAAATATATCCTGTTATTATTAGTTCTAAGCTTCCAGAGTTTGAAGAAGAAAGGTTATTGGAAATATTGAAGAAACACCGAAGTGCTATTGGCTACATGATACGTCTCCGACGTATCGATAATTTCTTATGATCCATGCCATATTATTGATGATACCTACATGTTTTATGCACACTTTATGTCATATTCGTGCATTTTCTGGAACTAACCTATTAACAAGATGCCGAAGAGCCGATTGCTTGTTTTCTGCTGTTTTTGGTTTCAGAAATCCTAGTAACGAAATATTCTCGGAATTGGACGAAATCAAGACCCAGGGTCCTATTTTGCCACGAACCTTCCAGAAGATCGAAAGGGATACGAAGTGGGGCGACGAGGCGCCGCCACCATAGGGCCGCGCGGCCAGAGGGGGGCCGCGCCGCCTATGGTGTGGGCCCCTCGTCGGCCCTCCGACTCGCCCTTCCGCCTACTTAAAGCCTCCGTCGCGAAACCCCTAATGCGAAAAACCACGATACGGAAAACCTTCCAGAGACGCCGCCGCCGCCAATCCCATCTCGGGGGATTCTCGGAGATCTCCTCCGGCACCCTGCCGGAGAGGGGATTCATCTCCCGGAGGACTCTACACCGCCATGGTCGCCTCCGGAGTGATGAGTGAGTAGTTCACCCCTGGACTATGGGTCCATAGCAGTAGCTAGATGGTTGTCTTCTCCTCATTGTGCTTCATTGTTGGATCTTGTGAGCTGCCTAACATGATCAAGATCATCTATCCGTAATACTCTATGTTGTGTTTGTCGGGATCCGATGGATAGAGAATACCATGTTATGTTAATTATCAAGTTATTACATATGTGTTGTTTATGATCTTGCATGCTCTCCGTTATTAGTAGAGGCTCTGGCCAAGTTTTTGCTCTTAACTCCAAGAGGGAGTATTTATGCTCGATAGTGGGTTCATGCCCGCATTGACACCTGGGACAGTGACAGAAAGTTCTAAGGTTGTGTTGTGCTGTTGCCACTAGGGATAAAACATTGGCGCTATGTCCGAGGATGTAGTTGTTGATTACATTACGCACCATACTTAATGCAATTGTCTGTTGCTTAGCAACTTAATACTGGAAGGGGTTCGGACGATAACCCGAAGGTGGACTTTTAGGCATAGATGCGGTTGGATGGCGGTCTATGTACTTTGTCGTAATGCCCAATTAAATCTCACTATACTTATCATGACATGTATGTGCATTGTTATGCCCTCTCTATTTGTCAATTGCCCGACTGTAATTTGTTCACCCAACATGCTTTTATCTTATGGGAGAGACACCTCTAGTGAACTGTGGACCCCGGTCCATTCTTTAATACCGAAATACAAATCTGCTGCAATACTTGTTTTACTCGTTTTCTCTGCAAACAATCATCTTCCACACAATACGGTTAACCCTTTGTTACAGCAAGCCGGTGAGATTGACAACCTCACTGTTTCGTTGGGGCAAAGTACTTTGGTTGTGTTGTGCGGGTTCCACGTTGGCGCCGGAATCTCCGGTGTTGCGCCGCAATACATCCCGCCGCCATCAACCTTCAACGTGCTTCTTGGCTCCTCCTGGTTCGATAAACCTTGGTTTCTTTCTCGAGGGAAAACTTGCTGCTGTGCGCATCATACCTTCCTCTTGGGGTTCCCAACGAACGTGTGAGTTACACGCCATCAAGCTCTTTTTCTGGCGCCGTTGCCGGGGAGATCAAGACACGCTGCAAGGGAGTCTCCACTTCTCAATCTCTTTACTTTGTTTTTGTCTTGCTTTATTTTATTTACTACTTTGTTTGCTGCACTTATATCAAAACACAATAAAATTAGTTGCTAGTTTTACTTTATTTACTGTCTTGTTTGCTATATCAAAAACACAAAAAAATTAGTTTACTTGCATTTGCTTCACTTATTTCATCATGTTTCCTTTTAATTTTACCACAAAAAACATACCGGTAGGACGCGGGTCTATAATTGGGAGAAACAATATAGAAGAATTTTTCACCCATGTTAGTACCGTTGAAGATTTTGAAGATAGACACTTGGTAGAACTTGCTCCTACTTATGAAATTGCTTCTGCTGCTTTAGTTCGCATGTTGGAAACTAAATTTGTTAATCTCAATCCTATAATCCAACACATGTTTCTTAAACTTGGTGATATGGAAGAGTGGGAAAAGAAAGATTTTGTTTTAGAAACCCTTCTTAGAGAATTTGGTGGTCTAGCAAGAGAGGCTAGAAAGGTCTTCGCTAAATTTAATATGCTTGGTTCTCATACTAATTTTGTTGGTCTCCTTGAAAAAATGGACATGGATAGAATAAGGTACACTAATAATGCTAATGATGGTGGGGAGATCAAAGCACCAATACCATGTAAACTCCTAGCTATGAATGATGCACTAGAAAATAACTATGCTTGGCTTGTTCCCGAAAATTTGTTCGATGAGAGTAGCAAGCCCAAGACTAATGAAAAGGGAGACGCTGAAACTTATGTATCCAATATACTATGCATGGTTGAGAAAACTCCAAACCCCGCTGTAGGTGCACCACCCTTCGATAACACTTGAGATACACTTTACGCGCCTAGGCTGAAAGGCGTTAAGAAAAGCGCTTATGGGAGACAACCCATGTTTTTACTACAGTATTTTTGTTTTATATTTGAGTCTTGGAAGTTGTTTACTACTGTAGCAACCTCTCCTTATCTTAGTTTTGAGTTTTGTTGTGCCAAGTAAAGTCTTTGATAGTAAAGTAAGTACTAGATTTGGATTACTTGCGCAGTTCCAGATTTCTTTCGTCGTCACGAATCTGGGTCTACCTCCCTGTAGGTAGCTCAGAAAATTAAGCCAATTTACGTGCATGATTCTCAGATATGTACGCAACTTTCATTCAATTTGGGCATTTAATTTGAGCAAGTCTGGTGCCCTAATAAAATCCATCTTTACTGGATCTGTTCTGTTTTGACAGATTCTGCCTTTTATTTTGCATTGCCTCTTTTGCTATGTTGGATGAATTTCTTTGATCCATTAATGTCCGGTAGCTTTATGCAATGTCCGGAAGTGTTAAGAATGATTTTGTCACCTCTGAACATGTGAATTTTTATTGTGCACTAACCCTCTAATGAGTTGTTTCGAGTTTGGTGTGGAGGAAGTTTTCAAGGATCAAGAGAGGAGTATGATGCAATATGATCAAGGAGAGTGAAAGCTCTAAGCTTGGGGATGCCCCGGTGGTTCACCCCTGCATATTTTAAGAAGACTCAAGCGTCTAAGCTTGGGGATTCCCAAGGCATCCCCTTCTTCATCGACAACATTATCGAGTTCCTCCCTGAAACTATATTTTTATTCCGTCACATCTTATGCACTTTGCTTGGAGCGTCGGTTTATTTTTGTTTTTGTTTTGTTTGAATAAAATGGATCCTAGCATTCACTTTATGGGAGAGAGACACGCTCCGCTGTAGAATATGGACAAGTATGTCCTTAGGCTCTACTCATAGTATTCATGGCGAAGTTTCTTCTTCGTTAAATTGTTATATGGTTGGAATTGGAAAATACTACATGTAGTAACTCTAAAATGTCTTGGATAATTTGATACTTGGCAATTGTTGTGCTCATGATTAAGCTCTTGCATCATATACTTTGCACCCATTAATAAAGAAACACTTAGAGCTTGCTAATTTGGTTTGCATATTTGGTTTCTCTAAAGTCTAGATAATATCTAGTATTGAGTTTTGAACAACAAGGAAGACGGTGTAGAGTCTTATAATGTTTACAATATGTCTTTTATGTGAGTTTCTGCTGCACCGTTCATCCTTGTGTTTGTTTCAAATAACCTTGCTAGCCTAAACCTTGTATCGAGAGGGAATACTTCTCATGCATCCAAAATCCTTGAGCCAACCACTATGCCATTTGTATCCACCATACCTACCTACTACATGGTATTTATCCGCCATTCCAAAGTAAATTGCTTGAGTGCTACCTTTAAAATTCCATCATTCACCTTTGCAATATATAGCTCATGGGACAAATAGCTTAAAAGCTATTGTGGTATTGAATATGTACTTATGCACTTTATCTCTTATTAAGTTGCTTGTTGTGCGATAACCATGCTTCTGGGGACGCCATCAACTATTCTTTGTTGAATATCATGTGAGTTGCTATGCATGTCCGTCTTGTCTGAAGTAAGAGAGATATACCACCTTAATGGTTGGAGCATGCATATTGTTAGAGAAGAACATTGGGCCGCTAACTAAAGCCATGAATCATGGTGGAAGTTTCAGTTTTGGACATATATCCTCAATCTCATATGAGAATAATAATTGTTGCCACATGCTTATGCATTAAAGAGGAGTCCATTATCTATTGTCCATGTTGTCCCGGTATGGATGTCTAAGTTGAGAATAATCAAAAGCGAGAAATCCAAAATGCGAGCTTTCTCCTTAGATCTTTGTACAGGCGGCATGGAGGTACCCCATTGTGACACTTGGTTAAAACATGTGTATTGCGATGATCCGGTAGTCCAAGCTAATTAGGACAAGGTGCGGGCACTATTAGTATACTATGCATGAGGCTTGCAACTTGTAAGATATAATTTTCATAACTCATATGCTTTATTACTACCGTTGACAAAATTGTTTCATGTTTTCAAAATAAAAGCTCTAGCACAAATATAGCAATCGATGCTTTCCTCTTTGAAGGACCATTCTTTTTACTTTTATGTTGAGTCAGTTCACCTATCTCTCTCCACCTCAAGAAGCAAACACTTGTGTGAACTGTGCATTGATTCCTACATACTTGCATATTGCACTTGTTATATTACTCTATGTTGACAATTATCCACGAGATATACATGTTACAAGTTGAAAGCAACCGCTGAAACTTAATCTTCCTTTGTGTTGCTTCAATACCTTTACTTTGATTTATTGCTTTATGAGTTAACTCTTATGCAAGACTTATTAATGCTTGTCTTGAAGTACTATTCATGAAAAGTCTTTGCTTTATGATTCACTTGTTTACTCATGTCATTACCATTGTTTTGATCGCTGCATTCATTACATATGTTTACAAATAGTATGATCAAGGTTATGATGGCATGTCACTTCAGAAATTATCTTTGTTATCGTTTTACCTGCTCGGGACGAGCGAAACTAAGCTTGGGGATGCGATACGTCTCCGACGTATCGATAATTTCTTATGATCCATGCCATATTATTGATGATACCTACATGTTTTATGCACACTTTATGTCATATTCGTGCATTTTCCGGAACTAACCTATTAACAAGATGCCGAAGAGCCGATTCTTTGTTTTCTGCTGTTTTTGGTTTCGAAATCCTAGTAACGAAATATTCTCGGAATTGGACGAAATCAAGACCTAGGGTCCTATTTTGCCACGAACCTTCCGGAAGACCGAAAGGGATACGAAGTGGGGCGACGAGGCGCCGCCACCATAGGGCGCGCGGCCGCGAGGGGGCCCGCGCCGCCCTATGGTGTGGGCCCCTCGTCGGCCCTCCGACTCGCCCTTCCGCCTACTTAAAGCCTCCGTCGCGAAACCCCCGATGCGAAAAACCACGATACGGAAAACCTTCCGGAGACGCCGCCGCCGCCAATCCCATCTCGGGGGATTCGGAGATCTCCTCCGGCACCCTGCCGGAGAGGGGATTCATCTCCCGGAGGACTCTACACCGCCATGGTCGCCTCCGGAGTGATGAGTGAGTAGTTCACCCCTGGACTATGGGTCCATAGCAGTAGCTAGATGGTTGTCTTCTCCTCATTGTGCTTCATTGTTGGATCTTGTGAGCTGCCTAACATGATCAAGATCATCTATCTGTAATAATCTATGTTGTGTTTGTCGGGATCCGATGGATAGAGAATACCATGTTATGTTAATTATCAAGTTATTACATATGTGTTGTTTATGATCTTGCATGCTCTCCGTTATTAGTGGAGGCTCTGGCCAAGTTTTTGCTCTTAACTCCAAGAGGGAGTATTTATGCTCGATAGTGGGTTCATGCCTGCATTGACACCTGGGCGAGTGACGGAAAGTTCTAAGGTTGTGTTGTGCTTGTTGCCACTAGGGATAAAACATTGGCGCTATGTCCAGAGGATGTAGTTGTTGATTACATTACGCACCATACTTAATGCAATTGTCTGTTGCTTAGCAACTTAATACTGGAAGGGGTTCGGACGATAACTCTGAAAGTGGACTTTTTAGGCATAGATGCGAGTTGGATGGCGGTCTATGTACTTTGTCGTAATGCCCAATTAAATCTCACTATACTTATCATGACATGTATGTGCATTGTTATGCCCTCTCTATTTGTCAATTGCCCGACTCGTAATTTGTTCACCCAACATGCTTTTATCTTATGGGAGAGACACCTCTAGTGAACTGTGGACCCCGGTCCATTCTTTAATACTTGAAATACAAATCTGCTGCAATACTTGTTTTTATCGTTTTCTTGCAAACAATCATCTTCCACACAATACGGTTAACCCTTTGTTACAACAAGCCGGTGAGATTGACAACCTCAACTGTTTCGTTGGGGCAAAGTACTTTGGTTGTGTTGTGCGGGTTCCACGTTGGCGCCGGAATCTCTGATGTTGCGCCGCACTACATCCCGCCGCCATCAACCTTCAACGTGCTTCTTGGCTCCTCCTGGTTCGATAAACCTTGGTTTCTTTCTGAGGGAAAACTTGCTGCTGTGCGCATCATACCTTCCTCTTGGGGTTCCCAACGAACGTGTGAGTTACACGCCATCACTACACTCTTGATGACTTGAAGGGGATTTCTCCCTCTATTTGCCAACACGCCATTAATATGGAAGATGATGCGAAGCCCGTTGTTGAACCTCAGCGTCGTCTAATTCCTAAAATGAAGGATGTGGTAAGAAATGAGGTATTAAGACTCCTTGAAGCTGGTATTATATATCCTATTGCTGATAGTAGATGGGTTAGTCCTGTGCATTGTGTTCCTAAGAAAGGAGGAATGACTGTTGTGCCTAATGATAATGATGAGCTCATACCTCAAAGAGTAGTTGTAGGTTATAGAATGTGCATTGATTATCGAAAAGTTAATAAGGTTACTAAGAAAGATCATTACCCTTTGCCTTTTATTGATCAAATGTTAGAAAGGTTATCTAAAAATACTCATTTTTGCTTTCTTGATGGTTATTACGGGTTTTCACAAATTGTCTGTTAAAACTAAAGATCAAGAGAAGACCACTTTCACTTGTCCCTATGGAACTTATGCTTATAGGCGTATGCCTTTTGGTTTATGTAATGCTCCCGCTACTTTTCAAAGATGCATGTCTGCTATTTTTCATGGCTTTTGTGAGAGTATTGTAGAGGTATTCATGGATGATTTTTCTGTCTATGGGAATTCTTTTGATAGTTGCTTGCGAAACCTTGATAAAGTTTTGCGAGAGATGTGAGGAAACTAACCTTGTTCTTAATTGGGAGAAATGCCACTTTATGGTTAATGAAGGAATTGTATTGGGACATAAAATTTCCGAGAGAGGTATTGAAGTTGATAGAGCTAAAGTTGAAGCTATTGAGAAGATGCCCTATCCTAGGGATGTTAAAGGTATTCGTAGTGTTCTTGGTCATGCTGGGTTTTATAGGAGGTTTATTAAAGATTTCTCTAAGATTTCAAAGCCTCTTACTAATCTTCTTCAAAAAGATGTACCTTTTGTTTTTGATGATGATTGTAAGGAAGCTTTTGAAACTCTAAAGAAAGCCTTAACAACTGATGCGTGTAGTTGACACGTCCGTTGGGAACCCCAAGAGGAAGGTGTGATGCGCACAGCGGCAAGTTTCCCTCAGTAAGAAACCAAGGTTTAATCGAACCAGTAGGAGTCAAGAAGCACGTTGAAGGTTGATGGCGGCGGGATGTAGTGCGGCGCCACACCGGAGATTCCGGCGCCAACGTGGAACCTGCACAACACAACCAAAGTACTTTGCCCCAACGAAACAGTGAGGTTGTCAATCTCACCGGCTTGCTGTAACAAAGGATTAACCGTATTGTGTGGAAGATGATTGTTTGCAGAGAAAACCGTAAAACAAGTATTGCAGCAGATTTGTATTTCAGTATTAAAAGAATGGACCGGGGTCCACAGTTCACTAGAGGTGTCTCTCCCATAAGATAAAAGCATGTTGGGTGAACAAATTACAGTCGGGCAATTGACAAATAGAGAGGGCATAACAATGCACATACATGGCATGATAAGTATAGTGAGATTTAATTGGGCATTACGACAAAGTACATAGACCGCCATCCAACCGCATCTATGCCTAAAAGTCCACCTTCAGGTTATCGTCCGAACCCCTTCCAGGTATTAAGTTGCAAAGCAACAGTACAATTGCATTAAGTATGGTGCGTAATGTAATCAACAACTACATCCTCGGACATAGCGCCAATGTTTTATCCCTAGTGGCAACAGCACAGCACAATCTTAGAACTTTCGTCACTGTCCCAGGTGTCAATGCAGGCATGAACCCACTATCGAGCATAAATACTCCCTCTTGGAGTTAAAAGCAAAAAACTTGGCCAGAGCCTCTACTAGTAACGGAGAGCATGCAAGATCATAAACAACACATATGTAATAACTTGATAATTAACATAACATGGTATTCTCTATCCATCGGATCCCGACAAACACAACATAGAGTATTACAGATAGATGATCTTGATCATGTTAGGCAGCTCACAAGATCCAACAATGAAGCACAATGAGGAGAAGACAACCATCTAGCTACTGCTATGGACCCATAGTCCAGGGGTGAACTACTCACTCATCACTCCGGAGGCGACCATGGCGGTGTAGAGTCCTCCGGGAGATGAATCCCCTCTCCGGCAGGGTGCCGGAGGAGATATCCAGAATCCCCGAGATGGGATCGGCGGCGGCGTCTCGCAAGGTTTTCCGTATCGTGGTTTTTCGCATCGGGGTTTCGCGACGGAGGCTTTAAGTAGGCGGAAGGGCAGAGTCGGGGCCGACGAGGGCCCACACCACGCGGCGGCGCGGCCCCCTTGGCCGCGCCGCCATGTGGTGTCGCCACCTCGTGGCCCCACTTCGTATGCTCTTCGGTCTTCCGGAAGGTTCGTGGCAAAATAGGCCCCCGGGTCTTCGTTTCGTCCAATTCCGAGAATATTTCGTTACTAGGATTTCGAAACCAAAAACAGCAGAAAACGAGAACCGGCACTTCGGCATCTTGTTAATAGGTTAGTTCCAGTAAAATGCACGAATATGACATAAAGTGTGCATAAAACATGTAGGTATCATCAATAATATGGCATAGAACATAAGAAATTATCGATACGTTGGAGACGTATCAAGCATCCCCAAGCTTAGTTCTCGCTCGTCCCGAGCGGGTAAAACGATAACAAAGATAATTTCTGAAGTGATATGCCATCATAACCTTGATCATACTATTTGTAAACATATGTAGTGAATGCAGCGATCAAAACAATGGTAATGACATGAGTAAACAAGTGAATCATAAAGCAAAGACTTTTCATGAATAGTACTTCAAGACAAGTATTAATAAGTCTTGCATAAGAGTTAACTCATAAAGCAATAAATCAAAGTAAAGGTATTGAAGCAACACAAAGGAAGATTAAGTTTCAGCGGTTGCTTTCAACTTGTAACATGTATATCTCATGGATAATTGTCAACATAGAGTAATATAACAAGTGCAATATGCAAGTATGTAGGAATCAATGCACAGTTCACACAAGTGTTTGCTTCTTGAGGTGGAGAGAGATAGGTGAACTGACTCAACATAAAAGTAAAAAGAATGGTCCTTCAAAGAGGAAAGCATCGATTGCTATATTTGTGCTAGAGCTTTTATTTTGAAACATGAAACAATTTTGTCAACGGTAGTAATAAAGCATATGAGTTATGTACATTATATCTTACAAGTTGCAAGCCTCATGCATAGTATACTAATAGTGCCCGCACCTTGTCCTAATTAGCTTGGACTACCGGATCTTTGCAATGCACATGTTTTAACCAAGTGTCACAATGGGGTACCTCCATGCCGCCCGTACAAAGGTCTAAGGAGAAAGCTCGCATTTTGGATTTCTCGCTTTTGATTATTCTCAACTTAGACATCCATACCGGGACAACATGGACAACAGATAATGGACTCCTCTTTAATGCATAAGCATGTGGCAACAATTATTATTCTCATATGAGATTGAGGATATATGTCCAAAACTGAAACTTCCACCATGAATCATGGTTTTAGTTAGCGGCCCAATGCTCTTCTCTAACAATATGCATGCTCCAACCATAAAGGTGGTAGATCTCTCTTACTTCAGACAAGACGGACATGCATAGCAACTCACATGATATTCAACAAAGAATAGTTGATGGCGTCCCCGTAAGCATGGTTATCGCACAACAAGCAACTTAATAAGAGATAAAGTGCATAAGTACATATTCAATACCACAATAGTTTTTAAGCTATTTGTCCCATGAGCTATATATTGCAAAGGTGAATGATGGAATTTTAAAGGTAGCACTCAAGCAATTTACTTTGGAATGGCGGACAAATACCATGTAGTAGGTAGGTATGGTGGACACAAATGGCATAGTGGTTGGCTCAAGTATTTTGGATGCATGAGAAGTATTCCCTCTCGATAAAAGGTTTAGGCTAGCAAGGTTATTTGAAACAAACACAAGGATGAACGATGCAGCAAAACTCACATAAAAGACATATTGTAAACATTATAAGACTCCATACCGTCTTCCTTGTTGTTCAAAACTCAATACTAGATGTTATCTAGACTCTAGAGAAACCAAATATGCAAACCAAATTAGCAAGCTCTAAGTGTTTCTTCATTAATGGGTGCAAAGTATATGATGCAAGAGCTTAAACATGAGCACAACAATTGCCAAGTATCAAATTATCCAAGACATTTTAGAGTTACTACATGTAGCATTTTCCAATTCCAACCATATAACAATTTAACGAAGAAGAAACTTCGCCATGAATACTATGAGTAGAGCCTAAGGACATATTTGTCCATATGCTACAGCGGAGCGTGTCTCTCTCCCATAAAGTGAATGCTAGGATCCATTTTATTCAAACAAAACAAAAAATAAAAACAAACCGACGATCTCCAAGCAAAGTACATAAGATGTGACGGAATAAAAATATAGTTTCGGGGGAGGAACCCGATAATGTTGTCGATGAAGAAGGGGATGCCTTGGGCATCCCCAAGCTTAGACGCTTGAGTCTTCTTAAAATATGCAGGGGTGAACCACCGGGCATCCCCAAGCTTAGAGCTTTCACTCTCCTTGATCATATTGCATCATACTCCTCTCTTGATCCTTGAAAACTTCCTCCACACCAAACTCAAAACAACTCATTAGAGGGTTAGTGCATAATAAAAATTCACATGTTCAGAGGTGACACAATCATTCTTAACACTTCTGGACATTGCATAAAGCTACTGGACATTAATGGATCAAAGAAATTCATCCAACATAGCAAAAGAGGCAATGCAAAATAAAAGGCAGAATCTGTCAAAATAGAACAGTCCGTAAAGATGGATTTTATTAGGCCACCAGACTTGCTCAAATGAAAATGCTCAAATTGAATGAAAGTTGCGTACATATCCGAGGATCATGCACGTAAATTGGCTTAATTTTCTGAGCTACCTACAGGGAGGTAGACCCAGATTCGTGACAGCAAAGAAATCTGGAACTGCGCAAGTAATCCAAATCTAGTACTTACTTTACTATCAAAGACTTTACTTGGCACAACAAAACTCAAAACTAAGATAAGGAGAGGTTGCTACAGTAGTAAACAACTTCCAAGACTTAAATATAAAACTAAGTACTGTAGCAAAATAACACATGGGTTATCTCCCAAGAAGTTCTTTCTTTATAGCCGTTAAGATGGGCTCAGTAGTTTTAATGATGCACTCGCAAGAAATTGTATTTGAAGCAAAAGAGAGCATCAAGAGGCAAATTCAAAACAAATTTAAGTCTAACATGCTTCCTATGCATAGGAATCTTGTAAGTAAACAAGTTCATGAAGAGCAAAGTAACAAGCATAGGAAGATAAAACAAGTGTAGCTTCAAAAATTTCAGCACATAGAGAGGCATTTTAGTAACATGAAAATTTCTACAACCATATTTTCCTCTCTCATAATAACTTTCAGTAGCATCATGAGCAAACTCAACAATATAACTATCACATAAAGCATTCTTATCATGAGTCTCATGCATAAAATTATTACTCTCCATGTAAGCATAATCAATTTTATTAGTTGTAGTGGGAGCAAATTCAACAAAGTGGCTATCATCATATATAGGAGGCATATTGTAATCATAAAAGAAAATTTTCTCCTCAATGCTTGGGGGACTAAAAAGATCATGCTCATCCGAGCCAGCTTCCCCAAGCTTAGAATTTTCCATAGCATTAGCAACAATGGTGTTCAAAGCATCCATAGTAATAACATTCCCATTAGCATGCATATAAAGTTCCATGGGTTTTTTAATTCTCTCTTCAAACACATCATGTCCTAATTCAAGATAAAGTTCATAAAGATCTCTCATATTTTTGTTGTTTTCCATTATGCTTAACTAGTGAAATAAAAACATGCATGATATTAAGTAAAGTAAAACAAGTAACTAATTTTTTTTGTGTTTTTGATATAGAGTACAAGACAATAAATAAAGTAAAGCTAGCAACTAATTTTTTTTGTGTTTTGATATAATGCAGCAAACAAAGTAGTAAATAAAATAAAGCAAGACAAAAACAAAGTAAAGAGATTGGGAAGTGGAGACTCCCCTTGCGAGCGTGTCTTGATCTCCCCGACAACGGCGCCGTGAAATTTGCTTGATGCGTGTAGTCTGACACGTCCGTTGGGAACCCCAAGAGGAAGGTGTGATGCGCACAGCGGCAAGTTTCCCTCGCAAGAAACCAAGGTTTAATCGAACCAAGAGGAGTCAAGAAGCACGTTGAAGGTTGATGGCGGCGGGATGTAGTGCGGCGCCACACCGGAGATTCCGGCGCCAACGTGGAACCTCGCACAACACAACCAAAGTACTTTGCCCCAACGAAACGAGTGAGGTTGTCAATCTCACCGGCTTGCTGTAACAAAGGATTAACCGTATTGTGTGGAAGATGATTGTTTGCAGAGAAAACAATAAAACAAGTATTGCAGCAGATTTGTATTTCAAGTATTAAAAGAATGAACCGGGGTCCACAGCTCACTAGAGGTGTCTCTCCCATAAGATAAAAGCATGTTGGGTGAACAAATTACAGTCGGGCAATTGACAAATAGAGAGGGCATAACAATGCACATACATGGCATGATAAGTATAGTGAGATTTAATTGGGCATTACGACAAAGTACATAGACCGCCATCCAACCGCATCTATGCCTAAAAAGTCCACCTTCGAGTTATCCTCCGAACCCCTTCCGCATTAAGTTGCAAAGCAACAGACAATTGCATTAAGTATGGTGCGTAATGTAATCAACAACTACATCCTCGGACATAGCGCCAATGTTTTATCCCTAGTGGCAACAAGCACAACACAACCTTAGAACTTTCTGTCACTGTCCCAGGTGTCAATGCAGGCATGAACCCACTATCGAGCATAAATACTCCCTCTTGGAGTTAAAAGCAAAAACTTGGCCAGAGCCTCTACTAGTAACGAAGAGCATGCAAGATCATAAACAACACATATGTAATAACTTGATAATTAACATAACATGGTATTCTCTATCCATCGGATCCCGACAAACACAACATAGAGTATTACATATAGATGATCTTGATCATGTTAGGCAGCTCACAAGATCCAACAATGAAGCACAATGAGGAGAAGACAACCATCTAGCTACCGCTATGGACCCATAGTCCAGGGGTGAACTACTCACTCATCACTCCGGAGAAAAGACCACACCAATGACAGCAAGTCTAAGAGTGTCCCCCTGCCGGCTCTCGAGAATCCCGAGGCGGCGGCGGCGTCTGACGGTTTCAGTATAAAATGGAGATTTCTATCAGCAACTGAAGCTAAAATAAGCGGAAAAGCGAAATCGAGGAAAGCCCCGGCGGGTGGGGAATTTACTGGCCTTTACCGAAATACATGTGTCGCCACCTCGTGAAAACTACGC
>NC_061510.1:23817473-23836100 GCF_022539505.1 Lolium rigidum | reverse complement strand
CGCAGCGCCGCGGGCGGAAAAACCCCACCGAGTCCGCCGCCTTTGGAGGAGAGGCCACAACCAGCGACGTCCTTCCGTGCCCGACGAACGAGAGCGGGGCCCCGGAGCTTCTGGAAACCGCCGTCGGGAGGTTCGGGCGGAGCGCGCAAGCGGCGGGGCGGGGCGGGGTTGTCGGCGGGGCGGGCGAGGTGATCAGCGGCGGGCGCGGGAGGCGGAGGAGGAGTGGGGATTTGAGTTGGCACTTACTTGGCAGTTGGGACTTGGGAGGGGAGAGCTCCGGGTGGGAAGTGGGAAGAGGACAACACTGGAGTGGGGAGGAGACGCGAATCTTGGGGTTATTTACGGAGACCTGCCACTGAGACGCCGATGCCGATGGATGGGTGCGTTCGTGCGAAAAAGGCGCAGCATTTCGCGTCGCCAGCAAGCACGCCACGCCTTGGCTTCGTAGGGAGTCCACCGTGGTCGTGCCGCACGGCACGATGCATCTGAGTGACCAGTCGTAATAATTCTTCTACTCGTTCAATTTTTTTTTAGAACACGTTCCATATATGTTTAAATTTAGATAAAGTTAAAACATCTATCCAAAAGGAAGTACTACCTCCGTTTTAATGATTAAGTTCTATAAATTAAAGTTAATACTTTCTTCTATATACATTTTCAAACTTACCATGGTTTTAATTTCTACTAAAGTTATAACCATTATTCAACAAAGGTAGTACTACTAATAAACACCATCACAAGAACGTCTAGAGAAGATTTTGGAGTCATGAACTAATGATTGCGGAAGTTCTTATAATAAATGCTCATGAAGATCAAACATAAAATCGCGTAAATTTGACCAGAATGTTATGCGTAAAATCAACTAGTAATGACATTTTACCATTCGATAAATGCATCCACAGCCACAGGGTCCGAACTCGGAAGATTTTACTACAGTACTAGCATGTTTGAGTAAAAGCATCGATCTAATCTTTATAAACAAAATAGCAACATCATGAAAATACCAATTACATTTAGCCTATGCACCAATAAAATATCACAAAGACATCAAGATACACACAGCATATTCAAGAAAAGGAAAAAAAGAAAAAAAAAGGAAAAGAATCATAGATTTTAGCAAGAGGAAGTTCACGCCCAAGCACACAGGAGCTTGGCTTCGTATGCAGTTCACTGAGGCCGAGTTGCACGATGCATCTGTACGGGCTAGGATAATTTGTTCCAACACCTTTGCACATACTCGCTCCTTGCCACAATGTAGTGCATATACATTTTTTTTAAGTTAAGCGATATTAACTTTGACCGAGTATTTTTGACAAAATTATCTGCATCTACGATACCAAATGTATACCATATGAAAATTTACATCACGGGGAATATAATGGTATTAATTTGGTACTTTGGATGTTGATATTTTTTCCTAGATACTTGGTCAAACTTTATGTCATATGAATTTTAAAAATCCTTATATGCAATACATTTTGAAAAGGAGGGAGTACTATACAAACATGCCACATTGAGGGGCCGTTTGATTCAGAAGATTTTGCATGTTTTTTTCATTCCCATTAAAAATATCGTAGATCTGTCTAAATCTCGATGTATCAACTTTTGTGGAACTGAGGAAGTAGAAAACTTGTAGGAGTAAATGCTATAGGAAATTTTTCTGTGGTGGTTGTTTGATTTGTTGGATTGTTTTCATAAAAAATTCTAAGAAATCCTTTGCACTAGATTATATAAGAAATCTAACATCCACTCATACCTCTTTTTCAATTTTTTTTTTGATTTTCCTATAGTGAAATTAATCAAACTTTGGTTCATACAAATTCCTATAAATTTAGAGTTGGCATGGCATGACACTGCAATCCTTGATTTTTTCATGTTCATATGTTTATCCTATCCTATGAATCAAACAACATCTAGAAGGTTTTAATTAGTATATTAAATCCCAGTGGCAATCAAACTTAAACCCATAAATGTGTCCATAAATAAACTATTACTAGTACCTCCTTTTGAAATTAAATATCGTATGTTTGTATAGATATGGCTTTATGTGGACATATTTTAAGGTATAGATTAATTTGGAAGGGATGAAAAAGTAACCAAATTTTATCACTGAATGCATGCATAGATACATGCCCGAACCTAGATGCTCATTTTACTGCTAATAGCAAGTTTGAGTAAAGGCATCGATCTAAAGTACTCCCTCCATTTTGAGATAGTCTACATTCTAGCCTGAATTTTGTTCAAAAATTACATTCTAGTAGGTTTTAGTCAACAACAACACCATTAGACGTTGTTATTTTTAATGTAGATTGAATTGGTTGTTCACATATCTAAGTAGTACTAACACGTACAACACTAAAAAAAAATTTAGAATGTAGACTAAATTAGAACGGATGGATTACTCCGCAAAAAAAATTCGTCATTACTAGATACTAGTGCAGAGTTTAGGGAGACCATCCTTTGATTGACAACAAATCTCGAGTAATCAGTGTCGCGGGCACCATACTTTCTGCATCCTCTCTCACCTATCTCTCTCGAAAAAGACGGATCGGCGAAGACGACAGGACTGAAAATGAAACGAGGAACCATGGTGTCCATGCCTCCACGGGACGGGAGCAAATCTGTGTACACTCGCGACGACGCCCCATATCATGCCAAACCACACAAGTGTCGATCGAGCGTGACAGGTTAGGTTGACACATAGGAATTCCGGAGCGCGACAGAGCTCGCCAACTTTACACGCCAGCTCCTGCCACACACCAAATACTACGTGCTCCCGGAAATGTCCAAAGTTGCTCTGCCCTGACTGGCTAGCCAGGCCATTGTCTCGCACGAAATCGGCAAAGCTCTCTGAACACTGCTGTTGCCTATTGGAGTACAGTATTAATTTTGATCACCCTTATGTATCGCGCAACAAGTATGTAATGGATATCGGCAGGGCCCTGCCGGTTTGTCGGTCACCTGAAATGTCTGGGGATTGAAATAGGAGTACGTACGTCGTTGGGTACGATGATTTCCAGCCAGCATCAAATAATGCCGACATCAACCACTCTGCTCTTGGGCTGGCACCAGATCGCTTTCTCCGGCCGGTGTGTGCCGGAGTACGCGCATCTTCCTCCACGTACCGTAGCAAGCATTTCACCTAGCTTGTGCTCATGGATATATGCGCTAGCTTCAGAGGCGCGTCTCGAGTCCACCCCTCCTGCTCCCTGCAATCCACTGTGCGACGCACGGGGATCTGTTGCGTAATATTTTGGTCAACGGTGTCTTGGATCACTGTTTACCTTCTCCGAGTCCGAGAAGACGCATCTCAAAATAATACTAATTCGTCACTTGACGGGATACGGAAGCTCCCTCCGTCTCAGTTTACTAGTCTTCCTCGTATCCCTAGGTCGCTAATTTGACCTACATAATTTAAATTATATAATGTAAAAATTATATCATTATAAAATATAACATATAAATTTTCTATATAATTTTTATAACATATAACTAATGCTAACTTGATTAAATCTGTAACCTAGGGATACACGCACGTGTAATAACTGTGAGAGGGAGAATACTGGAGTACTACTATGTATTAGATAAGTTCCCAATCACCTGAAAAAACAATACTGTAGCTTGTCCATCCCAGGATCGACAGAGTGAATCATGTGTACCTAAGGCAATATTTATCCCATCCCTCATACAAATAAAGTTATGAGTAGTCAGCAAGAGTTCCCCATGCCCCCTCGGTGTGCAAAATAATGCACCTACCCGGTCGAGCTAGCTACCAACTGGATGACGACAGACTGCTGTCGAGTTCGGTATGCCGCTCGAACATCTCTCCGGGCCACAAACGTCAATGCTGAGAGCATCCCCACTCGTTTGGGCTCCCCACGCCCAAATCCGGCGAAATTTAGCGCCGGATGGATGTAGTTTTTGGCCTGGGGAGGCCCATTTTTCCAGCCGCGAGCCCATGGACGCGCACCCACCGCGTGCATAGCGACGGCGCAGTCACGGGAAGGGCAATCGTCGGAGTTCCCTCGCCGCATTGAACCGTCGCGAAGTGGACTGGAGAGCCGAAACGACTCGTCGGGAACGGTCGAAGTGGCCTCGATGCGAGAACCGCCGTAATGGAGCACGAACTCCGCGGAAGAGCAACCGGCGCTCTCTTTCGTCGAGAGACCTACATAAACGGTTTTCGACGAGGCCGAGCCATTCATCCGTTCTCTCGTCACCATCCTCCGTCAACCATGAGCGATATCTCTTGGCCATCGGACACCGACGGCGAGGGAAGCCGCCTGGATGGCGCCATTGGTGGGATCCAGCTGCATCGTCCGAGCAGCGACGATTCCCCCGCCGGCCGGCGAGGACGAGTGGGACGACGAGGAGGAGGACGAAGAGGCCGTGGAGCGAGGCCGAGGAGCGAGGCCGAGGAAGAGGCCGAGGAAGAGGAGGAGGAGCGGGGAGCGAGGAGGAGGAGCGAGGAGGAGGAGGGACGAAGAGGCCGATGAGGACGACGACGAGGAGGACTCAACTTCCTCCGACGAGGAGGTGACGAGCCGGAAGCGTCGCCGCGACGACGATGAGGCGGGGCCTTCTAAGAAGAAGAAGAAGTAGTTTAGTTTTAAAGTTTTTATATGTAATTTCTATGTTTATTCGAATTATATTCGAAATATATATATAATCTATCTATGTTGCACCACTTGAGAGTTCAAAGCTTTCGTTCGACGAGGGTATTGCCGTAGATCGGGAAGACGAGGGTTTTGCCGTAGATCGGGAAGACGAGGGTTTTGCCGTAGATCGGAGGCCATTGTCGCCGACAAGTTGGGGCCACGCCCGCTTTTCACTCGTCCGGAGTCCCCGAGCGCTCCCCGGGGCGGGGATGGCGTGGGATCGCCGGATGGATTTAGGCCCAAATCCGGACGAAAACGAGGAACCGGGGCGCGACTGGGCCGAATTACGCCGTCCGGATGGAAAAAACGCTCGCCGGGGGCCTGTTCGGGGGGACGAGTGGAGATGCTCTGAGCACAACACTTTTGTATGCACATGTTGTACGCTAGACAGGTGGACAACCATCTCGGTCGACTCGGCGAACCATGATATCACGATCATGAACTCACCGGTCCACTCCTATCTGTTCGTCCAGCCTAATTAACATATGTGATTCTACACGATCGCACAAGAGAGTCGGTCAGTCAAGTACTTAAACCGTGACAGAGGAACACACGAGGCGCATGAAACTATTCCTTCCACTCGTGTCCTCGCTGTTGGGCGGATTCCTTTGGTAAAGAGAAGGAGCGACGAGAGACGGCGACGGCCGTGGAAAGGCGATGATCAGTCGGCTAGGAGTACCTTTCTCGTATGCACTGACTCGGTGTCCACTGTGACACTGTCCCGGCCGGCTACTCCTCAACCTGCTTCACCTGAAGAATCGTGACGATGCTTGCAGTGTTTCACGCTGTGTTCTCTCTGCCTTCAGTCTTTCGGCGATTTCAGATGACCTTTCTTATCTTGCCAAGCGGCGTCCACCCGAACTAGACAATTGGTTGCTGAATCATCGATCAGTGCATTCGACCGCAAAGAGACTCCACGCCCATCACAGGCCAAGAAAAAGGACGACACAGAATAAGCCACGAGACTTGACTTGAGGTCATAGGCGTACCTAGCATCCCTATTGCCCGGGCAGCCGCCCAGGCTTCCGGCCAGCCGGCAGGCTTATTTTTGCCCATATTTCATATGTATTTGATACAAAATTAGCACCCTAGACTTATTTGCCCAGGCTTCAAAATTTTCCTGGGTCCGCTTATGCTTGAGGTCATGTTTTCTTAGCCAAGGGGGTTTGCTAGGTGCGGATACGTGTTTGCCGTAGTCAAAAAGGACGGGGCCGACCGCTCATCCCATCTGCGGCCTTTTTTGCCTTTCGGAACTGGCCATGTTTAATCGGGCGATGGAAGCTTGCGTACTAGTGGCAGAGATAAGAAAGCAGGGTCTTGAAAGAAGCTTTTGCTACTGAAATATTCTTGAGCAGGAGTATGAGCTCAAGAGCTTTAGAGCATCTCCAGCCGCGTCCCCCAAACCGTCCCTTAAAGCGCGCCGGATCGAGCGTTTGGGGGACATGGTTTGTTCGTGCCGCGTTTAGGGGACGTCGCTCCCCAGCCGCGTCCCCCAAACGCCGCCCCCAAACATTTAAAATAATTTTTTTAACACATAAACCATTTATATCAAATGTAGCATATGAATAAAAATGTTTGCGAGGAATGTTTTTAAATTAAATTACAACAAACAATAAAACAAGTAATCAAATATAATAAATAGGGCTGGATGCTACATCAAGGTGCCACGGTCTTTCCTTTGATCCTCCACAAATGCTCAACGAGATCAGCTTGAAGTTGCTCATGCACATTGCTGTCACGGATCTCTGCGTGCATGGCGAGAAAATCAGCAAAATCTGCAGGCAACTCATGATCAACCTCCGCGAGAGGGCCTTGACACTCATAGGGACCAACATGTGACCTAACATGATTCTTGCGGTCATCCTCGATGATCATGTTGTGCATGATCACACAAGCCTGCATCACCTCCCACATTTGGTCGTGAGACCAGCTTAGAGCAGAGTACCGGACAATGGCAAATTGTGCTTGAAGCACACCAAATGCCCACTCGACATCCTTCCCTGCAAGCCTCCCGTCGCGTAGCAAAGTGAGAATTCTTCGGACTCGATGGATTCGAGATTGTTTTGACAAAAGTGGCCCATTTTGGATATATACCATCGGCTAGATAATAGCCTTTGGTATATAGGTGGCCATTGATCTCATAGTTGCATGGTGGAGCATGCCCTTCCACTAGTCTGCTGAACACCGGAGACCGCTGCAACACGTTGATGTCATTGTGTGATCCCGCCATGCCAAAGAAAGAATGCCAAATCCACAGGTCATAATCTGCCACAGCTTCAAGCACCACACTTGCAATATCCATGACGGCCTTTGTATATACCTTGCCAAGCAAACGGGCAGTTCTTCCATGCCCGAGTGCATGCAATCGATGCTTCCAAGCATTCCAGGAAATCCTCCGGCAGCATTTTGTGCCATGATCCTTGCGATCTCTTCCTCGGTTGGCCCTCTCAAGTAGTATTTGCCAAACTTTCCCACCACAGCTCGGCAAAACTTGTACATGCACTCGAATGGCAGTAGACTCACTCATGCGAAGGTAGTCGTCCCGTGTATCGGCAGGTGCTCCGTATGCAAGCATCCTCATGGCGGCGGTGCACTTCGAATCGACGAGAACCCGAGAACGCCTACAGCGTCGAGCTTGAGCTTGAAGTAGGGGTCGAACTCTCGAACGCCGTGGAGGATATTCATGAACAGCCCCTTGCTCATCCTGTACCGGCGCCGAAAATTATCGGCCTGTGTTGCATCGTCGGCGAAGTAGTCGTTGTGCAGCATGGCATGCCCCTCCATCCTCTGCCGGGGCTTCGACTTTCTTCTTCCCGGCCTTGATCCTCCGCGGCGCGGCCTCTTCCTCTTCTCCGCCTCAGCGTCAAGCATGTCCTGGAGGGACGCGATGATCAGCAAATGCTCCCGCAGGTCGTCGTCGAACGCTTGCTCGTCCTCCGGCGAGCGAGGGCAACCATCTCATCGTCGCCGTCCATGGCTAAAGCAAAATCAATGGTTAAAATTGCGCCGAGGCGGACGACGCAACAAACAGCGGCCAATCGCGCCTACCCGGCAAGTCGTCAAGCACCTTCGTACGCGGAGGCGGGGCGGATTTGACGGCGCGTTCCGGGACGCGGCGGCGACGCGGCGGCGGCGGCACGACCGGCGGAGCCCCGGCCGCGACAACGGTGCCGACTCTCGGCGGAGATCGACGCCCAAACGGCCGGGAAATCCAGCGGCGGCGGTGGGGTGGGAGGCGCGGGAAGGAAGGAGCGACGAGAAAAGAGGCGCGAACCAACGGTTTATGCAAATAGTCGCCGATATGTGGGAGCTCGCCTCGCTTTTCGTTGTGTCCGGCGTCCCCGGAGCGTCCCCTGTGGGACGGGGACGGGCTCGGGGCGCCGGACACCGTATAGGGGCGCCGGACAAAAAAGGGCTTTGGAGGACACGGCTGGAACGCATTTTTCGTCCGGCGCGTCCCAAATCCCTTTGGGGGACGCTTTGGGGGACGCGACTGGAGATGCTCTTATCTTTGTGGTGCGCAATTTGGAGCAGCCAAGTAAACAAATCAAATCAACGACGTGTTATCGATGGTGGGTGCGCCTGTATGGACCCGTGCACGTGTGACGTGTGTCTGAGTGTAATCTGAGCCTCAGAACTTTGTTTTTTTTCTCCTTACTGCTGCTCTTTTTTTAGGACTTTAGTGATCACTGCAAATCATTACGAAGGCCCTCATGGATACACTCCGGACCCCAATGACCAAAAATCGAAAAGATAAAAGTTTCAGCTAGACGAGCTAGAATGTGTGGTGTCTCATTAAGCAAACTACTAACCTGACGGAACGGTCACACACGAAAAAACTATCACCACCACTGCATTGAAGACCTGAACCACCGCGCCAATGCCGGTTCGATCCATCGAAGGAGCTCTGGTACGCTGGATAGTCAAGAAAAGTGCAATGCACGCACGTCTCTTCTATATATAAAGGTGATCATACAAATACATGCGTATATAGGTGTACATATACATGACAGATTATATACCTACTAGACCTAATTTAACACTCCCTTCAATCTGAACTTCTATTATGAACAAGATTCAGATTGGTCTTGAAACGGTCTAGCATCTGTCGAGTAGCTGGTTTAGTAAACACATCAGCTAATTGATCACCGGAAGAGATAAACCTGACTTGTAAAGCTCCAGCTGCAACACGCTCTCGCACAAAATGGAAATCGATCTCAGTGTGCTTCATCTGTGCGTGGAAAACCGGGTTGGCAGTCAGGTATGTTGTCCCTAAATTATCACACCATAAAACGGGTGTGCGCTGCTGAGACACCCAACTCCTTGAGTAGCGACTCTACCCATATAGCTTCAGCAGCTCCATTTGCTAAGGCTTTATACTCAGCCTTCGTACTCGACCGTGAAACAGAAGGTTGCTTCTTCGAACTCCAGGAAACAAGGTTCGGACCAACAAAAACAGCAAAACCTCATGTAGACCTCCGATCATCAACACATCCTGCCCAATCCGCATCGGTGAAGATACTGATGCTGGTGGAGTTAGACCTGTGAAAACACAGTCCAATATGTAGTGTCCCTTTGATATAACGCAGAATGTGTTTCACCGCTTCCCAATGAGCATCAGTGGGCTGAGACAAAAACTGACATACTTTGTTTACCGCAAACGAAATATCCGGGCGAGTGAGAGTCAAATACTGAAGGCCGCCCACAATACTTCGGTACCGGAAAGAATCCTCAGTACCAAGAGGAGTGCCAGACACCCGAGACAAAGGATCAACTGCGGATAATGGAGTAGAAGTAGCTTTGCAATTCTTCATATTCATAGGGTGCAATAAGTCTAGTGCATATTTGCGCTGAGTCACTATCATCCCTCCTGAATGGAAAGACGCTTCCAAACCCAAAAAGTAATCCAAAACTCCAAGATCCTTGATGGGAAAATGAGCGGAAAGAGCACGAACCAGACGATCAACCGCTCCAGGGGTAGACCCAGCAATAACAATATCATCCACGTACACGAGCATGTAGATGCGAACACCATCCCGAGAGAAAATGAACAGCGAAGTATCAACCTTGGAGGAGGCTGATGACCCACAAGTATAGGGGGTGTATCGCAGTATCTTCGATAAGTAAGAATGTCGATCCCAACGAGGAGCAGAAGGTGTTGACAAGCAGTTTCGATGAAGGATTCACTGTAAATGCTCACGGACAAGTATTCGGGGGGTTTTGATGTAACGGATGAATAAAGTACGAGTAAATAAAGTGCGAGAGTAACAATTGCAGCGAGTGGCCCAATCCTTTTTAGCACAAAGGACAAGCCGGTTTGTTTACTTATAATGACCAAACGTTCTCGAGGACACACGGGATTTTAGTCTAGTGCTTTCGCTACATACGGCTAATTAATCTTCATTGTTTTGATAAGTGTTGTGTGGGTGAACCTATGCTAATGTACCGCCCTTCCTAGGACTAATACATACTTGTGATTATACCCCTTGCAAGCATCCGCAACTACAAGAAAGTAATTAAGATAAATCTAACCACGGCCTTAAACTCTGAGATCCTGCGATCCCTCCTACATCGATATACCAACGGGGGCTCAGGTTTCTGTCACTCCGGCAACCCCGCAATTGGCAAACGAGTACAAGATGCATTCCCCTAGGCCCATAAAGGTGAAGTGTCGTGTAGTCGACGTTCACACGACACCACTAGAAGAATAACACCACAACTTAAATATCATAACATTGAATACTACTCAACCATAGTTCACTACTAACATTTAGACTTCACCCATGTCCTCAAGAACTAAACGAACTACTCACGAGACATCATATGGAACATGATCAGAGGTGATATGATAATGAATAACAATCTGAACATAAACCTTGGTTCAACGGTTTCACTCAATAGCATCAATAACAAGTAGAAATCAACACGGGAGAGTTTCCCCTATCAAACAATCAAGATCAAATCCAAATTGCTACGGCGGTGACGAGGTGCAGCGGTGGAGACGGCGGTGATGATGATGAAGATGATGGTGATGGTGATGGAGATGATGTCCAGCTCGATGACGGTGACGATGGCGTCGATTTCCCCCTCCGGGAGGGAATTTCCCCGGCGGATTCCTGCCCGCCGGAGAGCTCTTTTCTCTGGGGTGTTCTCCGCCCCGCGAGGCGGGCTGTGACTCTTCGCGACGTACCCCCTGCGGCTTAGGTTTTCGGGACGAAGGTGTACGCGAAGAAAAGAGGCGAGAGGGGCTGTGGGCCCCCTCCTCATAGGGCGGCGCGGCCGGGCCTTGGGCCGCGCCGGCCTATGGGGTGGGCCCACCTCGGGTCCCCTCTTCTCCCCCTTCGGCTCCCTTCGTCATCCGGAAAAATAGGAGTTTTCGTGAAATTCCCGTCAATTGTTGATCTTCCGAAATATTGCATTCGACGGTGCTTTTTCCAGCGAGAATCCTGGCTCCGGTGCGCGATCCTCCAATAATCATGAAACATGCAAAATAGATGAAATAACATAAGTATTATATCCAAATATGAAAGATATCAATGAATAACAGCAAATTATGATATAAAATAGTGATGCAAATTGGAAGTATCAACTCCCCCCAAGCTTAGACCTCGCTTGTCCCCAAGCGAAACTGAACTCGGTAAACAGGACCACATGTTTATGGAGTGAAGAGTCGATAAATCAAATACGGACAAGAAGCATCATATTCATTCACACAAGACATTCTAGTAAACAACTTCCTCATATAACTCAACTTGAAACAAGTATAAGGTAATCACAAATAAAGGTGCATAAGAAATCATAATTGGTGATGGCAAACTTTGTTCTTGGTCGGAGAACAGTTAACAAATTATACTTATCTATTGAGCAGCGCTCTCATATTAAAACTTATGTGGCTCATCTTGCATACTCAATCATAATTATCATTGATGACTTTCAAAGCTATATTCATTCAGATAAAACTTGTACTAAACAAGGAAGAATAAAAGACATGATGAAGTAAATCACAATATAATAGTTTGATCACAACAACTAAAATGCTTGCTTGAGATGGAGGGAAATAGGTTTACTGACTCAACATAAAGTAAAAGACAGGCCCTTCGCAGAGGAAGCGAGGATTAAATCATGTGCTAGAGCTTTTTCAGTTTTGAAATCATATAAAGAGAATAAAAGTAAAGTTTTGAGAGGTGTTTGTTGTTGTCAACGACTGGTAGCGGGTACTCTAACCCCCTTGCCAAACGAGACCTCCAAAGAGCGGCTCCCATGAAGGACGTTATCTCTACCAGCAAGGTAGATCATCCCTCTTCTCTTTTGTTTACACATGTACTTTAGTTTATTTAAGGATGACACTCCCCCCAACCTTTGCTTACACAAGCCATGGCTAACCGAATCCTCGGGTGCCTTCCAACAATCTCATACCATGGAGGAGTGTCTATTACAAAATTAAGTTGCTTACTGATGAATCAGAGCAAAACATGTGAAGAGAGTTATTAATGAAAGTTGATTAATTGGGGCTGGGAACCCCGTTGCCAGCTCTAATTGCAAAAATATAGGATAAGTGGATGAAGCCACTAGTCCATTAGTGGAGGCTGCCTAACAAGACTGAAAGATAAAACACCACATACTTCCTCATGAGCTATAAAACATTGACACAAATAAGGAGTAATAAGTTTTGAATTGTTTAAAGGTAGCACATGAAGTATTTGCTTGGAATGGCAGGAAATACCATGCAGTAGGTAGATATGGTGGACACAAATGGCATAGGTTTGGGTTCAGGTTTGGATGCACGAGAAGCATTCCTTCTCAGTACAGGTCTTTGGCTAGCAAGGTTAATTAGCAAGCATAAAAGTCGAGGGAAACAAACGAATATAAATGTGATAGAAACAACCATGCATCTTTCTTGTAAGCACAAACAATCTTAACTTCAGAATAATAAGCTATGAGCTAACAAGAAAGGAAGACAATGAAACAACTATATGTATTTCTCTTTTCTACTTAAACCTCAAGGTGTTGTTGCTATTGACCAATGCTAAGTTTGCCAAAACCAAATAGATTTACTCAATGCTCCCAAAGTGGTACCAATACTAAAATCAAGATCAATCATATAATAGAAATTGCAAACTAAAATGAGATGTGCAATATGTAAATGATAAGACTTCTCATTAATATTTCATAACGATAACTCACACCAAGGGATACATAGACAAACTAAAGGAGAGATACTCCCAAATTGCAACCCATCTTATATGATAACTTCCCTACTCATGATATGACACTACTTGACAGTAAAAAGTAAAAGGTAGTGATGATGTGATACCGCGGCACTCCCCCAAGCTTGGAACAAACCAAGGGGATGCCAATACCGATGATGAATTACTCCTTTGGCAACGATGGTGATGAATTCCTCCCGCGCTTCTTACAGTTCTCCTTCAGCTTCAGCTTCTCAGCTTGGCAATTCTGCACTAAGACTCGAAGAGATTCATTGTTATCTGAAGTTGGCGGTGGCGTCCTTGTGATGGGCATCGCGTAATATTCCAGCATTCTACGGAGTTGGTAATTCTCCTCCACGAGTATCTCCACTTCTCTTCTTAGAGCCCGGTATTGACCACAAAACTCATCGGTAGTCCGTAGAGCTTCTTCCGGCACGGGGAAAGAGTCGAGGCCAAGAGCAGGTGGTAAGGGTCCACTGCAAGTTATGAGAGAAAGAACGTCGAGTGTCAACGGATCCCACCAAGACTTGCTTACTCCCAACGGCTTGTTGCTCTTGTTTTGACGACACCCTTTTCACTTCTTCCTTCGAAGGCCCTTTTCCCTTGTTGTCGGAGGCCATGGTGCTCCTAGATCAAAGACAGATCTGACGAGAAACAGCTCAAAACAAAACACGTCGAGAAAACGATATACGGACCTCCGGGGGTCGGGGGATTATATAGCAAAAAATTTCTCAACAAACGGAAAGTACCGGGTCGAACCGAGTCGGAGGGGGACAACGAGGCGGTGTCCTCATAGGGCGGCGCGGCCGGGCTAGGGCCGCGCCGGCCTATGGGGGCACGCCCTCGTGCGCCTCCTCCACTCCGTTTCGATCTCGTAATTTTTCATATTTTCCAAAAACAGCAAAAACATTGTTCGGAAGGTAAATCGCGAACTTTTTATTACTGTCATTGTTACCTATTCAAAGTCGAGTTACGGCGGATCTGTCAATTTGACCTTTGATGAAAGCCTCCGGTGTTTCCACTCGAATAATATCAACATCAACATTATAAGAATCACCCGAGATATAATGCTTGAGTCTTTGTCCATTCACCACTTGCGTAGCATTGCCTTGGAGAGAACTAATTTTAATTGCTCCTGAACGATACACCTCCTCAACAACATATGGTCCTTCCCACTTCGAGAGTAATTTCCACTGCAAAGAATGCGAGACGAGACCGATACAATAGGACTTTATCCCCAATATTAAACTCTCTTTTGATAATCCTTCTATCATGCCATTTCTTAACTTTATCCTTAAAGAGTTTAGCATTTTCATAAGCTTCACTTCTCCATTCATCTAAAGAACTTAATTGCAACAACCTCTTATTACCGGCTAGTTTAGGATCTTTGTTTAATTCTCTAACGGCCCAATAAGCTTTGTGCTCTAGTTCTAAAGGTAAATGACAAGCTTTTCCATAAACCATTTTATAAGGTGACATTCCCATGGGGTTTTTATAAGCAGTTCTATAAGCCCATAGTGCTTCTTTCAATTTACTAGCCCAATTCTTTCTAGTTTTATTAACGAGTCTTTTGCAAGATAGATTTAATTTCTCTATTTGATAATTCTACTTGCCCACTAGTTTGAGGATGATAAGCGAAGCAATTCTATGATTAATACCATATTTAGCAAGAGTTTTTCTAAAACCACCATGAATAAAATGCGAACCTCCATCTGTCATAATATATCTAGGTACTCCAAATCTAGGAAAAATAATGTCTAAAAGCATTCTTAAAGAGGTCTCACCATCAGCACTTTTTGTAGGTATGGCTTCCACCCATTTAGTAACATAATCAACGGCAACAAGTATATGAGTGTTACCTTCGAAGAGGGAAAAGGTCCCATGAAGTCAAATCCCCAACAATCAAACGGTTCAATAACAAGAGTATAATTCATAGGCATTTCATTGCGTATGGAGATATTACCAACCCTTTGACATTCACCACAAGATAAAATAAACTTCCTTGCATCTTTGAAGAGAGTTGGCCAATAAAAACCTGATTGTAGAACTTTTTGCGCGGTTCTATCTCCGGCGTGATGTCCTCCATAAGCACTACCATGACATTTACTCAATATCTCTTGTTGTTCATGTTCGGGAACACATCTTCGCAGAATACCATCCACTCCTTCTTTATATAAGTGTGGGTCATCCCAAAAATAATGCCTCAAGTCATAAAAGAATTTCCTCCTTTCTTGAGTCTGAAAAGGTTGGAGGCAAGTACTTGGAAACAATAAAGTTAGCATAATCGGCATACCAAGGACTGTCTCGCGAGCTCACCTTTATTACAGCCAATTGTTCATTTGGAAAACTATCATTAACAGGAACAGGATCATAAGCAATATTTTCCAATCTAGACAGATTATCAGCAACACGATTATCAACACCTTTCCTATCCACAATATGTAAATCAAATTCTTGCAAAAGAAGTACCCATCTAATAAGCCTTGGCTTAGCATCTTTCTTTGTCATAAGGTATCTAATTGCAGCATGATCAGTATGAATCTTAACTTTTGAATCAACAATATAAGATCTAAATTTATCACCAGCAAAGACTACAGCTAACAATTCTTTTTCAGTAGTAGCATAATTTCTTTGAGCAGCATCAAGAGTTTTACTAGCATAATGAATAACATTCAGTTTTTTATCTACTCGCTGTCCAAGAACAGCGCCTACAGCAAAATCACTAGCATCACACATAATTTCAAATGGTAAATTCCAATCAGGAGGTTCAACTATAGGGGCAGTTGTTGATACGTCTCCGACGTATCGATAATTTCTTATGTTCTATGCCATATTATTGATGATACCTACATGTTTTATGCACACTTTATGTCATATTCATGCATTTTCTGGAACTAACCTATTAACAAGATGCCGAAGTGTCGGTTCCTGTTTTACTGCTGTTTTTGGTTTCGAAATCCTAGTAACGAAATATTCTCGGAATTGGACGAAACGAAGACCCGGGGGCCTATTTTGCCACGAACCTTCCGGAAGACCGAAGAGCATACGAAGTGGGGCCACGAGGTGGCGACACCACATGGCGGCGCGGCCAAGGGGGCCCGCGCCGCCCTGTGGTGTGGGCCCCTCGTCGGCCCCCGACTGCTGCCCTTCCGCCTACTTAAAGCCTCCGTCGCGAAACCCACGATGCGAAAAACCACGATACGGAAAACCTTGCGAGACGCCGCCGCCGCCGATCCCATCTCGGGGGATTACGGGAGATCTCCTCCGGCACCCTGCCGGAGAGGGGATTCATCTCCCGGAGGACTCTACACCGCCATGGTCGCCTCCGGAGTGATGAGTGAGTAGTTCACCCCTGGACTATGGGTCCATAGCGGTAGCTAGATGGTTGTCTTCTCCTCATTGTGCTTCATTGTTGGATCTTGTGAGCTGCCTAACATGATCAAGATCATCTATACGTAATACTCTATGTTGTGTTTGTCGGGATCCGATGGATAGAGAATACCATGTTATGTTAATTATCAAGTTATTACATATGTGTTGTTTATGATCTTGCATGCTCTTCGTTACTAGTAGAGGCTGCGGCCAAGTTTTTGCTTTTAACTCCAAGAGGGAGTATTTATGCTCGATAGTGGGTTCATGCTGCATTGACACATGGGACGGTGACGAAAGTTCTAAGGTTGTGTTGTCTTTGTTGCCACTAGGGATAAAACATTGGCGCTATGTCCGAGGATGTAGTTGTTGATTACATTACGCACCATACTTAATGCAATTGTACTGTTGCTTTGCAACTTAATGCTTGGAAGGGGTTCGGAGGATAACTCTGAAGGTGGACTTTTTAGGCATAGATGCGGTTGGATGGCGGTCTATGTACTTTGTCGTAATGCCCAATTAAATCTCACTATACTTATCATGCCATGTATGTGCATTGTTATGCCCTCTCTATTTGTCAATTGCCCGACTGTAATTTGTTCACCCAACATGCTTTTATCTTATGGGAGAGACACCTCTAGTGAGCTGTGGACCCCGGTCCATTCTTTTAATACTTGAAATACAAATCTGCTTGCAATACTTGTTTTACTTGTTTTCTCTGCAAACAATCATCTTCCACACAATACGGTTAATCCTTTGTTACGGCAAGCCGGTGAGATTGACAACCTCACTCGTTTCGTTGGGGCAAAGTACTTTGGTTGTGTTGTGCGGGTTCCACGTTGGCGCCGGAATCTCGGTGTTGCGCCGCACTACATCCCGCCGCCATCAACCTTCAACGTGCTTCTTGACTCCTCCTGGTTCGATTAAACCTTGGTTTCTTTCGAGGGAAACTTGCCGCTGTGCGCATCACACCTTCCTCTTGGGGTTCCCAACGGACGTGTCGAACTACACGCATCAAGCAAATTTACGGCGCCGTTGCTGGGGAGATCAAGACACGCTGCAAGGGAGTCTCCACTTCCCAATCTCTTTACTTTGTTTTTGTCTTGCTTTATTTTATTTACTACTTTGTTTGCTGCATTATATCAAAACAAAAAAAAATTAGTTGCTAGTTTTACTTTATTTATTGTCTTGCACTCTATATCAAAAACACAAAAAAATTAGTTACTTGTTTTACTTTACTTAATATCATGCATGTTTTTATTTCACTAGTTAAGCATAATGGAAAACAACAAAAATATGAGAGATCTTTATGAACTTTATCTTGAATTAGGACATGATGTGTTTGAAGAGAGAATTAAAAAACCCATGGAACTTTATATGCATGCTAATGGGAATGTTATTACTATGGATGCTTTGAACACCATTGTTGCTAATGCTATGGAAAATTCTAAGCTTGGGGAAGCTGGCTCGTGATGAGCATGATCTTTTTAGTCCCCCAAGCATTGAGGAGAAAATTTTCTTTTATGATTACAATATGCCTCCTATATATGATGATAGCCACTTTGTTGAATTTGCTCCCACTACAACTAATAAAATTGATTATGCTTACATGGAGAGTAATAATTTTATGCATGAGACTCATGATAAGAATGCTTTATGTGATAGTTATATTGTTGAGTTTGCTCATGATGCTACTGAAAGTTATTATGAGAGAGGAAAATATGGTTGTAGAAATTTTCATGTTACTAAAATGCCTCTCTATGTGCTGAAATTTTTGAAGCTACACTTGTTTTATCTTCCTATGCTTGTTACTTTGCTCTTCATGAACTTGTTTACTTACAAGATTCCTATGCATAGGAAGCATGTTAGACTTAAATTTGTTTTGAATTTGCCTCTTGATGCTCTCTTTTGCTTCAAATACAATTTCTTGCGAGTGCATCATTAAAACTGCTGAGCCCATCTTAACGGCTATAAAGAAAGAACTTCTTGGGAGATAACCCATGTGTTATTTTGCTACAGTACTTAGTTTTATATTTAAGTCTTGGAAGTTGTTTACTACTGTAGCAACCTCTCCTTATCTTAGTTTTGAGTTTTGTTGTGCCAAGTAAAGTCTTTGATAGTAAAGTAAGTACTAGATTTGGATTACTTGCGCAGTTCCAGATTTCTTTGCTGTCACGAATCTGGGTCTACCTCCCTGTAGGTAGCTCAGAAAATTAAGCCAATTTACGTGCATGATCCTCAGATATGTACGCAACTTTCATTCAATTTGAGCATTTTCATTTGAGCAAGTCTGGTGGCCTAATAAAATCCATTTTTACGGACTGTTCTATTTTGACAGATTCTGCCTTTTATTTTGCATTGCCTCTTTTGCTATGTTGGATGAATTTCTTTGA
>NC_061510.1:23768672-23817373 GCF_022539505.1 Lolium rigidum | reverse complement strand
GTACTACATTGGGCAAAGTTTATTTATATAAACATCGGTCAATGTAATGTTAAAACTAATTGAAGAGATAATTAACAAGGTACTAGTCAAGGAAAATACAGACACTCCCAAACGGAGATATATATAACAAGTTGTACATATAATTGTGCCAAACTTAAATTTTATAAAGTTTGAAAAAAAATTAGAAATATACGAGCAGCTACAATATCAAATCTAAGAACCATCACGCAACCAAAAAAATGAGCATACATATTTACCATTTATGTTTTGAACTGGATTTGTTTTTACCTTTTAATAGGAGTGAAAAAAATTCAGTGATATTCATGGATATACATTTTTTTGATAATGGACGTTTTACTACTCATAAAAAATAATTACACCCGACCTCTGCATAGCTAAGATGCACACAACTGTTCAAAAAGTCTCAAAAGTCTGGAGTGCTAAAAAAGACGAATTACATATCAGATATGAGCAAATGTAAAACGCCTAAGCTGAAGACAAAGGCCCAATTCGTAGATTATGCTACTGAAAGGATCGTATGCCGCACCTAAAGGGGGGGGGGGTGAATAGGTGCTAACCAATTTTTAGTTCTTTTTCAATTTAGGCTTAACACAAAAGGTAAATTCTCTAGATATGCAACTAAGTGAATTTACCTATATGACAAGGATATCAACTAAGCAAGATATAGCTACGCTATATAGGAGATAGAATGGGATAGAGGTAACCGAGAGTGGAGCACGCGATGACACGGAGATGATTCCCGTAGTTCCCTTCCTTTGCAAGAAGGTACGTCTACGTTTGGAGAAGTGTGGTTGCTACGCAAGCCAAACCAACAGCCACGAAGGCTTCACTCAGATCTCCTGTGAGCAACGCCACGAAGGCCTAGCCCACTTCCACTAAGGGATTTCCTCGAGGCGGAAACCGGGCCTTTACAAAGTTCTTGGGGCACACATCCACAACCAAATTGGAGGCTCCCAAATCTGTAACAATACAACAATCAACAACAACACATCAACAACAAATCAACTAGGGAACCAAATAGGAACACTAGCATGAGATCCCTCAAACAAATGAGGGGGAAATGAAAAACGCTTCGGTGAGGATGTAGATCGGTGGCTTCTCCTTCGAATCTCCAAAGATCAAGAGATTTGGTTGGGGGAGGAAGGAGATCTTGCAAATCTTGTGTTTCTTGAGGTGGCTCTAATGAAGGTGAAGCTTGGCAGATTTCTTGTGCAATGATTGAGCAAAGGGGTAAGGAAGAAGAAGAGGGGTATAAATACCCCTCCCCAAAATCCAGCCGTTGTGCATTTCGGGGGGCCGGATAATCCGCCCTAAGTAAGGGCCGGATAATCCGCCCCCCCTCCCCGGATAATCCGCCCTCCAGGAACAAAACCATGACAATGTCCGGGCAAATATCCGGGCCCTGTCCAGAGAGGCAATTCTTTAAGTCCTTAGCCATTTTCGAGGGGGCCTGATATTCTTGAAATATCCGGCCCGGATAATCCGGCCCTGGTACAAAACCGGGACAATATCCAGGCAAATGTCCGGCCCCTATACTGAGCTGCATTTCCCCAAGTCCTTAGCCGAATTTACGGGGCCGGATATTTTGGAAATATCCGGCCCGGATTATCCGGCACGATGATTATTTTTGCAACAGCATTTTGACAAAACTGAGCACATCCAACACGCATACAAATGTATCTATGTAATTCCTGTACCACTTAAACAACCATTAGTGTATCACATACATTGACATCAAACACACAAAACATAATATGAGAGATGTTCTTTCAATCTCCCCCTTTTTGGTGTTTGATGACAATATACGGATTTGCAAGAGAATAACTATAGAGGCAAGCATGATGGCAAAAACATAGAGGCACTCCCCCTACATGTGTGCATATAAGTAATTTGCATTTGAATACAAATACACAGCACATAGGATTGAGGTTCCTCAACACTAGAGGTATCCATCATGAGCTCTAACAAGAGACATATACATATATGAAGTTGAGATAGGATGCTAGAAGTCATACCCATGTGTAGATATATGATACGGAGATATAGCATCACACATGATATAATAGTCTTGATCTCAACATATAGAAATCCGAAAGCCATAACAATGTCTCACAACCAAAGCAAATAGTTCAAATAAGATGGAACACAAGCAATAAAGGAATGATAAACGCATATGCTTGTGCCCAAACCATGCAAATCCCCGAGAGAGTTCCTAATAGAACGCTTCTCCCCCTTTGGCATCGAGACGCCAAAAAGGGGACAAGCGCGATGCTACTCGCCCCATGGGGATCACTCGGAGGCATCATCATCATCGGAATCTTGTGCCTCTTCTTCTTCTTCTTCATCTTCTTCTTCATCAGTGTCAGGTGCATCTGGAGAGCGGCGAGAGAGGCTGGACCTTTGAATGCAACTATCAAGATCACTCCACGGAACCTGTGCAGACTGTAACCTGGGTGAACTGGAGGCTGAGGAGGGGGTCCTTGCTCACCACTGAGCTTGTGCAGAATAACCGCCTGAGTATGCTTAATCTCAGAACGCTCCCGGCTGGCCGCATAGTTCTCCTTATGGATCTCAATGTTCATGCGAGAGGATGTAACGCTGAAACCAAGCTGAGCTCGTTCACTTGTTTCTTCATGGCGGGGAGGTCGGAATGGCGAGCTGGAGCAAATCCACTAGAACGAGCATCACCCATGAAGGAGTCGGGTGGAGATACGGCGAAGAGACGGAGCGTAAGCTTGTAGGCCTTCTTGACGGTGTGCCTCATATAAGAGTACCCGCTCAAGTCTTCACCACGCACGCCCGCAGTGTTGTTGATGAGGAGCTGGATGTAAGGCGCATAAGGTATGGTGGTCCGGGAGATCATGGCATCACGAATCTCATGGAAGATGTAGTCCATGATATCAATAGTGAAGTTCCATTCCTCATTCTCATCACGAGCACACCGAAAGCTGAGGTACATGAGATCCACAAGAGTTCCCGGAGAGCATCATTGTTACCACCACTAGGAGCGATGGTGGCCCGAAAGAACCTAAGCAACTGACCATAGATGGTAAGCAGCCCCTTGGACTCTCCCACTTTTCCAGCAGATGTATAGAGATCATGCAGCTGATTCTTATCTGTCCTCTGAGGTCCATGGAGACGACGGCCACCTTCTACAGGAATTCCAAGAATAGCAGCAAAACGGTGCAAGGGGCGCACTACAGTGAGTGGAGCCAGACATCCATTCCATAGTACGGTCATCATCAGTCTTGATGGCCAGCGTAGCAAAGAACTGCTTCAGCAACTCTGGACTATAGTCACAATTAATCTTCATCAAGTCCTTCAAGCCCAACCTTCCAGCAACCCAAATGGCATCCTCAAAGTGATTGTTGACTGCTAGAACGTCCACATCGATAGCTTGCATGGGACGAACTTTCCTCATGGGCTCATAGATATCTTTATAGATGAACTCCTGCTCCATGCACCAGTACTTTCTGCCCTCTGTCTCTTCATCCCTTGGGAGGTCTTCATACCAGTTCTTCATACGGATTGCTTGATACGAGATAATGTCCATAGACTTGTAATTTTCCCTTGAGGCCTTGTTCTTGTGCCTAGATGAGGTTGACTTGCGAGGAGCGTTGGACACGAACTCATCACTTGAACGATCAGCTCTTGCGCGTCTCCGAGAGGTACCCCGAGAAGAACGACCTGTGAATAGCAAAGATGGATAGCAAAGAGGAGATAATGCTCATGAGTCATGTATGATACAGTAATGCACTCTAGAAAACATACTATAAGCTGGTACAAGTCTAAAACAAGATAGATTGAATCAAAACTGCAGTGGCGATGAAGCTCCAGGCCGGATAATCCGGTGCCCCAAGGGGGCGGATAATCCGGCCGGACCGGATAATCCGGTCCTCGCGGGGGCCGGATAATCCGGCCCCTGCGATTCTAGCAGGTTTTGCAATCAACAACTTGTCTTGGAACAGATCGGCCTAATAGCATGCAAGAGGAGTACACTACAAGCGATTTGGAACAACTAGACACCAAATCCACCAAGAAAATAGCACATATAAAACACAACACCTAGGGTTAGGGATTGTGAATCATACCCGCATCCATTGCGAGAGCCGCTTGGAGGAGAAGGTAGCTAGGAGGGAGGAGCACCCGATCCACCCAAAAACTCCGGGAGGGAGTGGACGGGGCAACTCCGGCGAGGAGGGGAGTCTCCGGCGACCTTGAGAGGAGAGAGAGGCGCGTGGGGGGTGGAATAAACCGTTTCCCCCCCCGTGGCCCCGTCCTCAGCCCTTTCAAGATCCACCCAGGCCGGATAATCCGGCCCTAGTTTAGGGCGGATAATCCGGCCGGGCCGGATTTTCCGGTCGCCAGGGGGCGGATTATCCGGTGTTCTGGAGAGTTTCAGAACACCGTCAATCCCGCCTATCTTTAGTTGGTTATTTGCGTACCCAAATGTGGTGCAATAAACTATCACCTCACATATAAGATGCATATTTACCAATAAGATGGGGCAACCTAGATCATCCGTCCGAGAAACCTCCAACTCCAAGTTTTTACCAAACATGACAAATGAGCAAGATGGAAATGGCTTATAGATGAGTGTAGGCTTGGGTTTAGAAGACTCAAACTGTTAATGGTACATGATCACTCAAATTTGCAAGATATGAACAAATAAGGCCAAACTAGAGTGATTTCCCATAAGAACAAGGAGTTGTCAAATAAAATGCAATAAGATCCAAATAACTCCAACTCTTCACAAAGAAGAGTGTGGTGGCCTAGGCCACCATATATGAGTGTTGTGGCATGGCACCGCGAAGATATATCTTGGGTCCAAGCCACTACTCATCATTGACGCTCACATATCAACATATGATATCAAGAGAATGATTTCTTAATGTTGGCATTATGGGGGAGGGATAGCTCAATAATTTAAACCGCACTCCCCCTATTTCCATGCCCACATCTAAACCAAATAAAGTTTTGAGACAAAGGTGTGTTTGCAAGATGGTCAAGCTATGCTCCTTGAATCAATGATATTTAGCTCATTCCTCAAATAAGTGAACCTAGCTTCATCAAGAGGCTTCGTGAATATATCGGCAAGTTGATCTTTGGTTGGAACATAGATAAGCTCAATATCACCATGGGCAACATGATCCCTAATGAAATGATTCCGGATCTCAATATGCTTCGTTCTTGAATGTTGCACCGGATTATAGGCAATCTTGATGGCACTTTCATTGTCACATAATAGAGGCACTTTGTCACAAATGATACCGTATTCCTTTAAAGTTTGCCTCATCCATAACAATTGAGTGCATCCACTTGCGGCGGCAACATATTCGGCTTCGGCGGTGGAGAGAGATATACAATTTTGCTTCTTAGAAGACCAACACACCAAGGACCTACCAAGAAATTGGCAAGCCCGGGAGTTGATTTCCTATCATCCTTGTCACCCGCCCAATCCGCATCGGTATAACCATTGAGAATAAAACTTGAGCCTTTGGGGTACCAAATACCATATCTTGGGGTATCAACCAAATATCGAAAGATTCTTTTGAGAGTCATCATGTGGCTCTCCTTAGGAGAAGCTTGATACCTTGCACACACACCAACACTCAACACTATGTCCGGTCTAGATGCACAAAGGTAAAGCAAGGATCCAATCATGGAGCGATATACCTTTTGATCCACCTCTTTACCATTGGGATCTAGTGCAAGATGACATTTGGTAACCATAGGAGTGGCCACACCTTTCATCTCGGTCATCTTGAACCTCTTGAGCATGTCTTGGAGATATTTTGCTTGGTTGATGAAGGTTCCTTCCCTCAATTGCTTGATCTCGAAACCAAGGAAGAACTTCATCTCTCCCATCATAGACATCTCAAACCTATCGGTCATAAGCTTTGAGAATTCATCATTGAAAGCTTTGTTAGTAGAGCCAAATATAATATCATCAACATATAATTGGCAAACGAAAAGCTCCCCATTGACCCTCTTAGTAAAAAGAGTGGGGTCGATTAGCCCAACATCAAACCCACGGTCTACCAACAATTCCTTAAGGTGCTCGTACCAAGCTCTAGGAGCTTGTTTGAGACCATAAAGTGCTTTATCAAGCTTGTAGACATGGTTAGGAAAGTTGAGATCCTCGAACCCCGGGGTTGCTTAACATAAACCTCTTCATGCAAAGGACCATTAAGAAAAGCACTTTTCACATCCATTTGTTGTAACTTAAAGTTATGATGTGAGGCATAAGCAAGAAGGATACGGATGGACTCAAGGCGAGCCACGGGAGCATAGGTTTCTCCAAAGTCAATTCCCTCAACTTGAGAGAACCCTTGAGCCACCAATCTTGCCTTGTTCCTCACAACATTTCCAAACTGATCTTGCTTGTTCTTGAAAATCCATTTAGTGCCTATAACATTGCGGCACTCATTTGGCTTCTTTACTAAAGTCCACACTTTGTTGCGCTTGAAGTTGTTGAGTTCTTCATGCATAGCTTCCAACCAATCCGAATCTTCAAGGGCTTCAAATACTTTCTTGGGTTCCACTAAGGAGATATAAGCATGATGATTGCTAAAGTTAGCCAATTGCCTTCTTGTGGAAACCTTTGCCCTTACGTCACCAAGAACCTTGTCATGTGTGTGTTCAAGACGCTCAAGTTGCCTTTCTCTTCTTGCTAGACGACGGGCCTCGATCTCCTCCTTGGTTCTTCTTGGCCTTGGAGGTGTCACTTGATCAACTTGATCATTTGGGTCCCCGTCTTGACCTTCAACTTGAGCTTCCTCAATTACTTGGGGTTGCTCATCCTCATGTGCTTGATCTTGGACAATATTTGGTGAAGCGCAAATATCAAATGGATACTCATCTGAGCCATCATGAATTCTTGGTTGATCTTGTCCTTGATCTTGTTCATGAGGGAGAGGGTTTTCTTCTTGTTCTTGGGTTGGTGCATCATTAGCTTCAAGAGATGGGGTTTGTTGATGTTGAGAGGATGAGGGCTCCACCGTGGTAGAGCATAGTTCTTCCCGAGACGCCACACCGTGTCCCTCAATGGGGCGGAAAAATCCCACACCCATTCTTACTATGGCATCTTGAGGTATTTCATCACCTGCACATACATCAACTTGCCCCACTTGGGAGCCATCATTTTCTTCGAACCTCACACTACAAGATTCGATGATAATCCCGGAGGCTATATCAAAGACTCTATAAGTGTGAGATTCGGCACCGTAACCAACAAATATACCCTCCAAAGCTTTAGGAGCAAATTTAGATAAACGAACTCCTTTGATTTTGTAGAAACACTTACACCCGAACACCTTGAAGTATGAGATATTAGGCTTGTTCCCGGTGAGTATTTCATATGGAGTCTTGTTCAAGCCCTTGCGGAGATAGAGCCGGTTAGAGGAGTGGCAAGCGGTGGAGATGGCTTCCACCCAAAAGTTATAGCGGAATTTATACTCCGCCATCATAGATCTTGCCATATCCATAAGAGTCCGGTTCTTCCTCTCCGCAACACCATTTTGTTGAGGGGTGTAAGCAGCGGAATATTGATGTCGAATCCCCTCATCACTAAGAAAATCATTGAGTGTATAGTTCTTGAACTCGGAGCCGTTGTCACTTCTTATTGCCATAATGAGGAGGTTGTGTTGGCGTTGCACCTCGGTAGCAAAGTCAATGAATATTTGTTGAGTCTCATCTTTCGTCTTGAGAAAGTAGACCCAAGTGTATCTTGAGTAATCATCAACAATCACCAAGCAATGTTTCTTCGCACCAAGACTTGCATGAGTAAAGGGACCAAAGAGATCCACATGAAGGAGCTCCAAGATCCTCTTGGAAGAGATAATAGTCTTGCTTGGATGCGGAGAGTCATGCATTTTTCCTTCAACACAAGCCCTACAAACACGATCTTTGGCAAAAGACACATTTTCCATTAGTCCCACAATATGGTTCCCCTTGTGAAGACTTTGCAAAGTTCTCATGTTGACATGGGCTAGGCGGCGATGCCACAACCAACCCACGTCCGCCTTTCCGAATAGGCACATCGCACTTGTCGTGGTGGTCCCCGAAAAGTCCACCACATACAAGTTGTGTTCGCGATACCCAACGAAAGCGACTTTTAGAGTCTTGCTCCACAAGAGGACCACAATATCATTATCAATAAAGACGGCGAAACCCATCTTGCCAAGGGCGGAAACGGAAAGCAAATTGTAACCAAGGGTTTTGACAAGCATGACATCCACAAGAGTAATGTTGTGTGCAACCACAACCTTGCCAAAACCCAATACCTCGGATGTAGAATTATCGCCAAAGGAGACGGTGATATCATTTATGTTAGGCCTCAACTCCTTGACGAGGTTCTTGCCGCCGGTCATATGACTTGTAGATCCACTATCAAGTACCCATTTTGAACCTCCGGCGGCATAGTCCTACATGAGATCAATTCTTGGATTTAGGTACCCATTTCGCAATGGGTCCTCTTTTGTTAGCAACAAGGGTCTTTGGGACCCAAATAGACCAAGCAACATAACCATCATATGGGCCAACATATTTAGCATAAACATCACCATAATAATCTTTAAATAAAACATAGTGAGGGTTAGCAATTCCCGCATCATCATCATTCATGGTTTTGCCCTTGGAGGCTTCACCATTAGTGACGACTTTCTTCTTCTCTTGTGCGGGCTTGGCCTTTTTCTTGTTTGCCTTCTTTGCCTTGGCATTATAACCAAGGCCCTCCTTCCCATTGTTTGATCTTTGCTTACTCAAAAGATCATCCAAAGAAAGTTTACTTTGGGGAGAGGAGGCCTTAGCAAGTTCATCCTTCAACCTAGCATTTTCCTCAACAATATTTGCATGATCACATAGAGGAGTAGAGGAACTAGGCACATCATATGTAGCAAGCCTAATTTGAAGTTGCTCATAGGACTTGGATAGGAGAGTGAATTCACTCTTCAAAGCTTTGTGAGCTTTGTCTAGTTCATCTAGATCCTTCACAAGTTTCTCATGATCAACCTCAAATTGGGCCTTTTCCTTTTTAAGCACTTTAGTCTTAGCCCTAGCAAGATCTCTAGCTTTTGTGAGCTTGTTAATTTTATCTTGAGGCTCTTCAAGAGTTTCTAGCCTCTCCTCAAGAGAAGCTATAGTTTCTTGACTTTCCTCAAGAGCATTTTTAAGAGCATGGATTTCAAGAGAGTCTTCTCTCTCTATTTGACCCTTTTTCTCAAGCATATCACTTTGTTGAGCTATACGAACCATGAGGTTTGAAACATGCTTTTTAGTATTACCTTGTAGGTTGAGAATGAAATCATCAAAATCTAGCATTTCTTGTTTCACTTTTAGACTAGCATCATCAACCCCTAGATCACTAGATATGTTAGGCATAGAGGGGCAAGGAGATGATACCTCGGAGGATTTAGCCATGAGGCAACTTTCTTCCTCCACATGAATGACCTCATTGGGGGATTCACTTGGTGATGAAGAGTTAGTGGAGAGGGAGGCAAGAGCGACCAAGCCATTAGAGGTTGCATCTTCTTCATCATCAACATCATCATCTCCGGAGGTATACTCTTCTTGAGTTGATAGCACAATAGATGTGTCCAAAGAGGACCTTGCCATGAAGCAATGTGCATTCTTGATATGAGAATTCTCATTGGGAGAGTCAAAGAGTGAAGAAGAGGGAATGTTGGTGGTGACGATGGCGGCCAATTCCTTTGAGCTTTCTTCATCTTCCTCACTACTAGAGCTTTCCACTTCATCGGAAGAATATTCTTCCCTTGTTACTAGCACAACTCTTGAGGGCCTCTTGCCCTTCTTGGTCTTGTTGTTGTAGAATTTCTTGTTGGGGACTTTTGAATATTTTCCCTTTGTGTCTTTGCTCTTGTCCTTGGGAATGAGCCTCCCATTATGAAGCTCTCTATTCTCATAGGGGCATTCGGCAATGAAGTGGCGCTTGTCATCACAGCTTGTAGCATGATCTTGTCTTTGGACCAAAGCTAGTGAACCCACTTTTGTTGTTCCTCTTGATGTTGTCTTCCTTGGCCTTGGAGGGATCAACCCAAAAGGATTTTGCATGGAAGGCCATGTGATCATGGTAGTGGCATTGCAAATCTTCCGGATAGGACATACTCCAAGATGCCCTATAAGATTCTTGAGGAATCACTTCTTCAACGGAGTTGACCACCAAGGCAAGGTTGGAGCCTTTTGCCATCCCAAGAGCTCGATTGCGAGAATCATGAGAGGTTTCCTCAAGCACTTTGAGAGCTTGCATCTCGTGCACGACTTGTTGAGAGGTGAGAGAGGAATAGCATTCCCTCCCCACAAGAGTCTTGACATCGATGGGTACAAATGGCATCATGCATTCAATGTACTTCTCCTTGATCCAAGAGTCATTGATGTGGGTGGCACCAATAAGCCGGAAGGCATCGGCAACGGTGAGGAGTCTTCCATACATGACTTCATGATCTTCATCCGGTAGCCTCATGAACCCTTCAGCTTTATTCTTAAGAGCATTATACTTGTTCCTCCTTGTGCTCTCACTTCCAATGCAACTCGCGGCCAAACCATCCCAAGCTTCCTTGGCGGTGGTGTAGTTCCGAACACGATGCAATTCCTTTGTCCCCACACTAGTTTGAATCATGTGCAAGGCGGTATTGTTGAGTTGACTACCAACCGCCTCTCTTCTAGTCAACTTGTCGGGGTTGTATGGCTTGAAGCCTTCCAAGATGATTCTCCAAAGTTCATTGGAGGCACTGCAAACATGAGAGCGAAACTCAAATTGCCAAGTATCGAAATTCTCAATGGAAAACTTAGGTGGGTCGCCCCGAATGTTCATATGGGGATGGGGAACCGGTATATCGGGAGATAGAAAAGGTGGAGCTACTCGATTGTAGCTATCACCTCCACTAGTTGTCCTAGGAGATGCAATGGGATTTTTTAAAGTGTTTAAGTTATCACCGTCCACGGGTTTGGTAGAGGAGGGTAGTTCCGAAGCCTCACCCTCTTCTAACGCACCCGTGTCCTTTACCTCTACACTAGGAGCCTTGGGAAGGGCCGGAGCCAAAAGCTCGGCAATCATCTTTTTCATGCTTTCCATTTGGGCTTCCATGGAGGACTTCAACGAATTGAAGTCTTCCATGGAGACCGTCTTGGTGGCCTCTTCCGTGGGATCCTCGTTCGGCATACTCTTAGGCGGTTAAGCTCGAAATAAGAGCCGAGGCTCGATACCAACCGAAAGGATCGTATGCCGCACCTAGGGGGTGAATAGGTGCTAACCAATTTTTAGTTCTTTTTCAATTTAGGCTTGACACAAAAGGTAAATTCTCTAGATATGCAACTAAGTGAATTTACCTATATGACAAGGATATCAACTAAGCAAGATATAGCTACGCAATATAGGAGATAGAATGGGATAGAGGTAACCGAGAGTGGAGCACGCAATGACACGGAGATGATTCCCGTAGTTCCCTTCCTTTGCAAGAAGGTACGTCTACGTTTGGAGGAGTGTGCCTGCTACGCAAGCCAAACCAACAACCACGAAGGCTTCACTCAGATCTCCTGTGAGCAACGCCACGAAGGCCTAGCCCACTTCCACTAAGGGATTTCCTCGAGGCGGAAACCGGGCCTTTACAAAGTTCTTGGGGCACACATCCACAACCAAATTGGAGGCTCCCAAATAAGTAACAATACAACAATCAACAACAACACATCAACAACAAATCAACTAGGGAACCAAATAGGAACACTAGCATGAGATCCCTCAAACAAATGAGGGGGAAATGAAAAACGCTTCGGTGAGGATGTAGATCGGTGGCTTCTCCTTCGAATCTCCAAAGATCAAGAGATTTGGTTGGGGGAGGAAGGAGATCTTGAAATCTTGTGTTTCTTGAGGTGGCTCTAATGGAGGTGAAGCTTGGCAGATTTCTTGTGCAATGATTGAGCAAAGGGGTAAGGAAGAAGAAGAGGGGTATAAATACCCCTCCCCAAAATCCAGCCGTTGTGCATTTCGGGGGGCCGGATAATCCGCCCTAAGTAAGGGCCGGATAATCCGCCCCCCCGGATAATCCGCCCTCCAGGAACAAAACCATGACAATGTCCGGCAAATATCCGGCCCTCGTCCGGAGAGGCAATTCTTCAAGTCCTTAGCCATTTTCGAGGGGGCCGGATATTCTTGAAATATCCGGCCCGGATTATCCGGCCCTGGTACAAAACCGGGACAATATCCGGGCAAATGTCCGGCCCCTATACTGAGCTGCATTTCCCCAAGTCCTTAGCCGAATTTCTGGGGGCCGGATATTTTGGAAATATCCGGCCCGGATTATCCGGCCTGATGATTATTTTTGCAACAGCATTTTGACAAAACTGAGCACATCCAACACGCATACAAATGTATCTATGTAATTCCTGTACCACTTAAACAACCATTAGTGTATCACATACATTGACATCAAACACACAAAACATAATATGAGAGATGTTCTTTCAGCTACCACCCATGTAAGGAAAAAGTATCCCTCGCTGTATCCTCCAACCGTGTACAGACCTCCGTAAACAGGTCGCGGTTCTCCAACTTCTGCAGCGCAGACCACGAACGAAGAGTAGCGGTACATCTATAGATAACCTGCAAGAGAGAATAATTCGTGTCATTAAAAACATTGTCATTTCTACACAGTCATAGCAACCATATAATGGCAAACGCCCCCACCCTAATAAACGTTCTAAATATGTGGTCGATCTCATGAAGCCAATTACCGAAGATGTTGTCCACACTATTCGGGGGATACAGATCAGAAGCTACTTGAATGCATGACCATATAGATCTATCAAAGCGACATTGGAAAAACAAATGTTTAATTATCTCATTGTGTTGACAAAAAATACACTGTGTACTCCCATAACAATTGCGTTTCACAAGATTATCTTTGGTTAGGATTACTCCTCAATGCAAATACCAGCCAAAAATCTTAATTTTGAGCGGTATCTTCATCTTCCAAATCTTCTTGTTTTTATCAACTGGTATTTCCAGTTGGATAAAGGCATTGTATAATGAACTTATAGAGAATTTTCCATTGTATTGTAAGTTCCAACAAAATTCATCTTGCCCTTCAGACAAATGGATGGATTCCAAACGCAACAGTAAGGCATTCCATGCAAGAAGTGTCGGACCGATGAAATCTCGTCCAAACGTCACTGTCGGAGGTGAGGTTGCCATTACTAATGCAATGATATCACTTTTGCAACGAACAATATTGTATAACGCTGGATATTATTTAGAGAGAGGCCTATTCCCCAGCCATGTATCCTCCCAGAATCGTATCTGCGATCCATCCTTAATAATAAAAGTACCATATCTGAAGAAAAATTTGTCCGTTTCCATTAGGCCAGCCCAAAAATGCGAGTATCCCGGTTTCCAAAGGATATGGGATAACGCTTTGTCACCGATGTACTTTCTTCTAACCATGGTCTATCATACGCCTTCTTCGGTTAGTAGCTTAAAAAGCCACTTACCTAATAAGGCTGAGTTCTTGACCTCAAGGTCGTGAACTCCTAGCCCACCCATATCTTTAGGTCGGCATATGACAGACCACTTGACCAGTCGATATTTCTTTTTTTCACTATCCCCTTGCCAAAAAATATCGATCTATAATAGTCGAGCTTGTGTAATACACCTTTTGGCAAAATAAAGAAGGATATCATATACAGCACCATATTGGTGAGTACTGAATTAATCAGAACCAATCTTCCTCCAAGGGATAACATTTTACCTTTCCAGCTACTAAGTCTCTTCTGAAGTCTTTCCTCGACTAGTTTCCACTCAACCATCGTTAATCTCTGATAATGAATCGGGATGCCCAGATAGTTGATAGGAAACTGGCCTTGCCCACAGCCAAACAGTTCCGAATATTCGGCGACTAAGCCCTGAGCATCGCCAAAACAGAACAATTCACTTATATGGAAGTTTATTTTAAGTCTTGATAAATGCTCAAGAGCAGCCAAAATCAGCTTTAAATTTCGAGCTTTATCGAGATCATGTTCCATAAATAAAATTGTATCTTCGGCATATTGAAGGATTGATAAACCACCATCTACAAGATGTGGGATCACTCCTTCAATTTGACCATCAAATTTAGCTCGATCGATCATTATAGCGAGCATATCCGCCACAATGTTAAATAAAAGTGGTGATAGAGGTCGCCTTGGTGTAAACCTTTTCGTGTCTGGAAGAAGCGTCCCGTATCATCATTGAGACGAATCGCTACACTTCCTCCATACACAAAATTATTGATCAATGCTCTCCACTCCGGTGAAAAACCTTTCATCCCGAGTGTCTGATGGAGAAAAAACTAGTTAACTTGATCATAAGCTTTCTCGAAATCAAGTTTTAAGATCACCCTATTCATCTTTTTGGTATGCAGTTCATGAACCGTCTCATGTAGAACCACAACCCCATCTAGGATATTGCGTCCTTGCATGAAAGAGGTTTGCGACGGCCTTACCACATGATCAGCCACTGTATTCAGTCTAATGGTGGCCACTTTCGTGAATATCTTGAAGCTTACATTTAGGAGGCAGATGTGTCTATATTGTTGGATCATTTCTGCCTCTTTAACTTTGGGTAACAAGATAACCTCACCAAAATTTAGACGGAATAATTCTAACTGTTCAGCGTGTAAAACACTGAACATTTCTAGAAGGTCGCCTTTGATTGTATCCCAAAAAGTCTGATAAAATTCAGCGGGGAAACCATCTGGACCCGGGGCTTTGTTATGTTCCATTTGGAAAATAGACTTATTAACTTCCTCCTCGATTAAGGAGCCGTTAAAACAACATTCTCCTCCTGAGATACTTGGGGTATATCTGCTATTTGGGACTCATCCAGAGAGAAGGAACTCTCATCTGGTGGACCAAATAGACCCTTATAATAATTAGCAATATAGGATTTGAGTTGCTCATGGCCTTCAATTAGACCTCATCTTGTACTAGAGATTCTATACGTTTTTTCCTGTGACGGCCATTGGCAATCCCATGGAAATATCTCGTATTTGAATCTCCTTCCAGAATGAATTGGGCTTTTGAACGTTGGTATCATTTCAACTCTTCTTCCCGAAGAAGACCCGCTCATTGTAGATTGATTTTTCAATTCAATGCTCGTTAGCGGTCTCACTTCAACAAGCGTTTCTATCTCATCTATGATAGATGATAAGCGAAGATTCTCCTTTTTAATAATACATGTTGTATGTCTCACCCATCCAGAAAGGTGTTTGCGAACAACTCGCATCTTTTTATTCCACCTTATAACCGGTTTGTTGGAATACACTGTCTTTCCCATACATTTTTAACCATCTCGTGAAAACCTTCCCGCTGTAACCATCCAAGTTCAAACTTAAATGGTTTCTTAGACAACGGTCTTGTTAACCCGGTAGTTAAAAGTATGGGAACATGGTCCGACAGTTTTTCAATACGTTCTAGTGCGCGGACTGATACCATCGGATATTTATCCTCCCACCTGGTGTCCATCAACACGTGGTCCAATTTTTCCTATGTTGGGTCAGGTAAACTATTAGCCCATGTAAACTCTCGGCCTGCCATCTCAACCTCTCTCAAGTCTAAGCTATTTATGATAGCGTTAAACAAGAAAGGTCAGTGGCCATAAAAAGGGCCTTTACTTTTCTCATGGTGGAATCTCGGCAAGTTGAAATCTCCCCCTATGAGAATAGGGTAGGACTCGTCCTTTGCAACATTCACAAGCTCACGTAAAAAGTCAGCCTTAAAGTTGTCCTGGGCTGCACCATAAACGGAGATCAGACTCCAAATGAATTATCAGCTCTATTTCAAATAGTGAGTTTGATATGATACTCACCATCAGAATTAGCCAAAACTTCCGTAGAATATGTCCGGACTCCAATGAGCAAGCCACCGGACCTACCTCTAGGTGGGCGATAAAACCATTCAAAGTCTATTCCACCGGATAACTGGTTTAAAAAACTTTGAGAGTAATCACGCTTACCCGTCTCAGAAATAGCAATAAAATCTAAAATGTAGTCCTTACAACAATCGGCAATATGAGAATGCTTAGCCAAGTCACAAAGACCTCTGCTATTCCTAAACATGCCATTTATTTAGAAACTAACTTAGATTTTGTAGCTAAATCTGACATATGCTTCTTCTTCTTTTCCGCAGAAGACTTAGAAGACCGTCTAGAGGCTTTTAGGTCATAAAATGACTATAACCCTGACTACTCCAAGTCCACCTCCGAAATACCACCTACTAGAGTAGAAAGAAGACGACCATCTGAGATGACATCATCTTCCTCCTCCTCTAGAGAATATAGTTCAGCCCCCACTGAAGCCTTCGAAATTACCGTGATACGGTCATGTTCCAAATGCCTCAAGACGTTGGCTGAAACCGAAATCTCATCCGAAGTGCGACCCAAAGAAACGCCTACACTACCCAACGTAGAAGAAATTTTGGAATCTGAAAAACTAGTAAAAGACGTGGAGGAACTTTCCGTACATGACGCATCTAGGTTCTTTGCCGCCTTACGGTGCATCGCCCTCTACATCATATCCTCTTCTGTAGCCCTAGCCCCATCCTCAGCCGTCGCATATCGCCCGCTCCTCCTTAGCTCAGGCTGATGAGTAGGAGGAGGGTGTTTAGGTTGAGGACAAGGGGGAGGCAACTCCACCGAAGAAGCCGAAAGCGTCGACGACCGAGGCGAGGAGGGAGTAGAACACAACGTAGACCCCCTGGACTCGGTCTAAAAACGCAAACGGCTGGGCCCCCATTGATGATAGAGGTGATGACGTAGGTGTTGTAGAAGGCCTCACCATCACGGAGTTTCCCGCCGCCCCCGCCTGAGCCCGCGTCCCAGTAACCACGTCCAGGAATGAGCGGCGGACGAACGACGACGAACTTGCTTGCCCGGACGGAGAACTTGCGGGTGGAGGCGACGAGGTTGAAGGCGATGTGGCGGCGTGCATGTGCGTAGGCAAGGTCGAGAAAGAACTCGGTGTAGACGAGGGAGACATAAAGGTAACCAAATTATCATGGCCAGTAAGTTTATTTTGGTATCTTTATCTAGGTCGAGATCATTACAAACAGAGTATAAGTCAACTTTACAACTTGAACTATCAAGTCAAATTGACCTCACCCATATGGCAGTACGATCTGGGCCAGGTTTACTACTCCCTCCCTTAACTGTCATATGTGCTTTAGTTTTTTTTTCTAAAATGCCTTATCCAGACACACGGTTTTCAGTGCGTAGCTTCAATTATTTTAATCTGTATTTAGTTTTCTTCTTTAAAATGGAGGTTGTACCGTGGCCTCTGCATCAAAATAAGGCACATAACCCCTTTTATTAATTGACACTAATACATCGATCAACCCCAAGCCACCTACTTGACGATAATAGGTGCAACAACACTACAAGCTTGATGAAGGGGTGGCCATAATTAAGTCGGTATGTTTTGACCTCACACCTACGCACATCAGCTAAAACCGGCGCATCGGGTCTATCGGACCCTCAGCGTGCACCCCATGCACGCTACAGAAGTCGTTGTTGCCTTCTTCTACGAAACCATCTTCAGTACACGGATATATGCATTGACCTTGACATGCCTTTCATCGATAGTACAACTCACATGTGCACGTCTATCATCACGTGTATGCCGCCGAGATCCATTTGTGTCGCACTGCCAAGACTCACCATCTTTGACGCAAAAGAAACCATGTCGATCCACCTCCAGACAATTCTAGCTTGCATGTGTTCCAAAACTATCCTCCCAGGAGGGAGAACGGCGCTAAAAGTGCTACCTTTGTCTGATTAGAGAGACACAGATCTAGGGTTTTAAGCAAAAGAATTGCATTGACAACACCTTCAACATGGTAAGGACACTCGCATCCGCCGCCATCATCATCCCCGACCGCACTAGAGTCTGGCTCTCACCGGCCATCCTCAATGCATCCAGATCCACTAGGAGAAACAACAAGGTGCTAGGGAAGGCATGCCACCGGAGGTGAGCCGTACCACCCGCGGTAAGAAATATAGGTACAATATATAAGTAACTGATACATCTCAAATTTATCTACTTTTCCAAGACTTTGCTCAAGGATTTGCTTCGGAATCTCACCATACTTGGATAAAATTGCTGAATCTGACGGAGTTTTTAGCAAAAGTCTTTTTTCTGTCTGTTTTCGCAGGAAATAAAATTGAGGAAAAATACCACAGAAGTTTTCCACCAAAATATGAGGTTTGGAGCTTGGAATCACACGAGAGAAGCCACGAGGCCCAAATGAGCACTAGTGGCACGCCCACCTGCACATGGCGCACCACATGGGCCAATTTGAACCTCGAGTGTCATGTCGCCTCCTCCTTTCGCGTACCCCTATACACTAAAAACTTACCTACCTAGAAGCACAGAGCTTTTCGCGTAAATAGAGCGCCGCCATATCCACACTCTTTGTTTTTGGCGTCAGGTTGATCCTGATCTCCAGGCCGGAGAGGGGGCTTTCGAGGGATTCTTCACCATCACCGCCACCAATGTCATCACCAACAATCATGTGCTCACTCTCCATCACCATGTGTGAGTAGTTCTCTATAGGATGGTGAAGTGGATGCGGATTGGATGAGATTGATCATGTAATCATCTTTATGTATCGAGATTTGAGGTCTTTGTTTTGAGGATATTCATGTATGAGTGGTGGTACACCTTTGTTATATTTAATGCTTGTTACTAGGGTTCGAGTGACATTATTTTAGTACTGAACCTCTATTGTCCCATCATATATATGAGTTTGGTATTTATCTGCAAAGGTGTAATTCCAAGTTGAATATATTTTTGGATCACACAACTAAATTAGAGATAGATGCTATGTTATTAGGATTACATTATATGATCAATATCATTCACGCAATACCCTGTTATCACCTCATGACTATGCCATTAGCCACTAAAAGTTACACCTCCGGTGAAAACTGGATATCTAATGCTACTATCTACTGCTTGTTCTATTGATTTGAATTAACTGCTATAAAATCATCATTTGCTTTGTGAGTTTATTGATATACACGTGCCGTTGAGAGTGATGTTTCAATTGCTAAAGTCTTATTTATATTCTTGTGTTCCTCTTGAGTCGAACTATAAATTTGGGTAATACTTTCCATCGAAGTTTCAGTGATCCTCTATATTTGTTGGCATAAGTAACACAAGTAATATCAAGATATAAGTACTTCAAACATAATGACTATCACAAGGAAAGTAAACTCGGGTAAAGAGATAACCGAGGCACGTAGAGACGAAGATGTATTCATGTGTTCTCTCATACGAAGTGAGGTACGTCATCTTGGAGAGATGTGAGCTACCACGAAGGTCTCCCAAACGCCACGAAGGCTCACCTTCTTCTCTAAGCCAGTACCACAAAGGAAAACGTCCTTTATCTTATGGCTAGATTTTCCTACACTCTAGAGATGGCAAGAGCTCCACCACCACTTCACAACCTCCACGAAGGAGTGGGCGGAGCGATGGCGCCCTTCGCCCCCGGCAGTGGTTCGGTAGTGGTACGCATGATCTGCGCCGCCTTTTTCCTCTCTCGTGATCCGGCATGAGTGACTGGCGGCGTGGGGGCTGCTAGTCTAGCTTTTTTTGGTGGTGGTCCTCGGGTTTCTCTCATGCGAAGATGAAGACCTGTCGGAGGCCAGTCTGCCGTGATCTGGATGGAGTGGTGAGTTCCGGAAGGCGCCACCAGCGAAGGGAATCGTGCATCTTTTGCCTGGATTTTGCTGGATTGGGTGGTATTCGATCGCGCGCACACATGCTTTTATACCGACCGTTTGGTTCTGGAGGGAGCGGCACGAAGTTCTATTTAAAAAAAAAAAACGTGTGCATCCATACTGCCATTAGGGTGTTGCATTATTGCAGAGGCGGGATGTAATTGGTATCCTTTAATATTAATATATTCCTTTTATAAAAAAAAATGAAAGAAGGCAGCCGTATGAACAGCTTAAGGTAGCTAGCAAGTGTGGTGGCAAACCAAGCATGCCGTTTCAGTGACTGCAACTTGTACTGGACTGTTGCACGCGACGCAGACGCAGTGATTGAACACCGTCGTGTATGAGAATCGTGCGAAAGAGCTGAGATCGTTCCATACCCTTCGTAGGCTTAACTACAAAGGGGTACGAAACGATGATGTGTTTGAGTTCAGGAGAGAAACACGTCTCTTGGCGAGATGGATGGATCGGATCCAACGCCAGCTCGTTCGCACGATCGGCCTTGAGATCAATCGATCTTTCTCGCGTACGCTAGCTGGACTTGGGCTCCCAGGTATTCTTTGGCGACTGACAAATAACAATAGTCCTATACTAATTTACTGTTCCGTTGTTGCAAAAAAATGTAATGGTGCATCTCGCCAACATGATAGGGAGGACGTAAGCTAAAAAATACGTGTAGATTCATTGAATTCACGGCAAGTATATATCTAGGGCCGGAGGAGTATTATTTGTCACGAAGACAGAAATTCAAGCGTAAGGTTTTTTTCGATCAAGTAGCATAGTCCCAGCCTCTGCATCCAAAGGATGCACGTAACTTTTTTCTTTATTAAATTATTCGCAATGCCTTACAAGGGGAATACAAAGATCAATTCGAAGCCACCTTCCTAGCAACAACTCGATATACCTACGATGAAGGGGGGACCATGAACAAGACCATACTCCCTGACGGTACACCAACACACATCATCCAAGAAGCAAAACCCTGAGGGTGCGCCATTGCCCACTACACAGAGTTCGTCACCGCCATCTATCTTGAACCCATCTCCAAGCGAGATCAACGCATTGACCATGCCAGGCCCCACCGTAGATGTCACCATAACACCAAACAGCTCCACCACCTTGCACGCGTCCAACAATCCTCGCCCGTCTTCAATAACCCGTAGCTCCACGCCGATGAGAAACATCGACGACAACGTGGTAGATGAACACCACTCCACAAAAAACCACCTCCATCTAGCCACTACTCCAAAAACGATGCCTTAGGAGGTAACACGACGCAGGGTGCGCCGTCATCGTCCGATCCTGGCTGGATCTAGGGTTTCCCCCGGAGCAGCACGAGTGAGTACCCGCGGACTGCGACGACGATGCCTTCAAGAAGGAAGCGACGCTTAACGCCGCCATCGCCCGCCAATCATGGCACGGTTTTCACCGACAGCCGCAAGTCCCTTACTCGGCGAGAGCGAATGGAGAGGCCAGCAAAGATGATGCCTTCGCAAGGGAACGACGCCAATAGCCACCGCCATCATCCGTCAAGAACGAAGTCAAGGCTCGGTGTATCAATTATCCAATAGTTCAAGCGTATGGTGTATCAATTATCCAATAGTTCATTCACAGTGAACGATTGAGCTAGCTAGCTATATGGAAGGAAACATGTAGACCAATAGCTAGGCGGCTCCCAATCTTTGACCAGCACATATAGAGCTTCCAAACAAAACAAACTTTGACCAGCATCATCCATGTGGGTGTGGATACATCTGCTTGGCCGGCCTGTCGGCCATCATCTATTTTGCTCCATGCATGAATATACCTACAACAGGTAAATTAGGCCGGATAGTGTGGAGACATATGGATGTATGACATGTACAACTATTTTTCTCTTATCACTTTGCAGTTCAAGGACAAACAAATTAATTTTAGCATTCCATTTATCAGCTAAACTAATTGAAGGGGCAATATGTAAGTGATGGATTGCCAAATATGTTGCCTAACTCCGTTGTACTGTGCCTTGATGTAATAGAGTACAGTAACCTGTGAACCAATATGTGCTCAATAGTCTACTTTTGAGAGGCAAAGTATGAACCTGGGTCAGTTTGCACAAGAGGTATGTCAGTAGACAGTGATATAAACCTGACAACATAGCATGGCTGATTGGTGCATGTGTTGTAAATGTTGTTCCTAGCTAGACAAAATTGAACAGTTTGGTCATCGATGAAGATCTCACCTGGATATCATATCCTCATGCATGTATGCAGAATTCAATCAAGAGCCCTATCAGAAAACGCTACTCCATCTGACCTGCAACATGACCTACTTTTCTTATTTTTGCTGTTTCCCACAGCAGCAACTCCTCTTGTGCGAGCTCTACAAGCTGACCTAGTTTCATACTTTGCCTCTCAAAACTACGAGCGCTGCGCTCAAGACAGATCATGCACATTACAGCGATTGCCACAGGCCCACAGCTGTGATCTCATACCTTCTGTTTCTGAGGGTATCAATCTGCTAGCGAGAGCCACCAGCTTCGGACAGTTTCATGCGGTATGGGCACAATGTCGTCAACCAAAAACTGTCTGGAGAAAGGGCACTGGACAAGGAGGTGACCAATACTCTCTAGGACCTGTACAGGTGATCAAGACCTCTGCCGTCGGCAGTCCAACATCGGTTGCGCAAGGCTAACCAGCAAAACATATTTTCTTTGAGAGGGACTCAGTTGCGCAAGGCCATCTAGCTGGACCAGCTATCTAGAAACCATCAACCTCGACCAGTTGGATGTCCACACGGAACTAAAGAAAATGAAAAAACAGATGGAAAATTTAAAATAGAATGACTGGGTTCCAATGCATGTGCGTACGCTAACCTAACCTATGTTGACAACACAACAAATCAGTTAATTCAACATACAGAAGCATCATTCAACAGATATTCCTACGAATCCATTCCGTCTTTACCATCTGAAAAAAAAAACACCTGTTCAGTTTATCCAAGAGCATTGCTATTTGCTACTCACTTGATCTATATATATATCTATATACATACTCTTCTTTAAATTAAACATGTTTAAGTTTGATGGCAGAAAAGAAGTACTAGTACATTGCAAGCCATTCCATTGCAATCCCGATCAGCAGTACTAGTATTTTTTAGACCAGTCAGCAGTAGTTAATGCAGCTGATTGATGGATTAAGAGGGTATGACCTGGTCTCAGTCAGCAAGTCTACAGAGTTCACTCCTGGATGAGCTTCCAAGCCGGCTTCTTTTACAGTACCTTTTACCACAGCTGGTAAGGGGAGAGGTATGATTAGTCAACGGTCAGGATTAAACGGCCCGACAGCCCATCAACAAGTACACCATCGAAAAAAAAAATTAGCTGTCCCGAAACGGGCCCAACAATTAGCCCAGCAGGAGAGAAGTCGGCAGGCTCCATCACGAGAGCAGTCGCCGGCCTCCCTCAACATCGCGTTCTCCCTGGAGCGTGACCGCCGCCGCCATCCCGTCGGCGTCGTCCTTCGCGGAGCGCAACCGCCGCCTCCGTCGACACCCTCGAGATCCCGTCGTCCCGCGTGGAGACCGCTGCCGCCATCGACACCCCGTCCTCCTGCATCTAGGGCGACCGCCGCCATCGACTCCACGTCATCCTGCATCGTGGGCGGCCGCCGCCACCAGTGGATCGGCCCGGTCCTGCATCGCCGGCACCAGGTAGCCTATTTCTCTGGTTCTGGCCCATCCAATACTTCCAATCCACCTGAGACAGGAATGAATTGGTGGGTAAGTATGCATCCTCAACCTTTAACAGTTTTAGGCAATGGCGGAGATAGATCAATCATACTGGGTGTATATAGTGGATGAAAATCAAATTTAAGAAGGCACGAAACAGAGGAGAGTGACAGCACTCGGTGTTAACACTTTACTGCATGGTTTTGTTCATGTGCTTACAAACTAGCATCTTCATACTACTGTTATGCTACTGTTATCCTACTGTTATCCTGTTATGCTACTCGGTGGATGCGAGTTGACCAACAAAGCAATTTGGCTTCATACTACTGTTATCCTGTTTTTGTAGGATGATGTTGCTGGAAGCAAATTTGGTGCACATGAGCACCAGTGCTCTCAGTTTTTAAAATATTTTAAAAAATGTATTTCTGCGTTCCAAAAAATTATCACATTTATTCCATGAATACATACACATGTTCTGAATATTCGTGCAAAGTTTCGGTAGAAATTACATTGTATTTTGAGCTACAGGAAAAAAACAAATTTGTGGCTACGTATAGAGGTATATATTTGTCAGAAATTTGTCTTTTTTGTATAGCTTAAAATGTAACATATTTTTCTCCAAAATTTTTACTGTACCTTCAGAATGTTTATATGTATGTGGGTATTTAATTTCATATTTTTTGAAATCCAAAAAATATAATTTTTAGAAATCAGGAGCACTGGTGCTCATGTGCCAAATACACTTTTCGGATGTTGCTTAAATTTGATTTTCATTTTCTTACGTCCCCCCTGACCAGACAGTCGAAAGGCCCAGAGCTTGGCCGACCTGAATAAGAAGGCAAAAACAGCTATGCTACAGTGTTTTAGGAACAACCATAGTTCAGAGAATAAAAGCTTTGCTGTCGAGAGGTGTAGAGACATTATGTATGGTGATGTGCCTCACATTGCTAGCTCCACATGTGCAGGTGTGCATGTTGTGGCTTGTGAAACTACAATTATCATGACATAGTAGTCTGATTGTTGAGTCTAATGCCGTCCTTTGTACATGTTGGTTTTATTCGTAATCAGTTTATCACATATAGAAAAAAAGGTGGAGGAAAAATGTTAAGAGATGTTCCAAAAGGGAAGACATTGTTCTGTGATAAAGTTTGTTTTAGATTCAAATCCTTGTTGTACTGTAAAGGCTTTCTGAGTTTATCGAAATTTACTTAGAGAGATACATGTATGATGTCTGGTTCTATTTAGTCAAACTTTAGGAGTTTGGAGGAAAGGTGTGGGATGAAGTTGTAATGGGCGCAAGTGATACTTGGTTTCATTTTTAATGAAATCGGGAGCGGGAGCTCCTCAATTCAAAAAAAAAGTTTATCTTTGTGATTTATTGTCATTCTGAAAAGGTATTTTCATATAAATACTAAATAATCATGTTTATCCTGCAAATTTGTTACCTCTATTTCATTGATTTGCGAGTGTGATGCATACACTGCTTCCTTAGTTATGTGGTGTTGGCAGATTATTGGATGTTAATTAAGCTGTTATGTAGCCTGTAAGCACCAAATTCAGAAATCTCTGGTATTCCCCTTCTTTGTAAAGCTAGGGTCTGATTTAATGTTTGTAAATCTAGCAGTCTCTCGTTTGTAACTAACTATACACTAGTGCGAGGAATTTCTTTTGTCTACTTCGGCTGAGTTTGAGAGTGCAATTGAACTATTTGAAAAGTAGCATAAAGAGTATTTTGAATCATACAAGATAAAGATTATAACACACCAGATTTCTCGATCAGACAAAATGACAAACTCTGTTCGAAACATTATAAACTAAAGTAAAGACTTTGTAGTACGAAACTCTAGTTCGGAACATTGTAAAACTAAAGTAAACACCAGAGAAAAGGATCATAGCAATCAGTGCCATCCATAATCTGTGCCGTCGATCTTGCCACGCCAGGTCTTAAACTTATGCTTGCGGCTCAGGTCTTCGTCATCGTCAGGGTAGAAATCAGTACCATCCATAATCTGCTAATATTACCAATCTTACTCGCAAAAGAAAAAATAAACATTGGAAGCTGAAATATGACAAATATATTATGATTAGATTTTGAAAACAGACCATACCTTTTCAGAATCACCTTGCTTCAGCATGCTCTGAAATACAGCAAATATTTTATGTCAGCTTTTCATCCTTTGCTGATCTTCTTTATGTTCTGTAATATATAAAGATCAAAAGCGCCTATTCCAGCAGCATCAGATCCTCTCATGCTTTTCAGTTTCCGGCAGATAGTAGTAAAGATACTGCAAGGAAAAATATTGAGGTGGAGGAATTACTGGAACTATCACTTATTCAGTTTATAACCTATAGATCAATGAAAGCTACAGCAATATGACATGTAATCAATTCAGAAAATTTATTGAAAACATTTTATTAGACTTCACTAAAACATAAGATTCAAAAGTTATGAATCCTAATGTAACTAAATTTCCTTATTAGCGGCATATGAGGAAATGTCAGTTTGCTATCCAGGTTGTAGCCTAGTGAACATCTATCTGAGATTGCCTCAAATGGTTGCAAGGGGCTGCATAATCCGGCATGTTAATATAGCGAAACCTGGCCCTAGTACTCTAGAATTCAGAGAGATAGAAGCAACAACAGATGGAGATTCAGTTCCACGAGATACGTTTTGGTTTACAACAATGCAAACTTTGTGAGAAGTGTACTTGATTTCTTTTATCGACAAGACAGAACAAATTAAATCTAGAAAATAGAGATAAAAGTCTCCGAAGACTGAGCATCAGTATGGAGTGTGTGAGAGACGGACCCTTCAACATTTTCTTTCCCACAGTTATCTTTGAATGACATGCATTCACTCTTCATCCTAGAAGCACCAATGCTGCATCGAGTTGTCAAATGTCAATGCTAGATCAAATTTATTACCAAACACATAACAGTCCAGAGTCATGCTTTCATTCAACAACATTTCCCAGAAATCAAGAGTGCTTAAGCCAGAGAAGTGAAGACAATTAGTTAAGTACTCTTAGCCTTCATTTGAAGAACAAAAAATATGGTTCCAGAAAGGGTGTGCCAGCTTCCCTACATGCCTAGCTAAACTCAAAGTCATGATAGTTCTTGTGGTATGCAAAAGAATGAAGCTGAAGGCCGATGATGCTGAATCTTTCGCACTACATCCCTCATAGGCAAGTGAACAAAGATATCAAGAACCAATTGTGTAGTTACCTGGAACAGCTGCCTTTCAGTTGCTGCATGTATGCATCCCACCTATTGAAATCTCTGGGGTACTTCTCCCTGCAATGCTTTCAGATCTTAATCAGTTAAGTCTAAAATTGCAGCTTGCATGGTCTAAATATGTTTCTTTTTTCATTCAGTAAAGGGAGCTCTTATCCCTATACTCGGTACTTACAAAGCTTGCTCAAGGTTTGATATTAGCCTGCCTGAATCTTTGAAAAACAACACAGCAACTTCTTCCACAAAATTAGGACTAGCTTCATCCTGCAAGTCCTCCACCTGACGAAATTGCTCATCAAGGTGACCCTGTCATAAGAATGTTATTTTCTAAATCAGCATGTGATTTATTCCAGAGAACCATGAAAAATGTAGAATGGTGACGATGGGATAAGAAATGGGAGGCTTCCTGCATAAACATACACCAAAAATGGTTGAAAGCTCCCTGAGCAAAAGTAAGATATATTAATGAGGGAGGCCGACCCGGACGCCGACCGCGGGGCAGACAGCGGAGTCGGGATGGGAATGGGATGGAGAGGCCGAGATCCTCCGCCACGACGACCCGGACGCCGACCGCGGCGCAGACGGCGGAGTGGGGACGGTAATGGGGATGGAGAGGCCGAGATCCTCCGCCACGACGACCCGGACGCCGACCGCGGCGCAGACGGCGTAGTCGGGATGGGAATGGGGATGGAGAGGCCGAGATCCTCCGCGCGATGGTGAGGATGGAGGCCGAGGAGCCGTTGTCCACCGTCGTGGCGCCGGAGTTGGGATGGACACGGCGGCGGCGGAACCTCTCTCATGGTGGAAGAACGAACAGGAATGCCCACCCACGATCTGGTCGGCAGCTAATGGGTCTGGACCAATCTACTGGGCTGGGCCTGTCAATTGGGCCGGCCCACCGATGTTTTTTTATTTTATAGGTGCGAAAATTGTGAGAGGTATGTAACATACCTCTCTCGTTTTCAGCTGTGGTATGAAATTTTTTGGGCCATTGGATGGACGAAAATTAATGGCTATTATTTATTTGAGGGTACCACAAAACAACTCTCCAAGCCAAGGAGCTATTACATTGACCATGACCGACATGCAGCTGTGAAAGAGAAAGAATTGCAACTACATAGGAGGCCCAGAGCTAGCCAGATAGTATAGCAGGAAGCTTCTCAGACCTTGTACTCGTCTGTTCTCGTGTATTGATCATCACACTTCAAGGAGGAATGGTGCGTGCTGCAATGGTTGCTAGACAAGTTTCTCAAACTGGAGAATGAACTTCAGCCTAAGAAGATCAACTCTATTTGTTTGCTTCTCTGTGGCAGCCATTTTTTACCCCTAGTTGAGAGGCAAGAGAAAGAGAGGCAAAATGCCACAATTTGTTGGTTTCTTCTTGCTTTCTATCTGCCTTGTTTCCTTGGCCTCCAATACCAACAAAGGGTATACACTTGCTCACTCTTCTCTTATCTGCTCTTATTTTCTCTTGTGAGAGTGCTTACTTGCTGCTTATCTCTCTGATCTGCTAGTCAGCAAGCATATGCACTAACTGTTTGTTGAGCATACATGGCCATGGTCAGTAGCGCACACACTTCTCTCCCTTTGCAGTCGACATTGCCCTTGTCCTCTCGGTCGCGGGTCGCCGCAGCCTGAGGTGGAGAGGATGTTCTTCACACGTGGAGGGAACGGGTGGTCATCATCCAGCACTAGTGAGGCTAACAGGAGCCCCAGCCTCAGAGAGATCGCTAAGGAGGCTGAGGCCACCTCGGAGCCAATGGAGGACGATGGCAGTAGAAGGAAATTGTATGTGGCTGTCGGAAAGGACCTTAAGGACAGCAGGTCCAACCTTCTCTGCGCCGCTCGGAACCTCTTGCCAGAGATCTCAAGCTTGTCCTGCTACACGCCCACCAGCCTGCCGAGAGAATTATGATCAGTACATCCACCAGCTGTGGTCGCTTCATTGTGACTTTTATCTCATCTGCATCAACTCATGGAAGAAGCAAACCTTGTTCATTTATCATGCTCTGGAAAAATGATAAAATTAACTTAGCAGGAAGAAATCTTGCTCTTAATGAACTCTTCATTAATTGCAATTGCTGTGACATTATTTTGGAAAGCACTCGTCTCTTTGCAATAAGCATTGCACGCACTTGTTTAGTGATCTAAGCTAAATCTTTATAATTACCTCTAGCATTGCTGTATTATGCAGGATTATGCAAGGTTTCTGCACGCCAGCTCGAAGAAAATGAGCTACGATTGAAAAGGAGATGAACACTTTTAAACCAATACCTTAACTTCTGTCAGCAGTTACCTACTTCAATAAAATTACATTAATTATGATATCATATTCTTTTTTTTGTGAATAATTATGATATCATATTCGTCTCGCCCAAAAAAAAAAATACAGTTTCAAGCTGAAACATTGGGGATCAAGAAGAACAATCCGGCATCGGAGATCCTTTTCTCACTTTAGCAGTTAGCACTATCTCTTTGGCCCCACAAATAAGAAGTGATGTACATGCTTTCAGTCACATGTGTTTGAGCTGAACTGACATGACATAACTGTCCAAGAAGATGTTTTGTTCAAGCTGAATGAGAAGCGAAGTCTAAAACTCTATACCTATTTCCTCTCTCACTTTTGCAAAGTTAGAAGTTACATCAAATCAGCATATTCTCCAAAAAGTAACAGTAAATTGGCAATCAGATAAATCAGAAGTTAGATGGTTGAACACACACGGTCTATAATAATGTGATTGCTTCATAGATTAACTATGAATGCTTACCTTAAAAAAAAACTATGAATGCTTACCTTAAAAAAAAAAAACTATGAATGCTTGATCTTTAGAGTTTCAGATGGGGAAGCACTTCGGTTGTATTTTCCATCTTTCACAAGCACAATTTAACAGAGATTACCAAGCACAATTTTAACATGTCCATACATAGGTTCACAAGCCCAATTAGCAATTTAACAGGGAGGTCCATGTCAAATAGATCGCATAACAAGTACCAAAAACAAACTTCTAGTTTAATCAGCTTCTGGCCCCCAAGCAAATGAAGAAGGCTTGTTTTTGCACTATGTGTAGGCTGCACTACTAGAGGTGGAGTTATAACATACCCAAATGAAACTTGTAAAACAGAAGAAGGCTAACAGCAAAATTTTATTAATGAGTTATCATTTCTCAATGAAGAGAGGATTTGTTGGCGGCACTATGAGGCAAGTAGGAATTAGAGCAACCGTTGGTCACCCTTATTTTTTTGAGAAAACCCAAAGCTTGCGTCTCGATGCATTTTCCTTAGCTTGCGTTATTAAAATCACTAGAATTTGGTGCGCTATCATCCTTAGTTGATCGAGAACCTGGGTGGGGCATATAAACAAACAGGTGATGTGCAACAAGAGCTGTTCAGGAAACACACAGGAAAGGAAGCAGCCGGTGCACACATGCTTGTTTGCTCGAGACCTGGTGGCTCTCTGCAGTTATCAATCGACGAAACCAGGAGCAGAGAAGAAGACTTACATTAGGGAGGGAAAATCCTTGGATAATAAAAGGTATAAGACGGAATCTTTCTAGGACTCCATTTCATCTCCTCCTCCTGATCTCCGGTCGCTGCCGAGGCTCGCCGGAACCGAACGAGGCTTGGGCTCCGGCACCCGCCAACGCCGGAACCGAACGAGTCCTCGGTGGCGCGGCGGCGAGAGGGGTCGCTTGGGGCGGAGAGGCATAGGCTGGAGGGAGGAACAGGAATGTAGGCGGCGGCGGCCGGCGGGAGAGCAAGGATTCCAGCCGGCGATGTCACTGGGGATTTTACTCTCTTTCCTCCGCTCACTCGGCGCGGCGGCAGCATGCGATTTACTGCTGCTAGCACGTTGTTTGGGCTGGGCTTCAATTCTTCCTCCTGCCACGAGAAATAGTAAACAGGCAAATTTTAACAAGTAGGTGCCCAAATGTCTGAAATACAAAAAAAAAAAGAACCGAGGCCGAAAAAATATCCAGAAAATCACATAAATTATTTAGACTAACAAATGATAATTTCTATTTGACACTTGTTGCGCCCATTAGCGCTGCAACGCATTCCCTCCACGCGCTACCCAGGCTGGCCCACCGTTTCAACCGAGCGAGTTTTTCTGTTTCATTTGGCTCTAAAGAGCAGCACTAATGTGTAACCAATTTGTTTCATGTTTGCTTTTAAATTTTTGGAACTCATTGAAGTAGCTCCAAAATCAGAAAAACTAGAAACCGACACAACTCCTTGCTCCGATGTCAAATATCTATTTTTGGCTTTTGAAACTAGTTCCCTACAATGTGAGGGTCAGTGGCGGAGCTTGGAAGAATATAATGGGCGGGCCAAGCTGAAAGAGAACCCTTTTTTTTCCTAAATGATACCACTACACTTGAAATTACTAGCTATTACTCAATATTTTACCTCTCATTGGTTTCAAAATCTGCAGATAAACACATATATCTATCAAATTGCTAACTGAAAAATAGGGGGAAGGAAGAAAATTAGCTGGACATGGAGATTAGAGATGACTAGGGGCTAGATAGGATGTAAGGATGCACCTGCACTGCACGCTGCAGCGGCCAGCTGCAAGTGCTTCCGCCCTCGACCTGCCCCCATGGCTACGACGGCGCTGCTGTTTGCCAGTGCTGCTAAACTACTTCCACCGGACCCCTATTCCTGTGCCTTCAGTTTCGAACCTAGCGTCCTAGCAAGTATCCCTCCATGGCTGCGGGACAGACCCACAGACGACATAGGAAGTTAGGAATCATGGGAGACAGACAAATCGTGAGGCTGGTGACAACGTAAGAGTCAGGGCAAGCTTTTCTAGTGGGCTGGGCCACTCCTACATAGGCATACATCCTTTTTTCTGGAAAATCCTGGGCGGACCACGGCTCAGTTTGGCCCTAACATAGCTCCACCAGTGGTGAGGGTAGTTCCATAAATTGTGGATTGAGTAGGAACAGATATGACATTTTTTATCATATTTTATTCAATGTTGAACCCACATAACAGATATTTAGCCATGGCAACATTGTAGAGTTGCTTACTCTGATGCTAAATTGTGATTTGGCTATGGGAACATTGTGGATGATATAAGAGAACGAGTCAGTGAGCTAATTCCTCATTTTCATCCGGTTCCTTTGCTCTCTACCCGGTAGCGTTCTAGATCTGTTCCTCGTCCAGATATCCCTAGGTTTTTACAAATCTCGATTTTGAAATGATGTATCCGTCTCCTCAGTCGTCCATGGCGCTTGCATGCGTAAGCGCTTTTACCTCCCATCTCCGGAATGGCCTCCATTCTCGCCCAGCTAGAACCCTAGTTTCAGTTCATGTTCATTTGTAGATTTAAGTATAATTTGTGTCTTTTTTCAGCGATCTGTCACGCAATTTTGCAACTCTGGTAGCATAAGATGTAGCTTGGTATTGGTAGTTATAGGTGGTGGTGGTTGGGTTCATCTTTTTCAAATCCTTTTTTTTTTTTTGCAAAGTTAGTTGTTTCGATTGTTAGAGTCTCAGGAACCATGGGTTCTGCCATGGTGGTTTTTGTTGCTGCGGTTCTGAAATAATTCATTTTGTGTACCGTCTAACTGCCCCCTCTTTTGAGCATGTTATCTTTTGGGATAAATAATAGTCCGTAGATCTTATTGCACATAGATGGTTCCTAGGTGTGGTTTTGAACCGATTATCTTAATGTTTACTTGTACCATCTGACAACTCTTTTTTTGAGCATGTTAATTATCTGTCACGGTTGAGTCAGTTCACAGATCTTTATTTACATAGAGATGAATGGTGTAGTGCATAAAAATATTGTTGTTTATATGTTCTTCAACTAGAGCACATGCCTCAGTTCACTGAAGCAATTCTTTTTAAACGGATGTAAAAGCTTTGGCTCATCTATTAATTAACAAGAGACTGCTAAGTTTTTAGGAGAAAAGCGAGCAAAAACCCACAACAACATAGCCAACTCAACACAAATCTAGCGTAACAAAGACCCAAACAACAACACCACACCCACTCTAGCCAACACAATGAACCACAAGGTGACATGAACTAACTCCAAATACGACACTCTAGCACCGCGTCGATACAGATATGCCATGACATTGAGGGCACCCATCAATCAACTGTGGATCCAGGGTAGGCAGCAGCTAATGTGGCGAGAAAATTGCAAATCTCTCGGGCGACAACAACACCTTGCACTCCAGACACAGCAACATCATCACCAATAGGAACCACATGCATGTTGGACTCAGGCAAGATAGGGGCGTCATCATCAACAACACCACTCTTGTCACAGCCAAATGCCTCACTTAGCCAAGAAGTCACGACCAAGATCCCGTGCGAGTTGGTCCTCACTTCCTCGACGGAAGGAGGCATAGCCACACCACAACTCAACTCATGGAGCCCAGGCACCATAGAATAATCCCCACACAGCTCATGTAGCTCTGGCGTGACCTCAACCACTGATAACTTTGGCTCAGTGAAGCCAAGCGGAAACAAAGCCTCCATGATGGTGAGCTCCTGCCCACCAGAAGAACACGCCTCCATCGGCTCAAAAGGAACACCAACACATGCCGACAATAGCGTGAAACTTTTCACCTCCTCACAAAGGGGTCATCTGATAGGTCGAGGCGGCTACCTCGACCTACCTAAACCCATTATATCACTACTAGGAAAAGGCCTACCGTAAGACTGCCAGCAGTGGCGCACCATGACTGCCGTGCGCCACTACTACTTAGCAGTGGCGCACCACAAAACGGTGGGCCACTGTTACAAAAGTAGTAGTGGCGCACCTTGATAGTGGTGCGCCATAAGTAAGTGGTGACAGGAGGCTAGCTCCTCCCCCAACCTAGTAGTGGCGCACGTCAGAGGGGTGCTCCACTGCTACATTCCTTACCTATGGCGCACGTTGGTGAGGTGCGCCACTGCTAGGATGTGTCCAGAGCCCGTTTAGAGATGATAGGATTAGCAATGGCGCACTTCGTCGGTGCGCCACTGCTATATAGGTTACCTATGGCGCATGTCAGCAGTTGCGCCACTCCTAGGGGGTGGCCAGAGCCCATTTAGAGATGAGAGGCTTAGCAATGGCGCACCAGTTAGCAGTGCGCCATTGCTATGTCAACCTAGCAGTGGCGCACGGCTAGGTGGTGCGCCACTGCTAACCCGGGGACCATTTCCCGCTTTTAACCCCTCCACTCACATGTGCCACCCACTTTCCCCAAACACTCTTCCACCACCACCTCCCACCAAATCTGGATCTGGTCGTGTTGCCCCTCCTTCCCACCTTATTTTCACCTCTTCATTCACCAAAATTAAGTTGGTAAACTTAATTTTCTTCATAGGTAAGTAATGGTGAAGCTTTCTTAGCTCAATAGCCTACTCAATCTCAACTTTTTACCTCATCCAACACTCTAGGTCTCGCCGTATCGGTAACTTTATTGGTTTTATGCTTTGTGTGTGACCGGTTCCGATCGTCTTGCACACGTCACGTACACGTGTATGTGCACATATGTTATGTGCGAAGCTCGATGATCATGTGTTGTGCGCATGCGCGAAAAGCGTCACATGCATGTGTGTTGTATGCGAAGCCTCCGGATCCACATGTGTTGTATATGCGAAGCCTCCACACATGTGTTGCATGTGTTTTTGTTTGCAGGGATTTGAAATGCGATGGAGTTGCCAATATTTTGCCGAAACGTTGATTCATTTCCGTTTCGGCGAATGTTGGGCATACTACGCATATACATGTCCTATTTGTAGGGAAGGTCATGCCAAAATTTTCTTTTGGTATGCTAAGATATCCATTTTCTCTATATCCGCAGGCGACCATGCACTACAAAGGAAAACATTTTTTTTGACAAATCACTTTCGTCATGTTAAGGCCAATTTTCGTCAAGGATTACTTCGCGGTGACAAAATTTGATCGTCATGGGGTTCGTCAAGGAAGCTCCGTCATAAAATATCGGGGGTGACGGTATGCATTTTTCGTCAACGTCAAATGTTTGATGGTGACGACCCGCAAATTCGTCAACATCAAAGGTTCATTGTTGACAGTACAGGTTTGTCACGAAAAATTGCAACTTTCGTCAATATCTAAATCTTGGGAAGCTTCTGATTGGTCCAAAAAAAGCATACGTGGCCTTACATGTGGGTCCATTTGGCTTCTGACAACATGGGTCCGACGGCGCTGACATGGATATCTGGTGGGACCCACAAAATATTATCACAAGCTAGACCCACAATATTCTGACCGGTGGGATCCACAAAATTCAGACAAGTGGGACCAGGTTGTTGCCGACATATGGGTCCCAATAATGTTGACTGGTGGGACCCACAAATTCCGACAAGTGGGACCGTAAATTGGTGCCACGTGGTTTCATTTAATAGTGACGTTGTGACATTTTCCGTCACCTTTTGAATTTGACAAAATTTGAGAGCATTTGAATTATTTGCGAAATTTGGGAAACAAAAAAACTGGCGAAATATCAAAAAGTAGACAATAAATATCATACTTAAATGGTGGCAAAAGAAATATATATGTCTCTCACAGACCGAAAGATTCATAAGAAAATTACAATTGGAACACAAAGAAATTAAAAGACCTATGATTAATAATGTTGTAGGACGGTGGTGCAATAGATTAGTTGCCCTGGGATTGAGACATGGATGGTGGCTGGGATGTCCTCAAGAGCAAATTAAGCACGGCATCCATTTCGTCAGCCTCTTTTCATAAGCCGAGTCTTTTCTTCTTGGGCTTTCTTCACAGCTTCAAGTTCTTCCTCCCTGCTTCTTCCCGATCTCTTCAAATTTTTCATCTTGTTCTTGCAGTCTTGCTCGCATGTCACCGTGGTACGTTTCAGCCGCTCGTATGGAGTTCTCGCTCTTGATCTCGCCGAGTCTTTGTTGTAGCTCTCGGATGCGTGTAGCCGAGACGTAAGACTTCCGGAACTTGTTGCGACGCCCAATCTTGGTAGGAATGTGCTGTTGCGAGGTGGTGGATGGGCTTTTCTCGCTCGTAACTAGCTGAACAATTTGCAAATCAGTCAAATCAGGTTCATCTTCATTGCGTGGCGCCTGCTTTTTTGCCACCATTTGATCCCGCATAAAGATTACAATCATTGCATGGACAACATACAAAACTCGGATTATATTATATTGTGCTAATAAGAAATATTTCTTACATATGCACTTTTTTGCTTCAAAGACTCATAATGTTATCCTTGTTAGTGTGTGTGATTCTAAAAAATTCAATTGGAGAGGTTTCTTCTTCCTCGTCGCTTAGCCTTCGCTTGAAAAATGTAGAATGCACATTACCATTGTACACTCGTGTATGACGTAAGTATGAACTATATTGGGAAATTCAGAACACTTACTAGATGTTCCCGATGAGCAACATAGCTTCGAGATCCAAGTGGTATGGAACTCGTTTCACGACTTCTCTGTTCTTTCCATTTATTACACACAAGTCCCTATGTTCGGTACATGCATTTTATTTATCCAGATCGAGAAATGTAAGAATTCGATGAGTCGTTATTGAAAGCAATAACGTTTATGTACTCGGTACTTCTCATCAAACCATCTTTTCACCAGCTTCTTTCCAGGCTTTTCTCTTCTACATGACCTGGCTTCTTGAGATATGCTTGCTCCAGTGTGAGATTTTTAATTTTCGGCCAATACTCCTTTTTAAGCCTATATCGGAACTGCCGAATACTAACTTGCAGCATATCAGTGCACACATCTTGAGCCACCTCATCATTTTTGTCCATATTAAACTTTCCCTTCAAAATAGTGATGCATTAATCAGTAGATTCTTAGATAGTTGATCATGTAGCATACTAATTAGGTTAAACCAAGATTGTACAGGACTCACCGCTATTGTACTTATAGCATGAGGAATGACATGTTTGAGAGTGTCATCTTTCTTGTACTGTGTCCAGTGTGTTGCAAGCGGCATTTTTTCACGGATGTGAATACCAACCTCATTGCTCGGCTTTGCTGACTGGACATAATCCTTGGGTCTCCTGACACCAGCAGGTGAATTCAATTGGCATCTTATTGCCACCATTTCTTCTTGTGTACTCATGTAGTCCATGGCCCATGGTACGTCTGCGTCCACCTCTCTTTCTCTTACTACCGCTAGATGTTGTCAATGTCTCTGAAATAAGAGATATGAAATGATTCTCTTTTATATGAAAATATGCGGTACAGTGTTTAGTTTTTACAAACTTTCATACCTTGCCGCTCAAAGTTTACAATTTGATTGTCCTCAGGAGATGAGGTGCTGCCTCCAGATGTCATGATCTGGTTAGGTGAGGGTGCTCCTTCAGTGTTCAGACCAGCAGTGGCCGTCGGCTCATCAGATGACCCAGCTTCATGTTCAGTTGTTGCCATTGATCTTGTTGCAATGTTGGATGGTGCAACTTCAGGTATGGATCGCTTCTTCTGTGCAACTATTGCAGAAGAAGCAACTATCTGCAAGCAAAGTAGAGGCTACATTAGTAGGAAACATTTAGCATGTACGTATTTGTAGGATAACGTTGCATAGAAAACAAAAATTTTCCTACCGCGAACACGCAATCCAAGCCAAGATGCAATCTAGAAGACGGTAGCAACGAGGGGATATCGAGTCTCACCCTTGAAGAGATTCCAAAGCCTACAAGATGAGGCTCTTGTTGCTGCGGTAGACGTTCACTTGCCGCTTGCAAAAGCGCGTAGAAGATCTTGATCACGATCGGTTCCGGCGCCACGAACGGGCAGCACCTCCGTACTCGGTCACACGTTCGGTTGTTGATGAAGACGACGTCCACCTCCCCGTTCCGGCCGGGCAGCGGAAGTAGTAGCTCCTCTTGAATCCGACAGCACGACGGCGTGGTGTCGGTGGTGGTGGAGAAGTCCGGCGGAGCTTCGCTAAGCGTGCGGGAAGTGGAGGAGCGGGGCGGCTAGGGTTTGGGGAGGGGGGCGCCGGCCACTATAGGGGTGCGGCCACCTTGGTGGTGTTTTTAGGTGGCCGGCCCCCTCCCCTTTGGCCCTCATTATATAGGTGGAACCCCAAGAGGTGGTGTCCAAGTCTTCGAATAAGACCCGAACCAAAAACCTTCCATAGGAGGGGGGAAACCTAGCCAAGCTAGGACTCCCACCAAGGCGGGAGTTCCACCTCCCATGTGGGGGTGGCCGGCCCCCTAAGGGGAGTCCACTTGGGACTCCTCCCCCACTAGGGTTGGCCGGCCATGGAGGTGGAGTCCCATGTGGACTCCACCTTCCTTGGTGGTTTCTTCCGGACTTTTCTAGAACCTTCTAGAACCTTCCATAGAACCTTCCGCGACATTTTTATTCACATAAAATGACATCCTATATATGAATCTTATTCTCCGGACCATTCCGGAACTCCTCGTGATGTCCGGGATCTCATCCGGGACTCCGAACAAATATTCGAACTCCATACCACATTCAAATACTACCATTTCAACATCCAACTTTAAGTGTGTCACCCTACGGTTCGTGAACTATGCGGACATGGTTGAGTACTCACTCCGACCAATAACCAATAGCGGGATCTGGAGATCCATAATGGCTCCCACATATTCAACGATGACTTTAGTGATCGAATGAACCATTCACATACAATACCAATTCCCTTTGTCTCGCGATATTTTACTTGTCCGAGGTTTGATCTTCGGTATCACTCTATACCTTGTTCAACCTCGTCTCCCGACAAGTACTCTTTACTCGTACCGTGGTATGTGGTCTCTTATGAACTTATTCATATGCTTGCAAGACATTAGACGACATTCCACCGAGAGGGCCCAGAGTATATCTATCCGTCATCGGGATGGACAAATCCCACTCGTTGATCCATATGCCTCAACTCATACTTTCCGGATACTTAATCCCACCTTTATAGCCACCCATTTACGCGGTGGCGTTTGGTGTAATCAAAGTACCTTTCCGGTATAAGTGATTTACATGATCTCATGGTCATAAGGACTAGGTAACTATGTATCGAAAGCTTATAGCAAATAACTTAATGACGAGATCTTATGCTACGCTTAATTGGGTGTATCCATTACATCATTCATTCAATGATATAACCTTGTTATTAATAACATCCAATGTTCATGATTATGAAACTAATCATCCATTAATCAACAAGCTAGTTAAGAGGCATACTAGGGACTCTTTGTTGTTTACATATCACACATGTATCAATGTTTCGGTTAATACAATTATAGCATGGTATATAAACATTTATCATAAACATAAGATATATAATAACCACTTTATTATTGCCTCTTGGGCATATCTCCAACAGATCTCCCACTTGCACTAGAGTCAATAATCTAGATTACATTGTAAGGAACCTAACACCCATGGCATTCTCGGTGTTGGTCATGCTTTGCCCTAGGGAGAGCTTTAGTCAACGGATCTGCTACATTCGGATCGGTGTGTACTTTGCAAATCTTTACTTCTCCATCTTCGATGTACTCGCGAATCGAGTGGTAACGCAGCTTGATATGCTTCGACCTCTTGTGTGACCTTGGTTCTTGTGCATTGGCGATGGCACCCATGTTGTCACAGTATATGACTAGTGGGTCCAATGCACTTGGAACCACACCGAGCTCTACAATGAACCTCTTCATCCATACCGCTTCTGATGAAGCCTCTGAAACCGCTATGTACTCTGATTCTGTTGAAGACTTCGCCACCGTGCACCGCTTCGAGCTTGCCCAACTATCGCAAAGCACCATTCAATATAAACACGTACCCGGACCGTGACTTAGAGTCATCGGGATCAACGTTCCAACTTGCATCGGTGTAACTTGTTACAACGAGCTCTTGGTCACCTCCATAACAAAGAAACATATCCTTAGTTCTTTTTAAGTACTTCGAGGATATTCTTGACCGCTGTCCAGATGCTCCATTCCCGGATCACTTTGATATCTCGCTAGTCAAACTAACGAGCATGCGCTATATCCGGTCTTGTACATAGCATGGCATACATAATAGAGCCTATCGCCGAAGCATAGGGGATCCGATTCATCCTTTCTCTTTCTTCGCCGTAGCCGGTCCTTGAGTCTTACTCAAGACCTTGCCTGGTAACATAGGTAAAAACCCTTTCTTACTTTCGTCCATTCTAAACTTCTTTAGAATCTTGTCCAGGTATGTACTCTGCGATAGCCCTATTAGGCGTCTTGATCTATCTCTATAAATCTTGATGCCTAATATATACGATGCTTCACCAAGGTCTTTCATTGAAAAACTATTATTCAAATAACCTTTTACACTCGCTTAATAGTTCTATATCATTCCCAATCAATAATATGTCATCTACATATAATATCAGGAATGCTACAGAGCTCCCACTCACTTTCTTGTAAATACAGGCCTCTCCATGACACTGTATAAACCCGAAGTCTTTGATCACCTTATCAAAACATCGGTTCCAACTTCTTGATGCTTGTTTCAGTCCATAGATTGAACGCTGAAGTTTGCATACTTTGTCGACATTTTTAGGATCGACAAAACCTTTGGGTTGTACCATATACAACTCTTCCTCAATGTCTCCATTAAGGAATTCCGTTTTGACATCCATCTGGCAAATCTCATAATCGAAAAATGCAGCTATTGCTAACAAAATCCTCACAGATTTTAGCTTCGCTACGGGTGAGAAAGTCTCATCGTAGTCAACTCCTTGAATTTGTCGGAAACCCTTTGCGACAAGTCGAGCTTTATAGACAGTAATATTACCATCAGCATCTGCTTTTCTCTTGAAGATCCATTTATTCTCAACAGCCTTTCGGCTATCAGGTAAGTCTACCAAAGTCCATACTTTGTTATCATACATGGATCCCATTTCGGATTTCATGGCTTCTTGCCATTTGTTGGAATCTGGCTCATCATCGCTTCTTCATACGTCGCAGGGTCTTCATCATTGTTATCCACAATCATGACATTTAGACAAGGATCATACCAATCTGGAGTGGCACGTTCCCTTGTCGATCTGCGAGGTTCAGTAGTTTCCTCGTTCGAAGTTTCATGATCATTATCATTAGCTTCCTCTGTTGCCGGTGTAGGCGGTACAGGTACAACTTCCGGTACCGCGCTACTTCCGATCAACGAGTATAGATTCATTAATCTCATCGAGTTCTACTTTTCTTCCAGTCACCTCTTTAGTGAGAAATTCTTTCTCAAGAAAGGTTCCATTCTTAGCAACAAAGATTTTGCCTTCGGATCTGTGATAGAAAGTGTACCCTATAGTTTCCTTAGGGTATCCTATGAAGACGCATTTCTCCGCTTTGGGTTCTAGCTTGTCCGGTTGTAACTTTTTTACATAGGCTTCGCAACCCCAAACTTTAAGGAACGACAGCCTTAGGTTTCTTATTAAACCATAATTCATACGGTGTCGTTTCTACGGATTTTGATGGTGCTCTATTTAAAGTGAATGCGGTCTGTCTCTAATGCATAACTCCAAAATGATAACGGCAAATCAGTAAGAGACATCATAGAACGAACCATATCTAAGAGAGTTCGATTACGACGTTCGGACACACCGTTTCGTTGTGGTGTTCCCGGCGGTGTCAATTGTGAAAGTATTCCGCATTTCTTTAAATGCATGCCAAACTCATAACTCAGATATTCACCTTCGCGATCAGATCGTAGAAATTTAATCTTCTTGTTACGTTGATTTTCTACTTCACTTTGGAATTCCTTAAACTTCTCAAAAGTTTCGGATTTATGTTTCATGAAATAGATATACCCATATCTACTCGGATCATCTCGTGAAGGTTAGAACATAACGATAACCACCGCGCGATGCTACACTCATTGGTCCGCACACATCGGTATGTATGATTTCCAATAAGTCAGTAGCTCGCCCCATCATACCAGAAAATGGAGTCTTAGTCATTTTTCCCATTAGACATGCTTCGCATCTATCGAGTGACTCAAAGTCAAGTGATTCAAGTAATCCATCAGTATGGAGTTTCTTCATGCGTTTCACTCCAATATGACCAAGACGACAGTGCCACATATAAGTAGAATTATCATTCAATTTAATTCGCTTAGCATCAATGTTATGTATATGCGTATCACTACTATCGAGATCTAATAGAAATAAGCCATTTTTTGTGGTGCTCGACCATAAAAGATATTATTCATAAAAATAGAACAACCATTATTCTCAGACTTGAATGAATAACCGTCTTGCATTAAACAAGATCCAGATATAATGTTCATGCTTAACGCAGGTACATAATAACAATTATTTAGGCTTAAAACTAATCCCGAAGGTAGATGTAGAGGAAGTGTGCCGACTGCTGATACGTCTCCAACGTATCGATAATTTCTTGTGTTCTATGCCACATTATTGATGTTATCTACATGTTTTATGCACACTTTATGTCATATTCGTGCATTTTCTGGAACTAACCTATTAACAAGATGCCGAAGTGCCGCTTGCTGTTTTCGTCGTTTTTGGTTTCGTAAATCCTAGTAAAGAAATATTCTCGGAATTGGACGAAATTAAAGCCCAGAGGCCTATTTTCTCACGAAGCTTCCGAAGTCCGAAGGAGAGACGAAGAGGGGCCACAGGGGTGGCCAAACCCTAGGGCGGCGCGGCCCCACCCTCGGCCGCGCCGGCCCGTGGTTTGGGCCCCCGTGCCGCCTCTTGACCTGCCCTTCCGCCTACAAATAGCCTCCGTGACGAAACCCCCGCACCGAGAGCCACGATACGGAAAACATTACCGAGACGCCGTCGCCGCCGATCCCATCTCGGGGGATCCTCGGAGATCGCCTCCGGCACCCTCGCCGGGAGAGGGGATTCATCTCCCGGAGGACTCTACACCGCCATGGTCGCCTCCGGAGTGATGAGTGAGTAGTCTACCCCTCGGACTATGGGTCCATAGCAGTAGCTAGATGGTTGTCTTCTCCCCATTGTGCTATCATTGTCTGGATCTTGTGAGCTGCCTATCATGATCAAGATCATCTATATGTAATTCTATATGTTGCGTTTGTTGGGATCCGATGAATAGAGAATACTTGTTATGTTGATTATCAAAGTTATGCTTATGTGTTGTTTATGATCTTGCATGCTCTCCGTTATTAGTAGATGCTCGGCCAAGTAGATGCTTTTAACTCCAAGAGGGAGTACTTATGCTCGATAGTGGGTTCATGCCCGCATTGACACCGGGACAAGTGACGTAAAGTTCTAAGGTTGTGTTGTGCCGTTGCCACTAGGGATAAAACATTGATGCTATGTCTAAGGATGTAGTTGTTGATTACATTACGCACCATACTTAATGCAATTGTCTCGTTGTTTTGCAACTTAATACTCGGAGGGGGTTCGGATGATAACTTCGAAGGTGGACTTTTTAGGCATAGATGCAGCTTGGATGGCGGTCTATGTACTTTGTCGTAATGCCCAATTAAATCTCACTATACTCATCATGATATGTATGTGCATTGTCATGCTCTCTTTATTTGTCAATTGCCCAACCGTAATTTGTTCACCCAACATGCTGTTCGTCTTATGGGAGAGACACCTCTAGTGAACTGTGGACCCCGGTCCAATTCTCTTTACCGAAATACAATCTACCGCAATACTTGTTTTTACCGTTTTCTCTGCAAACAATCATCTTCCACACAATACGGTTAATCCTTTGTTACAGCAAGCCGGTGAGATTGACAACCTCACTGTTTCGTTGGGGCAAAGTACTTTGGTTGTGTTGTGCAGGTTCCACGTTGGCGCCGGAATCCTCGGTGTTGCGCCGCACTACATCTCGCCGCCATCAACCTTCAACGTGCTTCTTGGCTCCTCCCGGTTCGATAAACCTTGGTTTCTTTCTCGAGGGAAAACTTGCCGCTGTGCGCATCATACCTTCCTCTTGGGGTTGCCCAACGAACGTGTGAAATACACGCCATCAAGCTCTTTTCTCGGCGCCGTTGCCGGGGAGATCAAGACACGCCGCAAGGGGAGTCTCCACTTCTCAATCTCTTTACTTTGTTTTTGTCTTGCTTTATTTTATTTACTACTTTGTTTGCTGCACTAAATCAAAATACAAAAAAATTAGTTGCTAGTTTTACTTTATTTGCTATCTTGTTTGCTATATCAAAAACACAAAAAAATTAGTTTACTTGCATTTACTTTATCTAGTTCACTTTATTTACTATCGCTAAAATGAGTAATCCCGAAGTTGAAGTTCGTTCATTTAAGCAACAAGGGGGAGAATGTTTAAAAGATGCTTGGTATAGAATTAGTGATGCCCATAATAGGTGCACTAAGAAACACTCCACCACTATCCTACTCGTGAATTTTTATGTTGGTATCTCTAGCTGGAATAGATATGTTCTTGATTGTCTCGCGGGAGGTAACTTCCTAGGTGCTCCCGCTTTAGAAGCTAGTTGCATTATTGAGAGTTTATTTGGAACACCACCTGTTAATGAAACTAAAAGTGAAACCTCCCTTGAGGATGTTATGAAAAAATTGGAAACCATAGAGAAAAATTGTAGCATTGAAACTAAAATGGAAATATTACCGGATAATACCGATAAACTTGATAAAATCCTAGGAGAAATTAATGAAAGAATTGCTACTCTAGAAACTTGTGCTATCCATGATAATCAAACCCATAGAATTGGTAAACTTGAAGAAGCTATGAGAAAATTGGGTTCAACTTTTTCTTCTCTTAAATTTAATGAGAAAGCCTATGTGGGTAAGGAGCAAAAATTCATGTATGTCTCTAAGGTGCCTAAACCAAAGAATTACTATAGGCCTAAAATTGATAAAACTCCAAACACCGCTGGTAATGATGTTGATGCTCCATCCTTCGATAATACTTGATACACACTTTCTGCGCCTAGCTGAAAGGCGTTAAAGAAAAGCGCTTATGGGAGACAACCCATGTTTTTACCTACAGTACTTTGTTTTTATTTTGTGTCTTGGAAGTTGTTTACTACTGTAGCAACCTCTCCTTATCTTAGTTTTGAGTTTTGTTGTGCCAAGTTAAGCCGTTGATAGAAAAGTAAGTACTAGATTTGGATTACTGCGCAGTTCCAGATTTCTTTGCTGTCACGAATCTGAGCCCACTGCCCTGCAGGAAGCTCAGAAAATTATGCCAATTTACGTGCATGATCCTCAGATATGTACGCAACTTTCATTCAATTTGAGCATTTTCATTTGAGCAAGTCTGGTGCCATTTTAAAATTCGTCAATACGAACTGTTCTGTTTTGACAGATTCTGCCTTTTATTTCGCATTGCCTCTTTCGCTATGTTGGATGAATTTCTTTGATCCACTAATGTCCAGTAGCATTATGCAATGTCCAGAAGTGTTAAGAATGAGTGTGTCACCTCTGAATATGTCAATTTATATTGTGCACTAACCCTCTAATGAGTTGTTTCGAGTTTGGTGTGGAGGAAGTTTTCAAGGATCAAGAGAGGAGTATGATGCAACATGATCAAGGAGAGTGAAAGCTCTAAGCTTGGGGATGCACCCGGTGGTTCACCCCTGCATATATCAAGAAGACTCAAGCGTCTAAGCTTGGGGATGCCCAAGGCATCCCCTTCTTCATCAACAAATTATCAGTGTTCCTCCCCGAAACTACATTTTTATTCGGCCACATCTTATGTGCTTTTACTTGGAGCGTCTGTTTGTTTGTTTTTGTTTTTGTTTGTGTTTGAATAAAATGGATCCTAGCATTCATGCTTGTATGGGAGAGATACACGCTCCGCTGGTAGCATATGGACAAATGTGTCCTTGGTTTCTACTCATAGTATTCATGGCGAAGTTTCTCCTTCGTTAAATTGTTATATGGTTGGAATTGGAAAATGATACATGTAGTAATTGCTATAAATGTTTTGGGTAATGTGATACTTGGCAATTGTTGTGCTCATGTTTAAGCTCTTGCATCATATGCTTTGCACCCATTAATGAAGAAATACATAGAGCATGCTAAAATTTGGTTTGCATATTTGGTTTCTCTAAGGTCTAGATAATTTCTAGTATTGAGTTTGAACAACAAGGAAGACGGTGTAGAGTCTTATAATGCTTTCAATATGTCTTTTATGTGAGTTTTGCTGCACCAGTTCATCCTTGTGTTTGTTTCAAATAAGCCTTGCTAGCCTAAACCTTGTATCGAGAGGGAATACTTCTCATGCATCCAAAATACTTGAGCCAACCACTATGCCATTTGTGTCCACCATACCTACCTACTACATGGTATTTCTCCGCCATTCCAAAGTAAATTGCTTGAGTGCTACCTTTAAAATTCCATCATTCACCTTTGCAATATATAGCTCATGGGACAAATAGCTTAAAAACTATTGTGGTATTGAATATGTACTTATGCACTTTATCTCTTATTAAGTTGCTTGTTGTGCGATAACCATGTTCACCGGGGAACGCCATCAACTCATTGTTGAATTTCATGTGAGTTGCTATGCATGTTCGTCTTGTCCGAAGTAAGGGCGATCTACACCGAGTTGAATGGTTTGAGCATGCATATTGTGAGAGAAGAACATTGGGCCGCTAACTAAAGCCATGATCCATGGTGGAAGTTTCAGTTTTGGACAAACATCCTCAAATCTCTAATGAGAAAAGAATTAATTGTTGTCAAATGCTTAAAGCATTAAAAGAGGAGTCCATTATCTGTTGTCTATGTTGTCCCGGTATGGATGTCTAAGTTGAGAATAATCAAAAGCGAGAAATCCAAATGCGAGCTTTCTCCTTAGACCTTTGTACAAAGCGGCATAGAGGTACCCCTTTGTGATACTTGGTTAAAGCATATGTATTGCGGTGATAATCCAGGTAGTCCAAGCTAATTAGGACAAGGTGCGAGCACTATTAGTACACTATGCATGAGGCTTGCAACTTATAAGATATAATTTACATGATGCATATGCTTTATTACTACCGTTGACAAAATTGTTTCATGTTTTCAAAATCAAAGCTCTAGCACAAATATAGCAATCGATGCTTTTCCTCTATGAGGACCATTCTTTTTACTTTTATGTTGAGTCAGCTCACCTATTTCTCTCCACCTCAAGAAGCAAACACTTGTGTGAACTGTGCATTGATTCTTACATACTTGCTTATTGCACTTATTATATTACTCTATGTTGACAATATCCATGAGATATACATGTTACAAGTTGAAAGCAACCGCTGAAACTTAATCTTCTTTTGTGTTGCTTCAATACCTTTACTTCGAATTATTGCTTTATGAGTTAACTCTTATGCAAGACTTATTGATGCTTGTCTTGAAATGCTATTCATGAAAAGTCTTTGCTTTATGATTCACTTGTTTACTCATGTCATACACATTGTTTTGATCGCTGCATTCTCTACATATGCTTTACAAATAGTATGATCAAGTTTATGATGGCATGTCACTCCAGTAAATTATCTTTGTTATCGTTTTACTCGCTCGGGACGAGCAGTAACTAAGCTTGGGGATGCCGATACGTCTCCAACGTATCGATAATTTCTTGTGTTCTATGCCACATTATTGATGTTATCTACATGTTTTATGCACACTTTATGTCATATTCGTGCATTTTCTCGGAACTAACCTATTAACAAGATGCCGAAGTGCCGCTGTCGTTTTCTCGCTGTTTTTGGTTTCGTAAATCCTAGTAAAGAAATATTCTCGAATTGGACGAAATTAAAGCCCAGAGGCCTATTTTCTCACGAAGCTTCCGTAAGTCCGAAGGAGAGACGAAGAGGGGCCACAGGGTGGCCAAACCCTAGGGCGGCGCGGCCCCACCCTCGGCCGCGCCGGCCCGTGGTTTGGGCCCCCCGTGCCGCCTCTTGACCTGCCCTTCCGCCTACAAATAGCCTCCGTGACGAAACCCCCGCACCGAGAGCCACGATACGGAAAACATTACCGAGACGCCGTCGCCGCCGATCCCATCTCGGGGGATCCCGGAGATCGCTCTCCGCACCCCGCCGGAGAGGGGATTCATCTCCCGGAGGACTCTACACCGCCATGGTCGCCTCCGGAGTGATGAGTGAGTAGTCTACCCCCGGACTATGGGTCCATAGCAGTAGCTAGATGGTTGTCTTCTCCCCATTGTGCTATCATTGTCTGGATCTTGTGAGCTGCCTATCATGATCAAGATCATCTATATGTAATTCTATATGTTGCGTTTGTTGGGATCCGATGAATAGAGAATACTTGTTATGTTGATTATCAAAGTTATGCTTATGTGTTGTTTATGATCTTGCATGCTCTCCGTTATTAGTAGATGCTCTGGCCAAGTAGATGCTTTTAACTCCAAGAGGGAGTACTTATGCTCGATAGTGGGTTCATGCCCGCATTGACACCCGGGACAATGGACTGTAAAGTTCTAAGGTTGTGTTGTGCCGTTGCCACTAGGGATAAAACATTGATGCTATGTCTAAGGATGTAGTTGTTGATTACATTACGCACCATACTTAATGCAATTGTCTCGTTGTTTTGCAACTTAATACCGGAGGGGGTTCGGATGATAACCCGAAGGTGGACTTTTTAGGCATAGATGCAGCTTGGATGGCGGTCTATGTACTTTGTCGTAATGCCCAATTAAATCTCACTATACTCATCATGATATGTATGTGCATTGTCATGCTCTCTTTATTTGTCAATTGCCCAACCGTAATTTGTTCACCCAACATGTCGTTCGTCTTATGGGAGAGACACCTCTAGTGAACCGTGGACCCCGGTCCAATTCTCTTTACCGAAATACAATCTATCGCAATACTTGTTTTTACTCGTTTTCTCTCGCAAACAATCATCTTCCACACAATACGGTTAATCCTTTGTTACAGCAAGCTTGATGAGATTGACAACCTCACCGTTTCGTTGGGGCAAAGTAGCTTTGGTTGTGTTGTGCAGGTTCCACGTTGGCGCCGGAATCTCCGGTGTTGCGCCGCACTACATCCCGCCGCCATCAACCTTCAACGTGCTTCTTGGCTCCTCCTCGGTTCGATAAACCTTGGTTTCTTCTCGAGGGAAAAC
>NC_061510.1:23668240-23768572 GCF_022539505.1 Lolium rigidum | reverse complement strand
CTGAAGGAGATGGTAGGGATTGGATGAGATTGGTCATGTAATAGCATAAGATTGTTAGGACATAGTGCCTAGTATCCGTAGATGTTACTTTTATGATATTGTTGCAACTTGTTATGCTTAATGCTTGTCACTAGGGCCCGAGTGCCATGATCTCAGATCTGAACATGTTATTGATTCATGAAGATATTCGTTGTTTATGATCTTACTTGCAAGTTGTATACACATGTCGTTGTCCGGAACCAATGGCCCCGAAGTGACTGAAATTGGGACAACCGGAGGGGATGGTAGTGATGTGAGGATCACATGTGTTCACGGAGTGTTAATGCTTTGCTCCGGTACTCTATTAAAAGGAGTACCTTAATATCCAGATAGTTTCCCTTGAGGCCCGGCTGCCACCGGCTGGTAGGACAGAAGATGTTGTGCAAGTTTCTCATTGCGAGCACGTACGACTATAATTGGAACACATGCCTATTGATTGATTAGTACTTGGATACCGTTTTATTATTATCTGCAAATGCCCTGCTATGATTGTTACATGAGTTTCTCTCATCCATGCAACGCCCGTCATCCGTCCCCGTGCCTACGGTATTTTAATCCTGCTCGTTTACTAAAATCACTACTGCTGTCTTTGTTACTCTGCGTCGCTGTTATTTCACTACTCGCTATCGCTATAAAGCTCGCTACTATTGATAAACTCTTGCGAGCAAGTCTCGTTTCCAGTGCAGCTGAATTGACAACTCCGATGTTAAGGCTTTCAAGTATTCTTTGTCTCCCCTTGTGTCGAATCAATAAATTGGGTTTTACTTCCCTCGAAGACTGTTGCGATCCCCTATACTTGTGGGTCATAAGTATGTCGTGTACAAGGGCAAGGTTCCCGGAATCTACAACGACTGGGAGGAGTGTCGGAGACAGGTTCACCGTTTTAGCGGTAACAGCTACAAAGGGTACACCACTAGAGCGGAGGCCGAAGATAGATACGCACGCTATTTGGCGGGAGAGAGGAGGGAGCGGAGGAGGAACCGGATGAAGACCACTATCATCGGGATGGTGCTAGTACTGACTCTAGCTCTCTTCTATGTGATTTTACTTTAGATGATCGATCTTGTGTAATCATTTGCGACTTTGTAACCCCGTAACTTGCATTGTAACCTCGTAACTTCTCTAATGTGAAATCTTGTGAATCATGTGGGGCTAATGTGAAGAACTATGTATGGATGAGTTGTGTTGTTGTGTATATGTGTTATATATCCTGTATTGTGCTATTGTACCATATACAACCCGTATAAATACCTGCCAGGATACAAAAAAATCGAAATTGTAGCAGTGGCGCACTGGTCGCCCATCAGTGGCGCACTGCCACTAAGTAGCGATGGCGCACCGCCCGGCTCCGAGTGGCGCACTGCCCTGTTATCCCCTACGATTCTAGCAGTGGCGCACCAGGCACTTCAGCAAGGGCGCACGTCCACACGCAGCAGTGGCGCACGTCCACACGCAGCAGTGGCGCAGCACCTCGCTGAAGCAGTGGCGCACCCCAAAGTCTAGCAGATGGCGCACCTTGGCTAGACGAGTAGTGGCGCACTTGCAGCTGACCAACAATGGCGCACCAATTTGGAGTAATAGTGGCGCACTCTGGACATGTCAATGGCGCACCACGCAGAGCGCCTCGTTATCAAGGATAGTAGTGGCGCACCACTAGTGCGCCACTACTAGGAGTTAGCAGTGGCGTGATAACAGTGGCGCACCACTAGTGCGCCACTGATGGCTATATGTGGTGCACCACTGAATGCCTTTTTCCTAGTAGTGTATGGGCATCAACATTAGTTGTGTCAAATGGTTCTTTTGTTTCACACATGTTTGCTCCTCGTCTTCTTTTGTAACAATACAATGATGAAACAACATAAAACATTTGGTTTAGAGGTGCGGTGACCCAGCATACCACTGCATTTTGTAGTATATAAGTCGTTGATATGATACTTATGAAGGGACTTCTTCACAAAAATCACATCCCTAAGAGTGATACAACAGAAACATTGCAGGTCATAACACTCAAGATTACATTACAAACATGGTTCTTAACAAGTTGATATTCTCACAGGTCCAATGAGAACACCCTACGATATTACTTAAGTATCATTACAACTCAAACTTAAAATACATGACGAGCTCAGCAACTTATTTAAGTAAGCCCCTACGTTGCTCGGCTTCGAGATGTCTAGGGTAAGATTCTACTCCTCCGCCTCCGTATTGTCAACCCCGTAGACTATTACATAGTCCACGCCTTCAACTCCTCCTGAAAGGTCCGACTCTTCGTAGAACACCTCATAGTCGTCTTCGGGTGCTACGGTGCAGAATTCCTCTTCATAGTCACAGTCTAGCAAGGGTCTCGAAAGAAAGTGAGTACAGAGGTACTCAACAAGTTAAAAAGAGAAAAAGGTGTTTGATGCACTAGCTACAACCATTGATCATAAAATCTCAGATCAATGCATGTTTCTTAAAAAAATCTTCAAAAGGTTTATTTTATTCCGAAAACTATGCCCGCTGGTCTTCACAGGTTGACCAGAACTTCATGGAGTTCCTTTCCTGCCGCGTTCGTAGCTTCCTTCCCGGAACAGGGAGTGAAAAGTGATATGTCCCAAACGTATCTATAATTTCTTATGTTCCATGCTACTTTATTGATGATACTCACATGTTTTATACACGTTATATGTCATTATTATGCATTTTCCGGCACTAACCTATTGACGAGATGCCGAAGAGCCAGTTGCTTTTTTCTGCTGTTTTTGGTTTCAGAAATCCTAGTAAGGAAATATTCTCGGAATTGGACGAAATCAACGCCCGAGGGCCTATTTTTCCACGAAGCTTCCGGAAGTCCGAAGAGGAAACAAAGTGGGGCCACGAGGTGGCGCCACACTAGGGCGGCGCGGCCCGAGTGCCGGCCGCGCGGCCCTGTTGTGTGGGCCCCACGTGACCCTCCCGACTCTGCCCTTCCGCCTACTTAAGGTCTTCGTCGCGAAACCCCCGATCCGAGAGCCACGATACGGAAAACCTTCCAGAGACGCCGCCGCCGCCAATCCCATCTCGGGGGATTCAGGAGATCGCCTCCGGCACCCTGTCGGAGAGGGGAATCATCTCCCGGAGGTCTCTTCATCGCCATGATCGCCTCCGGATCGATGTGTGAGTAGTTCACCCCTGGACTATGGGTCCATAGCAGTAGCTAGATGGTTGTCTTCTCCTCATTTTGCTATCATGTTAGATCTTGTGAGCTGCCTATCATGATCAAGATCATCTATTTGTAATCCTACATGTTGTGTTTGTTGGGATCCGATGAATATTGAATACTATGTCAAGTTGATTATCAATCTATCATATATGTTATTTATGTTCTTGCATGCTCTCCGTTGCTAGTAGAGGCTCGGCCAAGTTGATACTTGTGACTCCAAGAGGGAGTATTTATGCTCGATAGTGGGTTCATGCCTCCATTAAATGCGGGACGATGACGAGAAAGTTCTAAGGTTGTGGATGTGTTGTTGCCACTTGGGATAAAACATCGATGCTTTGTCTAAGGATATTTGTGTTGATTACATTACGCACCATACTTAATGCAATTGTCCGTTGTTTACAACTTAATACCGGAGGGGTTCGGATGATAACCTGAAGGTGGACTTTTTAGGCATAGATGCATGCTTTGGATAGCGGTCTATGTACTTTGTCGTAATGCCACGATTAGATCTCATAGTACTCATCATGATATATGTATGTGCATTGTTATGCCTTCTTTATTTGTCAATTGCCCAAGCTGTAATTTGTTCACCCAACATCTACTATCTTATGGGAGAGACACCACTAGTGATCTGTGGACCCCGGTCCTATTCTTTACATCTGAAATACAATCTGCTGCAATTGTTCTTTACTGTTCTTCGCAAATAACCATCATCATCCACACTATACATCTAATCCTTTGTTTACAGCAAGCCGGTGAGATTGACAACCTCACTGTTACGTTGGGGCAAAGTTCTATGATTGTGTTGTGCAGGTTCCACGTTGGCGCCGGAATCTCTGGTGTTGCGCCGCACTACACTCCTCTGCCATCAACCTTCAACGTGCTTCTTGGATCCTCCTGGTTCGATAAACCTTGGTTTCTCTCTGAGGGAAAACTTGCTACTGTAATCATCACACCTTCCTCTTGGGGTTCCCAACGGACGTGTTGACTGCACGCATCAAGCTCTTTTTCTGGCGCCGTTGCCGGGGAGAACAAGACACGCTGCAAGGGGAGTCTCCCACATCCAATCTCTTTACTTTGTTTTTATCTTGGTTTATTTTATTTACTGCTTTGTTTGCTGCATTATATTAAAACACAAAAAAATTAGTTGCTAGTTTTACTTTATTTACTGTCTTGTTCTCTATATCAAAAACACAAAAAAATTAGTTACTTGCATTTACTTTATCTAGTTTGCTTTATTTACTACTGCTAAAATGGGTACTGTTGAGAATACTAAGTTGTGTGACTTCACTAGCACAAATAATAATTATTTCCTATGCACACCTATTGCTCCACCTGCTACTACAGCAGAATTCTTTGAAATTAAACCTGCTTTACTGAATCTTGTTATGAGAGAGCAATTTTACGGTGTTAGTTCGATGATGCTGCTGCCCATCTTAATAATTTTGTTGAACTATGTGAAATGCAAAAGTATAAGGATGTAGATGGTGACATTATAAAATTAAAATTGTTTCCTTTCTCCTTAAGAGGAAGAGCTAAAGATTGGTTGCTATCTACTGCCTAGAAATAGTATTGATTCTTGGACTAAATGTAAGGATGCTTTTATTGGTAGATATTATCCTCCCGCTAAAATTATATCTTTGAGAAGTAGCATAATGAATTTTAAGCAATTAGATAATGAACATGTTGCTCAAGTATGGGAGAGAATGAAATCTTTGGTAAAGAATTGCCCAACCCATGGACTGACTACTTGGATGATCATCCAAACCTTTTATGCGAGATTGAATTTTTCTTCGCGGAACCTATTGGATTCAGCTGCTGGAGGTACCTTTATGTCCATCACTTTGGGGGCGGCAACAAAGCTTCTTGATGATATGATGACAAATTACTCCGAATGGCACACGGAAAGAGCTCCACAAGGTAAGAAGGTAAATTCTGTTGAAGAAACCTCCTCCTTGAGTGATAAGATTGATGCTATTATGTCTATGCTTGTGAATGGTAGATCTAATGTTGATCCTAATAATGTTCCTTTAGCTTCATTGGTTGCCCAAGAAGAACATGTTGATGTGAACTTCATTAAAAATAATAATTTCAACAACAATGCTTATAGGAATAATTATGGTAACAATTATAGGCCATATCCTTCTGCAAATGGTAATAGTTATGATAATTCTTATGGAAATTCTTACAACAATAATAGGAGTGTACCCCCTGGTCTTGAAGCCATGCTTAAAGAATTTATTAGTACACAAACTGCTTTTAACAAATCTGTTGAGGAAAAACTTGATAAAATTGATATTCTTGCTTCTAAGGTTGATAGTCTTGCCTCTGATGTTGATCTTTTAAAATTCAAAGTTATGCCTAATAAGGATATTGATAATAAAATTGTTACTACAACAAATGCCATCCAAGTTCGAATTAATGAGAATATTAGATTGATGGCTGAGTTGCATGCTAGGTGGGAAAGAGAAGAAAATGAAAAACTAGCTAAAGAGAATAATGTAGCTAAAGTTTGGACTATTACCACCACTAGTAATGTTAATGATTCACATGTTGCTACACCCTCTACTATCAATGGTAAAATAATTGGTGTTGGCAATGTTACTACTCCTAGTGCAAAGCGTGCAAAATTGCCTGAAAGCTGCTAAAACTGCTGAAATTGATAAAACTGCTGAAATTTTTAAAATATTGGGGACAATGATCCCATTGCTGTAGATCATAATGGTTTAGACTTTGATGATTGTCACATCTCTGAAGTTATAAAGTTCTTACAAAAGCTTGCTAAAAGTCCCAATGCTAGTGCTACTAATTTTGCCTTTACAAAACATATTACAAACGCTCTCATAAAAGCTAGAGAGGAGAAACTAAAACTTGAAACCTCTATTCCTAGGAAGTTGGAAGATGGTTGGGAGCCTATTATTAAGATGAGGGTCAATGATTTTGATTGTAATGCTTTATGTGATCTTGGTGCAAGTATTTCTGTTATGCCTAAGAAAATTTATGATATGCTTGACTTGCCACCATTGAAGAATTGTTATTTGGATGTTAATCTTGTTGATAATGCTATAAAGAAACCTTTGGGGAGGATTGATAATGTTCGTATTATGGTTAACAATAACCTTGTCCCCGTTGATTTTGTTGTCTTGGATATTGAATGCAATGCATCTTGTCCCATTATATTGGGAAGACCTTTTCTTCGAACTGTTGGTGCTACCATTGATATGAAGGAAGGTAATATTAAATATCAATTTCCTCTCAAGAAAGGTATGGAACACTTCCCTAGAAAGAGAATGAAGTTATCTTATGATTCTATTATTAGAACAAATTATGATGTTGATGCTTCGTCTCTTGATGTTACTTGATACACACTTTCTGCGCCTAGCTGAAAGGCGTTAAAGAAAAGCGCTTATGGGAGACAACCCATTATTTTACTTCTGCACTTTATTTTATATTTGAGTCTTGGAAGTTGTTTACTACTGTAGCAACCTCTCCTTATCTTTATTTTAATGCATTGTTGTGCCAAGTAAAGTCTTTGATAGTAAAGCCAATACTAGATTTGGATTGCTGCGCAGGAACAGATTTCTTGCTGTTACGAATTTGAGAAGTAGTCCCTGTAGAAAAATCTAAAAAATCTGCCAATTTACGTGCGTGATCCTCAGATATGTACGCAACTTTCAGTCAATTTGGGCATTTTCATCTGAGAAAGTCTGGTGCCACTTTAAAATTCGTCTTTACGAACTGTTCTGTTTTGACAGATTCTGCCTTTTATTTCGCATTGCCTCTTTTGCTATGTTTGATGGATTTCTTTGCTCCATTAACTTTCAGTAGCTTTGTGCAATGTCCAGAAGTGTTAAGAATGATTATTTCACCTCTGAATATATGAATTATGCACTGACCCTCTAATGAGTTTGTTTCGAGTTTGGTGTGGAGGAAGTTTTCAAGGGTCAAGAGAGGAGGATGATACAATATGATCAAGAAGAGTGAAAAGTCAAAGCTTGGGGATGCCCCCGTGGTTCATCCCTGCATATTTTAAGAAGACTCAAGCGTCTAAGCTTGGGGATGCCCAAGGCATCCCTTCTTCATCAACAACTTATCGGGTTCCTCTAGTGAAACTATATTTTTATTCCATCACATCTTATGTGCTTTACTTGGAGCGTACTTGTTTGTTTTTGTTTTTGTTTGAATAAATCGGATCCTAGCATTCTTTGTTTGGGAGAGAGACACGCTCCGCTGTTTCGTATGAACACATGTGTTCTTAGCTTCATCTTTAATGTTCATTGCGAAATTTGAACTACTTCATTCATTGCTATATGGTTGGAAACGGAAAATGCCGCATGTGGTAAATGGTTTAATGTCTTGAATAATGTGATACTTGGCAATTGTTGTGCTCATATAGATCTTGTTTAAGCTCTTGCATCATGTACCTTGTACTCATTAATGAATAACTACATAGAGCTTGTTAAAATTTGGTTTGCATGATTGATCTCTAGAGTCTAGATATTTTCTCGGTTGAGGTGTTTGAACAACAAGGAGACAATGTAAAGTCTTATAATAGTTACAATATGTTCATATGTGAGCTTTGCTGCACCTTTTATATACTTGAGTTTGCTTCAAACAACCTTGCTAGCCTATCCTTGTATTGAGAGGAATTCTTCTCGTGCATCCAAATCCTTGAGCCAATAACCATGCCATTTGTGTCCACCATACCTACCTACCACATGGTATTTCTCCGCCATTCCAAAGTAAATTACTTGAGTGCTACCTTTAAAATTTCCATTCTTTGCCTTTGCAATATATAGCTCATGGGACAAATAGCCTTAAAAACTATCGTGGTGAAGAATATGTACTTATGTGTCTTATTTCTTAATAAGTTGCTTGTTGAGCGGTAACCTTGTTTCCGGGGACGCCATCAACTTTACCTTTGTTGAATATCATGTGAGTTGCTATGCATGTTCGTCTTGTCTGAAGTAAGAGCGATTTTCATGATCAAATGGTTTGAGTATGCATACTGTTAGAGAAGAACATTGGGCCGCTAACTAAAGCCATGATTCATGGTGGAAGTTTCAGTTTGGACAACTAATCCTCAATCTCTTATGAGAATTTTAATTGTTGTTGAATGCTTATGCATTAAAGAGGAGTCCATTATCTGTTGTCTATGTTGTCCCGATATGGATGTCTAAGTTGAGAATAATCAAAAGCGAGAAATCCAATGCGAGCTTTCTCCTTAGACCTTTGTACAGGCGGCATAGAGGTACCCCTTTGTGACACTTGGTTGAAACATATGCTATGCAATGATAATCCGTGTTAATCCAAGCTAATTAGGACAAGGTGCGAGCACTATTAGTATACTATGCATGAGGCTTGCAACTTACAAGATGTCTTATACATAACACATATGCTTTATTACTACCGTTGACAAAATTGTTTCTTGTTTTCAAAATGAAAAGCTCTAGCACAAATATAGTAATCAATGCTTCCCTCTGCGAAGGGCTTATCTTCTACTTTAATGTTGAGTCAGTTTACCAATTCTTTCTATCTTAGAAGCAGACACTTGTATCAACTGTGTGCATTGATTCTTACGTGTTTACTTATTGCACTTGTTATATTGCTTTGTGTTGACAATTATCCATGAGATATACATGTTGAAGTTGAAAGCAACTGCTGAAACTTAATCTTCCTTTGTGTTGCTTCAATGCCTTTACTTTGAATTTATTGCTTTATGAGTAACTCTTATGCAAGTCTTATTGATGCTTGTCTTGAAAGTATTATTCATGAAAAGTCTTTGCTATATGATTCATTTGTTTACTCATTATCTTCATCATTGCTTCGAATCGCTGCATTCATCTCATATGCTTTACAATAGTATGATCAAGATTATGATAGCATGTCACTTCAGAAATTATCTTTGTTATCGTTTACCTACTCGAGGACGAGTAGGAACTAAGCTTGGGGATGCTTGATACGTCCCAAACGTATCTATAATTTCTTATGTTCCATGCTACTTTATATGATGATACTCACATGTTTTATACACATTATATGTCATTATTATGCATTTTCCGGCACTAACCTATTAACGAGATGCCGAAGAGCCAATTGTTGTTTTCTGCTGTTTTTGGTTTCAGAAATCCTAGTAAGGAAATATTCTCGGAATTGGACGAAATCAACGCCCAGGGGCCTATTTTTCCACGAAGCTTTCAGAAGTCCGAAGAGGAAACGAAGTGGGGCCAAGAGGCAGCGCCACACTAGGGCGGCGCGGCCCAGGTGCTGGCCGCGTGGCCCTGTTGTGTGGGCCCCTCGTGACCCTTCCGACTCTGCCCTTCCGCCTACTTAAGGTCTTCGTCGCGAAACCCCCAGTACCGAGAGCCACGATACGGAAAACCTTCCGGAGACGCCGCCGCCGCCAATCCCATCTCGGGGGATTCAGGAGATCGCCTCCGGCACCCTGCCGGAGAGGGGAATCATCTCCCGGAGGTCTCTTCATCGCCATGATCGCTCTCGGATCGATGTGTGAGTAGTTCACCCCTGGACTATGGGTCCATAGCGGTAGCTAGATGGTTGTCTTCTCCTCATTGTGCTATCATGTTAGATCTTGTGAGCTGCCTATCATGATCAAGATCATCTATTTGTAATCCTACATGTTGTGTTTGTTGGGATCCGATGAATATTGAATACTATGTCAAGTTGATTATCAATCTATCATATATGTTATTTATGTTCTTGCATGCTCTCCGTTGCTAGTAGAGGCTCGGCCAAGTTGATACTTGTGACTCCAAGAGGGAGTATTTATGCTCGATAGTGGGTTCATGCCTCCATTAAATGCGGGACGAGTGACGGAAAGTTCTAAGGTTGTGGATGTGCTTGTTGCCACTAGGGATAAAACATCGATGCTTTGTCTAAGGATATTTGTGTTGATTACATTACGCACCATACTTAGTGCAATTGTCTGTTGTTTACAACTTAATACCGGAGGGGTTCGGATGATAACTCTGAAGGTGGACTTTTTAGGCATAGATGCATGTCTGGATAGCGTCTATGTACTTTGTCGTAATGCCTCGATTAGATCTCATAGTACTCATCATGATATATGTATGTGCATTGTTATGCCTTCTTTATTTGTCAAATGCCCAACTGTAATTTGTTCACCCAACATCTGCTATCTTATGGGAGAGACACCACTAGTGAACTGTGGACCCCGGTCCTATTCTTTACATCTGAAATACAATCTGCTGCAATTGTTCTTTACTGTTCTTCGCAAATAACCATCATCATCCACACTATACATCTAATCCTTTGTTTACGAGCAAGCCGGTGAGATTGACAACCTCACCGTTACGTTGGGGCAAAGTTCCGTGATTGTGTTGTGCGGGTTCCACGTTGGCGCCGGAATCCCTGGTGTTGCGCCGCACTACACTCCTCCGCCATCAACCTTCAACGTGCTTCTTGGCTCCTCCTGGTTCGATAAACCTTGGTTTCTTTCTGAGGGAAAACTTGCTACTGTACGCATCACACCTTCCTCTTGGGGTTCCCAACGGACGTGTTGACTGCACGCATCAAAAAGCCAAAATTTGATACACTCTGCAGAGGTGCGTTACATTTCCCATAAGAGAACGTATTTTTGTTGTCAACCGGGCGTACTTTCCCATCCATATTTCCTTGGTGCGAGGCCCAGTATAAGAACCAAGCCAATCACTGTTCTTCTCCGCGACCTTGCATACCCACCCTTTTGTAAGTCTGTCATGTCCTTTATCCATAGGTAGACTAACACATGCAGTTGTTCTCTCCTTTACCAATAAGGTAGACTGATACGAACAATCCACATGCCTGGTCCTATACACTATAGATAGACTAACCCGGAAAACCCTTACAATCCATCATAGACCTTTAACAAGTCTGCGCTCTCCTATATCTATTAGTAGACTGTTACGGACCGAGGTCCTCACCTTTACCAACAGATAGACTGATACATGCAACCCTTATTACTGACCTGTTGATATGCGAGAGGAAAAAGATACAGCGGGCTTCTCCAGAGCCATTATAGATCTCATGCTTAACGCGATATGTACGACGCTAGAATCACTAGACGGCATTGGTGATTAGTCCTAGATGAGTAGAACTCTTGCAATGGAACCTCCACCATCAACACATACCATGGTTCCATTTCCCACCATTTAGTCATATTCATAATTGGAAAAGTAACATTTGATTTTCAATGCAGGAATGATAAGTTTATTGCTTTGCAAGTAAATTGATATAAAATAATCAATGTGACATGAGCAAGAGTGAAATTGCCTGGTGACTGCGAGATAATGCAGTTCGAAGGTTTGGATGCAACCTGGACCTCGGGTTCTGAAAAGAAGCATCATTGTCCGATAAAGACAATGCTATAAAATCCAAATAATGCATGCATGAGTGTTTTATTTTTAAGTTGAATCCCTTTCCCCGGAGTATTATTAAAATTTATGGATTTAAATCTTCATTTAAATATTTATGCCTTCGGCAATAATTTATAACCTCTTAAATTATTTAATAAGGTTTTCCTTAAAAAGAAAATGATTTAAGAGTAATAGAATTTTCCTTTGGAAAATATTTATTTCAAATAAATAATTTGAAATAATAGAGTTTTTCCCTTTTTGGAAATAAAGAAAGGCTTTGGAATATTAGAATATTTCCTCTTTGGAAAATATTTATCCTTTAAAAGAAAAGGTTTGGAATAATAGAATTTTATTTTGAAAATATTTGATAAACAAATATTTAAATTCATTTGTAATTTTCCTTGATTTTTATATCAAAGGAAAATTGCAAATTTCAAATTCCAAGTTTATAATTAAATTCAAAAATTTCAAAATTTGAACTTGTGTTGTTTATTTCCTTTCTTATTTTATTCTGGTTAAGAATTATTTTTAATATAATATTCTATTTTTTTTGAATTTTTGGAGGTATTCATAATTTGTTTGGAATTTATCAAAGCCAAGGGTTGTTTGAATTACGAAATGACCAAAATGCCCCTGGGCCCACCAGTCAGTTCAACCAATTGGTTGAACTGGACATGCCCATGTCGGTTGGCCCACAGGCCTCACTTTCCCCTCCTCTCTCTCGCGCGCACACGAACCCTAACCCTAACTCCTGGGCGATCCCGTGGCGATGGCGTAATGATATCTCCAATGTCAATTGGAAGACATACCAAGTCTGAATCCATCTTGGACAATGATGACTTATAAATTTTAATTACTGGATGGCTTGTGGTTGATGTGACCACAGTATTCTATCTACTGCTTGGGTTGCTCTCACTGTTGGATCATTTATTGTTGACTAAACTCATTATTGCTTGCACAGTAGGGTATCATAGTTCGTATGAATGCCACTGTGACTTGTCTGTGAAGAAAATATGCATAAACTGATGGTTTAATTGGCTAGGAATAGCTAGGTGATCTATGTAGCCTCTACTATCTATGTACTACTCTACTGGTTTGGTATATGTGCATCTATATTTATCTATTTGCACAAAAATAGCTTCTGGATAGTATTTGGATCTGGCTGCTCACTTTCTGCCAGCAACTCTTGGTCAAAACCAAGTGATGTTATCCCCTCATGAGCATATGCTCATGCTTATGCTGTGTAACATGCTAAGACATGGCTTGGATCCACTGGATCCACTCTAGGTATTAGTTATACCTTGCTCCAGCTCCTAGATGGTCATGTTTGGTTGTTGTTGAGCTTTGCTTGATGGTTTTGGTTACTCGTCCTTCTCCTCCTTGCTCCTGGATGATCTTGCTTATGTTCTCATGTCTCTGGTTGGTTTTGGTTGGTTGGTTTGGAGAACTGGATGGTTTCTAGGGTTTGGTTTGGTGTTCTTGAGCAAGAACAGCTATGAACTGCTACTGTTCAGTGCTAGTTGTTGGTTGATATTGATCTGATCGACTGGATTGACCACTCCATCTGGTTCTGCCTATTTATACTCCCTAGTGAATCTTCCTTGCCTTGACACACAGGCATGTGCACTATGGTGACTAGGCCTTGGTTGCCTCGGTGTTGCTCATGCACATCAGCTTGTGAGCTGTGTGTGTGCTTGAGATGGGAGCTTGAGCCCATCATTGCTCTAACTTTGTCTACTATGCCTATGTCACTTATGGGCATGGTTTTGGATATTGGCAAGTGGCATTGACACTTGTATTTCACACTCTGGCTAGTTTTCATGTCTATGCAGGTGTAAAGCTCCAATTGATCCAGGGACAAGGAAATCAAGACTAGTAGTTTAGGATTTATGTTTATAGATCAATACTTGTAATCTTCTTTTATTTTCTTTATTATATTGTTCATTCTTGTATATTGAATATTGTAAAGACAATGTAATTGTGTGTGTATGATCAACAAAGCTCAAGGTTTTGTCTATGAGCTTTTATATAAATTTGATATTCCTTTATGAATTATTTGTGTAAGTGTGATGTGGTTTTGAATTATGAATTCATAATTCATTTATATATGGATTACTTTTTACATCTTTTGTTTTGAATTCAAATTTGAAATGCCAAATCAAATATTCTCCCAAAACTCTAAGTTTCAAAAGAGGTCATGTCGAAATTCATAACACTCACATTGCTCTAACCCTAATAGCAATGAGAGAGAAACCTCGATCCCTCTTAGGTTTTATGCAATAAGGCTCGAAAACTTCCTCCCGTTTTGCGATGAAATGCACATCACATTTCTAAATCTACCCTTTGTTGGTCCTATGTTCTGGGATATGACAAGAGGTGCCCACGTTGTTGTCAGGAGAGGCATGGTAAACCCTACCTGGAGTCGCACCCATCCCCCCTCCCCTCACAATGCCACCAACAAAGAACACCGGTGAATGAAGCTCTCTCAGACAATGCACAAGCACCGTCGTTGCCGATCAAAGATCTTAGGTTTTCAACCTAGAGAAAGTCCGTGCCCTCAAAATAATGCCTTTAACAAGACCATTGCTAGGTACAACAAATTAAGGTCTAGCCTTGGGTTTTCACCCTGAAAGATAAGACTTATGCGGTGTCACGGGCGGTTTCCTACTCATTTGCCCTGAAAGAAAGGACAAACTATGCGGTGTCACGGGCGGTTTCCTACTCATTTGCCCTAAAAGCCATACAACTCCGGACGTGATAGCCCTGTTTATGAAGGGTTTTCCAAAATAATTGCCGTATCCTAATTCCGACTTTTGGAGTGGTTACTAGGACACATAAAATGACGCCATGCGGCTCCGCGGGATTTTCTGACTTTGTTTAAATTGTCATTTGGCCAAAAGGGGCCCCCACGGAGATGCGGTATGGCCGTACGGGCGTGGCTGGTGCACCCATTTACCATCGCGCTAAACGGACAAAATTAGCACATAAACTGATATGTCATAGACCTAAAAACAATTTTTGGGGAATTTATTGAGCGAAGGAAAGTGTAGCCCTAGTTCAAATCCGGTCACTTTCCAGCGGATTCGGCGGGACACCGCAGGAAGCCGCATGGATTCCCAGATAGCTAGCGCGCACATATGGCATGTGATATGGGGTGCGAAGGCGGTGTCCTACCACTACGCAGAGGTCTCGCGCAATACTAAAATACGCCCCATGTAGTTCCTTCACAAAAAAAAACCTGTTTTGGCACCCCGAAAATGAAAAAACCATCGCCCATGGGTCGGATTGGAAATTCGCTCCCGGGGCCTTGCTTCCCATCCCAGGGACCACGCACGTGCCAAATATGGCCTCGTTCCGAGAAACTATGCGGTGTCACGGGCCGTTTTCTACTCATTTGCCCTAAAAGCCATAAAACTCCGGACGTGATAGCCACTGTTTATGAAGGGTTTTCCAAAATAATTGCCGTATCCTAATTCCGACTTTTGGAGTGGTTACTAGGACACATAAAATGACGCCATGCGGCTCCGCGGGATTTTCTGACTTTGTTTAAATTGTCATTTGGCCAAAAGGGGCCCCCACGGAGATGCGGTATGGCCGTACCGGGCGCGCTGGTGCACCCATTTACCATCGCGCTAAACGGACAAAAATTAGCACATAAACTGATATGTCATAGACCTAAAAACAATTTTTGCGGAATTTATTGAGCGAAGGAAAGTGTAGCCCTAGTTCAAATCCGGTCACTTTCCAGCGGATTCGGCGGGACACCGCAGAAGCCGCATGGATTCCCGGATAGCTAGCGCGCACATATGGCATGTGATATGGGGTGCGAAGGCGGTGTCCTACCACTACGCGGAGGTCTCGCGCAATACTAAAATACGCCCCATGTAGTTCCTTCACAAAAAAAACCTCGTTTTGGCACCCCGAAAATGAAAAAACCATCGCCCATGGGTCGGATTGGAAATTCGCTCCCGGGGCCTTGCTTCCCATCCCAGGGACCACGCACGTGCCAAATATGGCCTCGTTCCGAGAAACTATGCGGTGTCACGGGCCGTTTTCTACTCATTTGCCCTAAAAGCCATAAAACTCCGGACGTGATAGCCCTGTTTATGAAGGGTTTTCCAAAATAATTGCCGTATCCTAATTCCGACTTTTGGAGTGGTTACTAGGACACATAAAATGACGCCATGCGGATCCGCGGGATTTTCTGACTTTGTTTAAATTGTCATTTGGCCAAAAGGGGCCCCCACGGAGATGCGGTATGGCCGTCACGGGCGCGCTGGTGCACCCATTTACCATCGCGCTAAACGGACAAAAATTAGCACATAAAGCTGATATGTCATAGACCTAAAAACAATTTTTGCGGAATTTATTGAGCGAAGGAAAGTGTAGCCCTAGTTCAAATCCGGTCACTTTCCAGTGGATTCGGCGGGACACCGCGAGAAGCCGCATGGATTCCCGAGATAGCTAGCGCGCACATATGGCATGTGATATGGGGTGCGAAGGCGGTGTCCTACCACTACGCGAGAGGTCTCGCGCAATACTAAAATACGCCCCATGTAGTTCCTTCACAAAAAAACCTGTTTTGGCACCCCGAAAATGAAAAAACCATCGCCCATGGGTCGGATTGGAAATTCGCTCCCGGGGCCTTGCTTCCCATCCCAGGGACCACGCACGTGCCAAATATGGTCTCGTTCAGACAAACTATGCGGTGTCACGGGCCGTTTCCTACTCATTGCCCTAAAAGCCATAGAAATCCGGACTTGATAGCCCTGTTCGTGAAGGGTTTTCCAAAATAATTGTCGTATCCCAATTCCATCTTTTGGAGTGGTTACTAGGACACATAAAATGATGCCATGCGGCTCCGCGAGATATTCGACTTCGTTTAAATTGCCATCCGGCTAAAACGGGAACACGAGAACATATAAGAAAGTGATTGAATTGTTTCTATGTTAACATGTTATTCTACATGATTCAAATATGCATGATTTTGACATAAACGGATAGAGGATGTTTTTCTGAACATTTTGATACCTCATACGCATTTTTCTGACATCCTATGAATTAGTTATGATTTTAACAAAATTAGACAAATTTGAAAAATAGCCTACGCCGAGGGTGGCCGTCGGCGTAGCCCTGTCTACGCCTAGGGCCAAAGATATGCCGAGGGTTGCCCTCGGCGTAGAGGCTCGCTACGCCCGACGGCCACGTTTCGCCGAGTGTTGAAAGGGCAGGCTGGCCTGGCCGAGCCATACGCCGACGGCCCCGACTTTTGGCCGTCGGCGTATAGCCTGGCCCTCGGCATAGCCTCCCATTCCTGTAGTGTATTGTCGATGCAGTCCACCACAAGGGCGCGTTATTCTTCAGTCAGATTTCTCATGTCGGGAGGGTCTACACAACCGGTATCTCTCTCGCATGTTCATAACTTGTGTTTGATGGATTTTTGTACCAAAAATTTGTAATAAAACATATAGTGTATATTACATGCACGTGTCAATTATGATGGTACATGCAAATTTGCTATGACACATGCATGACAGCATGCGTGTGGGCCAATGATGATTTTTACTAAAGAGTTAACTTTGGCCAACCCATGATTATTTCTACACGTGGGAGACGAGCATCAAGGTAATCAAATATCAATCGTTTCCAAGTGTTGTTGTTTCGCACCTGAGCAAGACCATTGCCAATACGATGCCCCGTTGGAAAACTTGGTGTACACCAAATACTTCTACGTACACAAGGCCCATTTGGCATTGGGGGACACCCAGCGCTTGGTTAAGTTGCGGTGCAAAATAAGAGAAACCCACGCGGCACGTTTCCGGCCAGCAGATAGAGTTTGTTTAAATCTTCACGCGTTTTGAGCGATATGACGTGATCCAGAAACCTGGCCAGCGCCTATATAAAGCTAGGAGGTCGCTCGATCAGAAGAAGGAGGATAGACGCGAGAGACACACGCACGCGGACGCGGACGCGGGAGGAAAAAGGCACGATCTCGCCATACCCAACGACGAACGCCACACTTTCACCCACCAAATCTCGAGACGATTGCTGCGACGAAGCGGCGCTAATAGCAACTACTATGGGGCCAGGAGGAAAGCGCGTCTTTGATGGTAAGCAATGAATTTTGGCGTCTTGATATTTCTTCCTCAAGTGTTTATTCTATGCATCCTCCATTGATTGAAGAGGCAAGATCAAGATCAAAGAAATTATAGATTCTGCCATCGAAGTGAGGCTATAAATCATGGCCTCCCGATGTGATGGAATCGCCGATCGAATACATGAGCGCGGGACGACTATCCCCACGATGTTGGTTTATCCCTACGATTGTGGATTACCTCAACAAGGGTGGTCGACTGCAGCTGTATAATTTATGACGGAAGTATACGGCCAAACGCCAAATATGAAGGAGTCGAAATATCAAATTGATCTTGCTCCTTACGGGGAGGCATGCTCAATCATTCATCTACATCTCGCCCCTTATGAGGAGGCGTCCTTACCATATATCCATCATCGATCTTGCTCCTACACGGACGCGAGATTAACATATTTGAGAAGCATCATCCAACATACATATGTGATACTATTTGACATCGACACCTTGGCCAAGTGTCGACGAGACAATGGCTACATATCATTACCATCATGTCTAAGCTGACGAGGCTAGACAAAACCATGGCCAAGTGCCGACGAGGCTAGGTCACCATTATTATCGACATGTCCCAAACCTACGGGATCGGACACACTATTTCTTGGCACCGACGAGGCGATAGCGACACATACACATGTCCGCGTCCGATGAATTCAGGGCGTTACATGACTGGGCACCGACGAGGCGAAAGTCATCCCCTTCATCGACATATCCTGTTGGTCATACCAACATGGCGATAATACACGTGACTGGGTTTCGGCGAAACAAAGCCACCCGCACACATGTTTTCTATAAATATCATAATGCATATGGATGAGCAATCCAATCATGACGACGACCATCAGCGCAGCTTAATCGGAGGTATTCTGTGGGGCTTGACCCTGTGGATGTAATTAACCGGATGCTTGCAAAGGCACCAGGAATCAATGAACTACACAATCTCCTATGTTAGATACTTCATGAGCGCGACGCAGAAGGCAAAAAGGATATAATCCTACCGGAACATGCAATATGTATTTGTACAATGCAATGATATGAATAAAGTGCAATGTTCCTTATATGGTGTTTTGTCTTTCTTTATCTATTTTATTTTATTTCTTGTTTTATTAAGCAAGATGGCACGCCCGCATATTTGTACTCTCACGTACACATCTAGCAAAACCCCTACATACCCTTAGGGGAAAGTTTCACTACTTTTTGTCGAAACAAGTTGTACCAGTGATATCATTGTACCTTCCTAGAATTTACTATTCGTGTAAACGAAACAGGTATTCAGACGGATGTACATGCGCCTATCTCCAGCATTGACAAGGCTGTAACTACACCTGGGCATTTCTCGGGCCGGGCCGGGTTTCGGGCCAGGCCCGAAAAAGCCCGAACCTAAATTCCCAGGCCCGAGCCCGGCCCGGCCCGACATTCGGGCTTACAAATCGGGCCCCAACCCGGCCCGAACACAGGAAAACCCGGCCCGGCCCGACAAGCCCGGCCCGAACTAGGCGTAAACCACGTTTTCTGCAAGCCCGAACCCGGCCCGGCCTGACGTTCGGGCTCAAAAATCAGGCCCGAACCCGGCCCGACATGCAAGCCCGACCCGGCCCGGCCCGGGATTTTCGGGCTGGATCGGGCCGGGCCGTCCGGGCCGGGCTGCCCATGCCCAGATGTAGCTGTAACCCCCTGACGCGGAGGCTGGCATAGTGTATCCCAAACCCCGGGGACTGCAGATGGATGAGATACCTCGTGTTGTCGACGACTTCAGGTGTGCCGCCCGGAATGCCATCGAGGCGGGCTTCGACGGTGTGGAGATCCACGCTGCACACGGGTTTCTCCTCGAGCAGTTCATGAAAGATAGCGCCAATGACCGCACCGACATGTATGGCGGCAACCTCGAGAACCGGTGTCGCTTTGTTATGGAGGTAGTTGATTCCATTGTCCGTGAGGTTGGGGCACATCGTGTGGGAATTAGGTTGTCGCCATTCCTAGACTACATGGATTGCGTTGACTCCAATCCAGAAGCACTTGCTGCCTACTTGGTGGAGCAGCTCAATAAGCACGAAGGGTTTCTGTACTGCCACATGGTAGAACCACAGATGGCCATCGTTGATGGCCGTAGGCAGATTCCTCACGGTCTATTGTCATTCAAGAAATCCTTCAATGGCACCTTCATTGCTTCTGGTGGGTATGATAAAGAGGAAGGCAACAAGGTGGTATCTAATGGTTATGCTGACCTTGTTGCCTACGGACGAATATTAGTCTATACAAATATTTCACACACACACAGACGAATATTAGTCTATATCGAATTGATGAGACTATGTAGAAGTAAGAAATTGAGGTGTTGTTGCTTTCAGCAGGAGTGGTGAAATTTACTTGGGCTACTTCTGTGCACTGAGGTCCCATACTCTTCATGTTTCTTGCCATGTTTCAGGCTCCCAGAGGCACGACGCCCTGGGGTAACCCATAGGAAAAAAGCAAGCACCCGGGGTGTTTCTTCCACCACAGCCAAAATGCCCTTGAGGGTCTATTAGTCCACAGAGGTGCGCGTCTACTCTTCAAATTCTGAAGATGAGTCCCCTAGCAACTGCCAAAGAAGGTCCTTCAAGAAGTCCAATCAAATCCTCTCAATCAAATGAGGAAACTCCAACAAAAGTTCATAAAGTCCAAGCAATCCTCCAATCAAAAAAAAGAGAGAAGGAAAATAAGCCAATCAAAGAAGCAAGTCTCCATCAAGCAAGTCATGATCCGTAGGGGACTCATTGGAAAGAAGGGGGGGAGTAGTCGTGCACCACCCCTCAACAAGGCCAGGAAAAATAGCCAAGCCGTTTATCCCATAACCATTTACACAAGTCATCCTCTCCTACATCTCTGTGTTCTTGAGACATGTGCGAGGGGCATGATGAAGTTGTGGGGCTACTCAGTCGCATGAAGTCTAGGGTAAAAATTCTCCTTCTGAAAGCATCATGGAAGCATGCGGTCTTTCACATACACTCACAGAAACTAAATTATCATGTGTGTGATAAAGAGGAAGGCAACAAGGTGGTATCTAATGGTTATAAGTACCCAAGGATACAAGGTGGATTTCACCAACTCCAGACCAATTATTTTTTGCCTAGAAAAAGGGCATTCGATGTGTTCTGTACCAGAGACATTCTGATTGAATTAATGTTATGATATTATGATATAAACCAATATCCATCAGGTTTAATTGGCGGAGCAGATGAGTTTAGATGGGTAATAAGGGTTTATACTCCTTATTGGGAGTTACGTGTGTGTTTATGTATACAGCCAAAGCCCCCGAGATTACATGGTTAGGATTTACGGCCAAATTATTAAATAGTTTCAAGAATTTTCTACAAGCTAACCTAACCGGACGATATTAATCCAAGCTTATCAACACGCTACGGATCAATATGGTTACAATGAACACACACGTTACATATACACTATTTTCAACAGCCTCCCTCAATCACAACTCACACATATTGAGATTGGACTTAAACTGCCAAGAGGTGTCCATAGTAAAGCCATCACTTGGTCGCATGTAGGTATAAATCGAAAATCCAATAAATTTCTTGCAACCTCTTTCACGAACAAAATGAGAATAGATTTCGTTGTGTTTAGTTCTCGCATGAAACACTGGGTTAGCAGAAAGATATGTGCCACCAATATTGTCACATCAATGCCATGCAGCTTGTGAATGTTCAATACCAAGTTCGTCAAGAAAGGTTTGAACCCACATAATAGTCGTACCATTAAATACTTGGCGCTCAACGTGGAGATTGTGGAACCAAGACATATAGCAAAATCTCTAATCGATCAGGACACTCGACACGCCTCTAAATTAGCATTAAAAAATGCACTAACCAATGTGGATCGAGACCTCCCAATATTCAAAACAACACTAACAATATCTTTCAAGCTTAAAATTTTTCTTACTGGCTTGGTGTCCAATGCAAAGAGGTAGGCACGTGAAGAAACTAGTATATCTTATTTGTTGCAAACGGTACATCGGGCCTGTTAGTGTCAAATAGTGAAGAGATTTGAGTTCATATAGGATTTAACATGTAATGGTGTTATATTTTTTACACTTTAATTAGTTACTTCTGCGTTTTCGAAATCCTTCGAACCAAGTAGACCCTTTCCATAGCAGTCAACAATATACTTTAGGTTTGTGCAACTTTCGTGATTGTAAAAAAAAATATTTAGTACCCAAAAAGGTTGGTCATAAGAAACAAAGTCTAGTGCAAAGTGTCAAGATTACATAAGTACCCTTTGAATCCATGTACTTTCTTATAGGGAACATAAATATTTGGGCATAGATGTTACCTGAATCCTAGTCAACTAGGGATCACATACCCGCAAAAAAAACACTAGGGATCACATATATGTCGAGTTGCGAGTACTATGTGCGTCGTGTTGTAATAACAAGATGGGATATAAACTACTACGTGGTCCATTTACGGAAATGCTTTTATACACCCACGCATGGGTGTGGGTGTTTCCTTCAGCATCCATTTATTCTTCGTCCATTTATCCTCTTTAGACGATTAACGTAAAACAAGATACTTCTATGTAAAGAAGCAAAAATGGTTGACACATGATTGTTCTCGCACTACTCGTCAAATTAAATACTCCATCTGTCCCCACTTACTTATCGCAGATTCAGGCATTTAGATAAATCTATGGCATCTAATTCGGGATACAGCCAAAGAAAGTTGGGAAAAGGAGGATACCAGCTCCGTGCTTTGATTGATTCATGAAATGTACATTTGCCTTGTATATATTCAAGCAAAGCACCAGTCCACTTGCCATGGTGACAGCGAATGGTAGGTACATTTTGTGGCTGCTACCGTCGCATGGTTCCTGTTGGTTCTCCTCAATGAGATGACGAAGAGGATGACGAGGGGAAACGGGAAAAGATAGAACCGGTCGACTATAGAAAGATCAACGATGGGTCCTCCTGGTCCATTTTCGGCGCACGAGAGTCAGTGGGAAAGGGAGAGAACTGGTCCACTGGAAAGGTCAAAGACCATTCTTGCTCTATTTCGGCACCTATAAATACATGATACAACCTGAACCAGAATAGAGCAGAACACTACTTTAAGAACAAACACAGCAGCGTACGATAGAGTTTGAAAGACATCATATCGGCCAAGCTGCCAAACATCAAGTCATTCAGGCGCAAGGAATCAGAATCAATCAAGACTCCACACGAGATGGCTCACCAGGCAGGCAAAGAAGCGACGATCCCGCTGCTCACACCGTACAAGATGGGGCAGTTTGATCTCTCATTGATTCAGTACTCGTCAAATTCATAAGAAATGGGCTTTGGGACATGGAGAATTACAGCTCTGTGCTGACCATTCTATTGACGACGACGTGCTATACTTTTTCTTAGAAACTGCTGGTACTTTAGTTCATGAAAGGTACATTTGCTTTGTGCGAAAACGAAGCAGCAGTCCACTTTCCTGGGTGACAGCGAAGGGGGGGGGGGGGTCCTATTGTGCTCTGTGGCTGCTATCGTCGCATACTCGCGAGAAAGGTTCCATGGTTCTGCTGTCTGTTGGACGGGGATGACAAAGAGGATGACGAGAGGGAACGGAAAGAGAGAAGTAGTCTGCGATAAAACGGGGATGACAAAGAGGGTGACGAGTGACGACTGACGAGACGAGATGTGTCCTCCTGGTCCATTTCGGCACGCGAGTGTCAATGGGAAATACAGAAGCGGTCCACTCTGGAAAGATCAGAGACCATTCCTTCTCCACTTCGGAACATATATAAATATAAATACATGATACAACCTGAACCAGAACAGCACAGATCAATACTCATACGAAGCACCAGAAACAGAGCATATCAGCCAAACAGCCAAGCACCTGGGCACTGAAGCGAAGGAACCTGAATCAATAATCAAGACTCCACACGAGATGGCTCACCAGGCAGGCAAAGAGGCGGCAATCCCGCTGCTCACACCGTACAAGATGGGGCAGTTTGATCTCTCCCATCGGGTGGTACTCGCGCCGATGACGCGGTGCCGCTCCTACGGCGGCGTGCCGCAGCCGCAAGCGGCGGTGTACTACTCGCAGCGTGCCACCAGGGGCGGGCTCCTCATCTCAGAGGGCACCGTGATCTCTCCTGATTCTATGGGCTACCCAGAGATCCCTGGCATCTGGACGCAAGAACAGGTGGAGGCATGGAAGCCTATCGTGGATGCTGTTCACCGCAAGGGAGCGTTATTCTTCTGCCAGATTGCGCATGTTGGGAGGGTCTACACAACTGGTATGTCCCGTCCATCTATAAGATGAGAGTGTTTGCTCCTGCATAACTTGTACCAATGATATGGATTCATCTTCCTAGAATTTACTAATTGTGTAAACAAAACAGAAATCAAGACGGGTGAACATGCGCCTATCTCCAGCACGGACAAGCCTGTAACACCCGACGATGAGGCTGGCATAGTGTATCCCAAACCTCGGGGCCTGAGGATAGATGAGATACCTCATGTCATTGAAGACTTCAGGCGTGCCGCCCGAAACGCCATTGAGGCAGGGTTCGACGGTGTGGAGATCCATGGCGCACATGGGTTTCTCCTCGAGCAATTCATGAAGGACAGTGCCAATGACCGTACTGACATGTATGGTGGCAGCCTCGAGAACCGGTGCCGCTTCGTAGTGGAGTTGGTTGATTCTCTTGTCCATGAAGTTGGGGCACACCGTTTGGGAATCAGATTGTCGCCATTTGTGGACTACATGGATTGCGTCGACTCCAACCCAGAAGGGCTCGCAGCCTACTTGGTGGAGCAGCTCAATAAGCACCAAGGGTTTCTTTACTGCCACATGGTAGAACCCCGCATGGCCATCGTCGACGGACGCAGGCAGATTCCCCATGGGCTCTTGCCCTTCAAGAAAGCGTTCAATGGCACCTTCATTGCCGCCGGTGGGTATGATAGAGAGGAGGGCAACAAGGTGGTATCTGATGGCTACGTTGATCTTGTGGCCTACGGGAGGATTTTCTTGGCCAACCCTGACTTGCCGAGGAGGTTTGAGCTAGGCGCGCCATTAAACGAGTATGACCGCTCCACATTCTACACACAAGATCCGGTCATTGGATACACAGACTATCCTTTCCTTGATGACGACAACAACTCATTTTCAGATCCTAACGTATCGATCGAATAAATGTCATAGATTTGTGCTATATAATTTACATCACACTAAGTTCCTGACGTATCCAGGTTGTATCGAGTGGTAGTGTGCAAATTTGTAGACTTTCTATGTGTACATTTTCATATTTTGTCGATCCATTTAATTTTTTGAGTATGAAAGTATATGGAGCATTTATTGTTCAGTTTCTGTGTGGCAAACATTTCTGATCATTGCAAACCAGTTTGAAACAATTTGGCAAGTCTTGTGCAGCAAGCACATTTTCGCCATGTGAAATTCTTGATAAAATCGAAAAAGGAGGCAAGGAGGCAACTCTTTGGGTCTTCGCTGGCGCTGAGCGTTTGAGTGAAATCATGTCTAGACAGTACTGCTTAATTAAAAGATCTGTATACTCATTGGTGAACCAGTTCGTACCATGATTTTAATTAAGGAGTAGGCTGGACAGTACTACTTAACTAAAATCTTGGCTGGCGCTTAGCGCTTGTGTAAAATCATGAGTGAACCAGTTCGTGGTAGGCTTGTAATCCCTCAGTTCTGGTATAAAAGGCCTTAAACTTGCATTTCGGGTGCTAAAAAAAATAAAGCCAAATAATAAATAGTATGATTAATTATGTGAAAATGTTCTTGTGTTTCGGGTTCATTAAATATGTTGCATGTGGATTCTTCTCCTTCATGACTGCATCCAATATTCATATTAGTAATGATCACCAACCTACGAAGTTGAAATCTCATCAATTTTTACGATTATTGTTGATGTCCCCTTGTATACATGAAAAATATATTTTTGGTAGTGGCCTTGTATTTAAAAACAGATGGAGTAATATTTTTTCTTTTCACATCTTGTTAACTTGACTCTTAATTAAAAGATTGGGAAATACTTTTGCCCTCGTTTAAGAAAACCTGTAATAGATTGTTGTCAAGTAGATTTTGGTGTTGGCATAATTGCATGGGGACTGGAGATCACAGAAAAACATGGAGAGGATGCTGGTGGGGCAGCACGGAGGCATCCTGACAGCAGCATGGGCTAGGGGTTCGGCTGAACCGGTCGAAATCGACGGGAAAACAGCGTGGCGAGAGCCGCATGCGGCGGGGCTAGACCGGATCTGCGCATAAGAAGCCAGGGAGGGGCGGTGGCACGGGAATTGGCGGCTCCAGCGATGGAGAGGCGGATGCGTGATGCGCGCGTCTGGAAGTGGAGGGGTGTGTGTTGTGTAGTGTTTAAGTGACTATGTTAGGATGGGCCGGGCGGAACAGGTGGCATGGCCCATACGGCCTAGCCATTGATTAGTGTGGCACCAGCAGCGTATCCCACACTATGACGCCGCCAAAAAAAAATTGTGCGGGATGGTCCACTAGGGCCACCAAAGAGGTGGTATATAAATTATTCGCCACACCGCAGATAGTTGAATATTAGCGGCACTCCCGAATTTAGTATGCCGTAGGAATATTGGCCAACTACCGGTGGCGTGGTATTTTCGTAGTGCGCCACCACTATTTTCCTCTTATAAGTCATTTACTACAAGTACATTGTTGAAAGACCAAGGATGCGGCCTAGAGGGGATGAATAGGTGGAAAATATCTACATTGGGGACTAGCGAAAATGCGGAATAAAACTAACATTTGACTTATCAAGCATAAAGCCTATAAACAAGGATTTGCCTATGTGCAACAACAACCTATGCTAAGGAAGATAAGCAATAAGGTGATAGCAAGATATAGAACATCAAGCACGAAGGATATCATAAAGTAAAGTGCATAAATTTCATAAGTAAATGAGCTCGGGTTGATGAGTAACCAAGGAACGCGAACATGACGATGTATCCCGAAGTTCACACCCTTGCGGGTGTTACTCTCCATTAGAGCGTTGTGGAGGCACAAGACACTCCAAATTCCACAATGGCGCATCGTATTCTCCTTGAACCTTTCCCAAAAGGGGAAATCCTCGATCCATGAAGGGACCCTTGAGGGTGGTCACTGAACCCATACAAGCTTGAGGCAAGCTCCACAACTTAATTGGAGGCTCCCAAGTAAAATCAACGAAGGTCACAAGCTCGAGGCAAACTCCACAATAATTAGAGGCTCCCAAGTAATAAGACCACACCGCCACAAAAGTCCACATCACAACGAAGGCCACACCGCCTTGAAGGATACATCGCCACAAATGTCACAACGCCGGAAGGGCCAAAACGCCATCTAGGGTTCCAAGAACCCAAGAGTGCAAGCTCCGGGTACAAGCACCCAAGAAAAATCACCCACGAACTCTCTGGAGACCGAATCTCCTTAGAGAACTCAAACCAGTGCAATTAATGCAATGGCAAGAACAAAAGTGGTCAAATCCTTCACTCCCAAATTCTAACAAAGTTACAAAAACTTATGGGGAATAAGGGAGGAAGAACAAGGGAGAAAATCCATAAAGACTCCAAGATCTTGATCTAGAGAGTTCTCCTCACTAATAGAAGATTTTGGTTGGTGGAGTAGTAGATCTAGATGTCCTCTCTCCTTTCCCTCAAAACAATTCAACAAATATTGGAGGAATCAAGAAGTAGAGGTAGCTCTTCAAGGGCGAGAATGAAGGAGAGAGACAAATAGAGGAGATAGAGCTTAGATCGGGTTGGAGAAGAAGACCCCCTTTTATAGGGACCCTCAAATCCAACGATTATGCTATAGATCCGCGCCTAACCTGCACTACTGCTCCTAGGAGCGGTACTACCGCTTCCGTGTTGCCTTTCCGGTCAAAGATGACACATGGGACCCGCTGGGAGGTACTACCAATACAAGTACTGGTCATGATACCACTTGGTGTTCTGCAAAGTCTGTGTGCCGGGCAGTACCGCGAGTAGTACCGACACCGGTTCTACCGCCACGTTTCCAAATGACCGTACTCTTGATCAGTACAACAACCGGTACCGCGATCACACAAACGAGTGATTCAAGCGGTAGTTTCGTGTTGGGTACCGGTTTGAGTACCACCTGGAACACACAGACTCGTTTGACACATAAAGCAGTATCGCGAGTGCTACTACCGCCTCCAGGAAAAACCCTATAAGAGAAACTCAATGAAAACGTTAGTTTATAGGGATTATCATCAATCACCAAAAATCACACATGGGGCTCCATGCGCTTTCAGTTGTGCTACTGAATTATTGGTCATTGCAAGAACATAGAAATGCAATGAACATATTTAGTGACTCATAGTTACATTGGACACATAGATCTCAGATATGGAATTAGCGAACTTTGTAAACTTCACACTATTTTTGGTTGTACAACGCACATGGTTTAGTAACTCCATCCCTTGATCAAGTGTCGTCCATGATTTAATCATCAGCATATAACATAAGACATCTGAATAAGCAAAGTGGGCCTCATAGGAACATACCACACATGAATAACTGAGATAGTATGTCACTTAGCAAGTTCCACTAAAAAAAATAGTTGCCTTGTGCGACGAACATAGGCGACGGCCGTGGTTGCGGACTACACATCCCAGACGATTTTTGTTTCCGTGGTAGACTGCAAAACTTTTTTCTCGCTTTGGAGGCTCTCTAGCGCGGCGGATTCTGGAAAAAGCATCGAAGATCGTCACCCGATGTGTGGCAGATTCCGATTTTTTGGGTGGGCATGCCAAGTCAACCAAATCGGCACCCATTAGGTGTTGAGAGGACTAGACGGCCGCGATGGCAGCATTTCTAGCGTAGCTTTTTCCGATTGTGCCCTTTGTTTGGACCTCGTTGATGTTCTTGATAAAGCCGTTTAGGGTTTTGGCTGATGGGTCCCGATATCAGCCTCTCCGTAAAAGAAACGTTTCCTATCTTGGATTACCTTTTATCTTGATTTCTGACTACTTGAATTTTTCTCTTGATCCCTCCAATCTTCTTAACGTTGGGTGATGATAGCTCCTAAAAATGACGTGTTTTTCGAGGTGTTTTCATATGGATTTTATTTGAATTCATTGGTTTTCGCTTTCTAGCTAACCGGCAAAGTGCGAAAGTACAACCAACCTTGCATTTCCTTGTGCTTCTATGATACTTTCAGGAAATGGTCGATTTAGGAAGGAAATCAAATTATGAATGAAGATTTGGAGGAAATCAAGCAAGTCCATAATTGAGAAGATTCACATCCTACAACAGACATCTTAACAACCACTGGTACGGTCATCGTGACCGCACCATGTGACCGTACCATATCACGCCACCTTCTCCTCTTCAAAAGAAACTATTTTCATGAAGGAAAGGGACGTGAGGCGAAAAACATTCACAACCTCCACAGTTCATCCCCGAATAGAGAAGAAGAGATCCGAAGAAGAACTCATCCCTTGTTCTTCATCGCGATCCTCCTCGTGATCCTTCATTCCACAATCACAATCACCACAAAGAGAGAGATTCATCTGCATAAGAACTAGGGTTCTAAGATCTATTCATATTCGAGACACTTGAGATTGGATTTGGTTTGATCTTATTTGTGGCTTGCTAGGGTAATATCGAGATGAACTCCATTTATAACATTGTTATGTCTTTGTTCAATTCTCATCTCATGTGCTAGTAAATCCCCTTGTTGGCCTACGAGATGTAGAGGATTGGTGAGATGTGATGTGTCTATTATTATTTTTATCAATTTGTGAAAGCTATTTTTATTATTACTTATTAGATTGATTATCTATTGTTTGCTTGATGCTTGTTGTTTCATTAAGGGCCCGTACAATATGATCCAAAGATCTACATAGATGAACAGTTGTTGTATAGAACCTTTGCGGCCTCCTACTAACAGTGGAGATATCAAAAAGAAGTGAACACAACTCGAGGAGACCGTGGAACCATTAATCTTACTGCGTTGGTATGGTCTCACAACTTTAATAATTATGTTGGCTATTGTTAATAGCAATAGGTAGTGTCTATTGATCCTGGCATGGAGTAGATAGATGACTCAAGGGTTGCTTGCATGTTTGTATCCAAATATCCAAAGATTTTGAAAAATTATTTTGTACGTAACATAAGGTACGGATTTAATGTGTAAAGTATCATCCGGAAGAAAATGAAGAGAATTTTTCAAGAGTTTATTTCTCGCTTTTTGTTAAAAGCAAATATTTTTTCTTATCCATCTTAACAGTTTTAAGATGACAATCATTTGATCGGATATCTTTGAAACTTATAAGGGTACGTGTTGATTCAGGATACAAGAGTGCATTCTGAATCTTCTATTTCTAAATAGGTGATCCCATTTTCCTGACCTCCCATGAAGCCACGTCACCTCATATACCTACCCACCCCTTTCCACACAATTTGTTACAGCCGGATACCTCAGAGAAGCAAGGCAACATGCGACGACACGTCCGGTGGGCAATCCTCTCCAGATGCCACGCCCGAACGGAGGCAGAACGACGCGCGCAGACCTCTCCCCATCGATCTCTGCCGCCCTTCCTCGCTAGATGGGCCGATCTCTGCTGCTCTTCCTCACCAGATGGGCCGACACCGGCCCATGATCCGTCCGACTCTCTTCCTCTTCCTCGCGTACCTCTCCCCATCGATCTCCCCCACCGGCTCCGCCTCGGTTCGTCTTCCCATCGCCACTGCTCGCACGATCCGCCTCCGTTCGGCTTCTTTGTTCGCCCCCCGCTCGCAAGTTCCAACGGCTCTGACCAATCTCCTACCATTAAACACAATAAATCCGTCTTGAAGGCAGTAGAAACTGCTCGGAAAATTTCTTCCGCCGCCAATCCCTCCTCCACTTTATTCTTTTGACATTAATTCCGCTCTTGATGAACCCATCTCGCCTACAAATTCTCGGGAGCCCGCCTCTTCATTTGCCAGATGAGCCCGGGCCATCATCTTATACTCGGCTGCAAGCCATACCCCGCACTGCCCTCTCCATCTACCTATTACTAAATCAGGAACCATGCGCCCCGTCAAGCGTCGGCATGGTGATTTGGAAAAGCAGTGTGCCAGCCTTGACGGGCACATGGTGGTCTGCTTCTAATGAGAAGAGACATGGTGGTCCAAATGAAAATCTCCTTTCCTCCCTGCTGTGATGAATCATATTTTCTCCTGATCCGCGTCAAGGTGATTTGGAAGAGCAGCTTCGCGGTCTTGACGGGCTTCTCGAACATCTACATGGGGGTTTGATTTGAATGAGAAGAGTCGTGGTGGTCTTTTCTCTCGGCCGTGAGATGCTTTTTATGAATCATATTTTCTCCAGATAATTTCTCAACCATGGTACAGAAGCAGGCCATGAAGACGATGTATCATGCATTGGAGGTAACGCGGTTTCCTATATTTTATTTGCAAGATTGGATCTATTTTGCACAGGTTTTACTGCTCGATTTTCTAAAAACATCTCCAAGGTCTCTGTATCCATCCATGCTCGCCTTCACTTCAGCTTGGAAACGCCACCTGAACTTTTTGTTTTTATCAACACCTTAAGGTGGTGTTCTTGCAGATGCGATGATCAGTCAGGAATTCCTCTCAAGTTATCTCTCATGGTTAGCGGAATTCAGTCTGCTGGGCTAAACTGGACTGCACCAAGTCTTACACTATACCAATATTAATTATCTGCACATCCTTCTCAGATTCATACATGACTCCCATTTCTAGCTAGGACATATTCTACCACGAGGTTTTTTGAGTGTTTCTACCACGAGGTTGACTGGAGCCTTCAAATAGCTACTGGTCATGGAATCGGGGCTTTCCTTCAATTTCCCAATCTCTTAGTATTTTTATTGCACAAGCAGTGCATGAAATATTTGGCAATCATAGATTTACATTTGAATTCAATGGTTGATGGTGGCAAATAAATAAAATATGCATCTTCTATTATTATGTGATTATGAAATACCCACCACGTCGGTTGTTTCATCTCAATTTAACTGTTTCTCTACATTTGTTATTTAATCTGCATAAGGTGGAAATTTTTGATTGAAATACTAATAAGTTGGGTAACCATGCATCAATCTTTAATGATCAACATATTCCATTTTATATTCTGTAAGTACCCCTTCTTTTTTCTACAGTAATATGTTGATTTCATTTTGTAGGTGGTATTTACCTTATCTGTGCCGTGCATGGATGTCTGTTTTCTATACAAGAATGTTTTGTCAAACTACGAGTAATCATAATTGTAAATAGTTTGTTTTTATTTGGATAATTTTTCTAAGAGAGATCCTTTGCAGATAAATAACAATATTGTAAAACAAATGCTCCGCAGCAACGCGCGGGGTATCATCTAGTTACAATAGTAGTACCCACAGGGAGTGTGAATGTGACTCTTCCTGAACCAATTATTGCTTTGTTACTCCTGGTTATGGTCATAACATCTTCCTTTCTCTTAGTAAGAGTTTGGAAGTATTTTGTTTCCCTTAAAATTATGTTAGTAGTAGCACTATTCACTAAACATAATTCTTCTTTCATCAGTTTTTTCCTGTAAAATTTATTTTCTCTGATCTCTCTGGTGGCCTACTCCCTTTTGGCAGAGCAAGTGCTGATGACGTGAAGAGAGACAAAGATAGAATGGCAAATGGATACTTTCATTGATAGGAACCTAGGGTATTTATAGTACCCCAACAGTCGTGAGTCCATAGTCGGGTTACATGCATCCATTCCCAGTGTCCCTTCGGGATGGTTGCATTTAGACAACGCTAGGAAGTTGCAATGGACAAATATTAACTATTAACTGCTACATTAGCCTACAACTGACCCTAACTCATAGCCACAATATTTCCTAACAGTGTGTTCTCATATTTCGCACAAAATGTTTTTTTTTCGAGTTTGTTTCGCACTAAATGTAATGGAAAATGTTTGAGTGACCTCATGTCTGAAGAGTAGGCGTGTAATTTTTTTTTTGCTTTTCACATCTTGTTGACATTGTTTGCGGGGGAAATAGAAACTTTTCACATCGGTTCTATTTTGATTAGACAAATTTCTAAACCCGTTAGTCTCCACACGATTAGTTTAAACGGTAAGTGTAAGTTTTTAGGTAATCAGAGGTACAAAATAGGGAAAACTGAAGCATACCTTTTAGTGCCACTAGGATACTGACCACATAAATAACAATCAAGATTCCACAAGCACTGGATATCTGCCACACAAAGAGATACATAATCAGAGCAGACCTCTAAACTGATGATAACAGCACAAAATCGATGTGGAATGCTTCTATTTATTGGGAGAGTTATCTCAAGAGAAATTATATATTTTGGTAGATGGTGAAAAGTGGTAAACTTTGCTTTAGGTGCTTACAAACAGACATACCATGAAGTAGGTAGCAACCATTCACTTCCTCTTTTATAACCATCTATTTTATTGAAGGACATGATCTATTTGTCATCGAACCATGACATGCTTATGATTTGTTCAGACAAGTGTACCCACATGTTGTATGCACTACTAAGGATGTTACCACATGTGGGTAGATAAATATGGATATGATGATACTTCAGCACCATAGGAAGACAAGGTGGTGGCATTCGATAACCTTCTCGCCTCAAAAGCCATATATTTATTGAACTTTGGTGTGTTGTATGTAATATATGCAGTTATTTTATCTCAGTATCACCGTAAAGAGCTGCAACTTAAAAATATCATCCAATACAAGGATATGTGCATATGTGACCACGTTGGAGCCTGGGAACATGGTATTGACACTTTAGATGGTATTTCCTAACAGTGTGTTCTCATATTTCGCACAAAATGTTTTTTTTTTCGAGTTTGTTTCGCACTAAATGTAATGGAAAATGTTTGAGTGACCTCATGTCTGAAGAGTAGGCGTGTAATTTTTTTTTTGCTTTTCACATCTTGTTGACATTGTTTGCGGGGGAAATAGAAACTTTTTCACATCGGTTCTATTTTGAGTAGACAAATTTCTAATCCTGTTTATCATGTAGTAAAGGCATGAGGATCTATCCTGCGCCTTGGAACTTGCTGCTTCAAATCAGTTTGACGCGATCTGATTCAGTAACAATTGGAAGCTGACTATGTTGAAGTGTCAGTTTCAATCCTTGCAAGCATGCCCGTAATTCTGCTTCAAAAGGTGACTCACAATCTATTAGAAATCAACAATCATGTAGGGTCATCATGCCTGCGGTAGCATGCTTATCAGTTATCAGTCTCCCCCGGAGGAAAGATCCGTCGACAGTACCCAGCCAGCTGGAGGTTTAGTCCAAAATAGATTGTTGTCAAGTAGACCTTTGCATTGGCATAATGCCATGGGACATGAGGTCACAGATAAACATGGAGAAGAGGGATGGCACGGTTGCACAAAGGATAGGATAGAACCGATGACAGGTGCATGTGTTGCGCTAGCCTACGCTGGCTGGACCGATGCATTCCTGATCTGGATGAAGAATCTTCAGTCGTTTTCGTATATCGAAGTTTTGTTGCCGTCAAAGCTCGCCCGCCAGGCGACCCAACATTTGAACGAGTGGCTCGTGACCAAGGCCGCGGTGGCCACGAGCTCTGTGATCCAAACTACGCCCACACAGTTTCTATCTACTTCGGCCGGAACAGCTGATTGGCCTTGAGCAACGAGACCTGAGAGGACGAACGCCCGGGTCACCGTGGAAAGACCAATTCGCCAAAGGAAAAAAAAAAACGTGAAAAGTGAAAAGGCGGAATCACCGGATGCATCTCCTGTCGACGCAACGCCTGGCGCCCATCATCCACAACGGCGACGCCAACCACCTTCGCCCGCTGCTGCCCGCTGCTGCGACGCCCGTACCGTCGCCTCTGCTCCGGCTCCGGTCGAGGAACTCCAAGTCCTCGCCGCTGCCAGCCATCTCGCCCGCGACGCCGAGCCCCTTTGCCACGGACACTCCCACCGGAGCGCCGTCAGGTCAGATCATGAATTGCATGGTTAGCAATCGATCATACAGTTCTACATGCATGGTAGCGTTAGCACTTAGCAAGATAATGTTAACTAACAGTGGCACACGCCCCAATCCGAAACTGCCATGCCATCATGATCGACTAAACCTGGAGACTGAACTTTTATGTGCAGACGCAGACAAGTGGGACGCGTTCGCAGCGCGGGTGTCCGGCGAGTGGGACGGCTTCGGCGCCGAGTTCACCGTGGCCGGAGACCCCGTGGAGCTGCCGGCCAACGTCGTCCCGGACGCGTTCCGCGAGTGGGGTGTCCAGGTGTTCGACTGGCAGACGCAGTGCCCCACGCTGGCCAACCCGGCCACGCCGTGCGCGCTCCACTACCGCCTCGTGCGCCTGCTCCCCACCGTCGGCTGTGAGGCCGATGCCGCCACCGTGCACACCTCACATCAGCGCCACGTCTCCTCCGCCTCCGCCTTCGCCTACGACGGCGCCTGGGGCTCCTACGTCGCCGCCTGGCCCAAGGGCCCCGCCACCGTGCTCGAGGTCGAGCACTGCGTCGTGCGCCCGGGCATGGACACCGAAGCGGTCAGGGTCAGGGTCGTGCAGACGGTGGCGCTGGGCAAGGAAGAGGCCCGGCTGCGCGGGATAAAGGTCTTCTCCGAGCAGTGCTACGGCCCGTACCGCAACGGCGACCAGCTTGGCGGATGCGCGCTCCGTGAGTCCGCCTTCGCCGCCGGGGAGAGGCTCGCCGTGTCGGAGGTTGTGGGGAAGTGGGAGAGCACCTTCGCTTGCACTGCCAGCTTCTCCGGCGCTCTCAACACCGAGACGGTGAGCCAATCAAACGTCCCTTCTCCACGAGCACGTACTTACCGCGCAAGCTCTCCCTGACGTCTGACGAAGACATGTACAGGGCAAGTTCGCCTCCTTGGAACCTGACGACAAGCCGCGGAGAACGGCGAGAGAGGACACCGGTATCCTCACGCTGCTGCCCAAGCAGCTGTGGAGTTCATTCAAGGTGAACGCCGATGACGGCGAGGTGGTGTGTGAGGTCGGGTGGGTGCTGGGCGACGGCAACGCGGTCACGTCCACCTGTGTCCTGTCCAAAGACGGAGATGTCAAGGCAAGTTCTGTCTACATTTCAGCACCATATTGTTGCTTGCTGCTATTAGAGAATATATAGCTCTTTTTTTACTTACAGTGCTGGCTGGCTTGTGTGCAGATGATAGCCACCGCGTACGAGTCCCGGGTGTAGGAGACCAACGGAGCACAGCCACAGGACTTCCTTCAGGTTCCATCAGATCTTCACATAGAAAAGAATACACACATCTAGAATAGCCATACTGATATGTAAATATTCAGACAACAAGGTGATCTACTAAGAAAACTGGTTCTGCAAAATCATCAACTGGTTACTGTCCTTTCATACCATGGCTTCTGAGGCCGTTTGACTATGATCTGCACAGCTAGAGTAATAACTTTCAGAGTTAAAAGGTTAGGAAAAGCAAACTTGGTGAGTATGGGATCACAGGAGACAGGATTGATTTCATTGCACACAAACTGATCCCACAAAGAACAAACGAACAGGCCGCATTTCCTCTCGTATTTTCAACTGCTAGCCCAGTCTCGCAGCCACATGAACCAATACACCACCAGTACTACATATATGCTACCCCACAATGCTGTCTCTCACAATGACCATACTACTAACTAGCCCAGTTTATTTCCCATAGATACCGCTAAAAGAATCGACTCGTTCTCTTCTCGTACTTCGATACATGTCAACTGTCAACAACCCAATTTGGGTTGTGACGAGATAATGAACAAGAGAAGAGAACACAATCTGTACATCAATGTACTTGAGCTGCATCTCTCAAGGTTACATTCAGACTGGTTTCCGTTGCTCGACACCCAAGTCCAGTATAGCAGATGCCTTGCATCATGGCTACAAATTCAGCATAATCAATTTGACCATCCTGAGAAACAAAGATAACACCAATCCATCAGATTCAACTTGTTTTATAAACAAATCAGAAGTGCTGTAGGTGATGCTGAAAAATATCACAAGATTTTTGCTAATATTATCCAGGTAATATCATTCGTACAAGTTGACTTCTATATATAAATGAGTTGCCATTATATAGATTTTTTCGCAACATTATTCAGATAACCAAAATCTGTATATCCCAAGATCTATGTGTCGGTAAAAATACTGAGAGTCATGCTTGTCACTAGACAGGTTTTTTTTCTTTGAGTTTGTTGAGTAAAACACTGGATATTAGGCATGACTGGTGGATACCAAGTAACAGTGATTGAGACCAACTACAATATCTATAAAAAATGTAAACCCTAAATCGCCACAAATCTAAGGCTAACATGTCAGCTTTTCAAAAGTTGGTCACTGGGGTTCTTCTGGAGTCAGAATCGTAGTTACAGGATACAAATATCGTGCTAGTTTCGAGTGGGGTGATCAACTTACATTGTTTTGGTCGACCTCTAAAATATTCTCTTCAAGAAAAGTTCCCTCCATGTTATATTCTCCACAAGCTCGTTGAAGCTTGTCGGCTGTGATATAACCACTACCATCTTTGTCAAAATATGTAAAAGCCGCCATCAAGTGCTCTTCCCGTTCAATCTTGTTAAGAGGCATAGTTGCAGCAATAAATTCTTCATAATTGATGGTTATGTCATTGTCTTTATCATCCTAAAAAAAGGTTCTCAGAGATTAGACAAAAAGCATGACAAAAGTGCAGATAATGCCCTACCAAGTACCAACAAATCAAGAAATGCATATCACACATTTTTACTCTAATATTTTCAATGTATAGTTTACGCGTTTTTCAGGCGCATCAAACATGTCACACTTGATTATGGCAATGTTATATATGTATTACTTAGGCCTTTTTTGCGGTGAAGATATCTCAGAACCACATAAGAATTGAAGAAATGCATGTCATACATTTTTACTACCATGTTTTCTATGTACAGTTTAGGTATTTTTCAGATGCATCAACCATGTCATACTTGATTACCGCTTATGTACTACTACTTGGGCCTTTTCCCCTGAAGATATCTCAGGACCACATAAAAATAGAAGATAACATGTGTCGGTTAATTCAGCGTGCAGTCATTCGATTCAAATGCATTCCATCATGGAAATAACCTACTTACCGCTTCCACTATATTACTAAGCTCGGTATCCTCCAATTCATTGCCATATCCTGTTAAACATTTTCTAAGCTCACCAAAAGTGATTACACCTTTACTTTTGGTGTCTACTGCCTTGAACATTTCTCTTAACCCAGCAATCTCCTCTTCTGAAAGACGCTCAGCTATCACCTGGAAGCATATAAGTGTCAGAAGCAATGCAATTTTGTTTGCAAAATTCATAGCTGTAGGACATAGTATGAAACAAACTGAGTTTCACCATACTAGCGCATAAGCCACACAATTGAATGCCAGAAATAAAAGGGTGATCCTTTTTGTTGCAAGAATCCGCCTACAAATGGCAGCAACAAAGCCACTTCAAGACCAATAGCATGTCCATGTGAATTGTAATGTTAACTGATGATTCAGCAATTATTAGGAATGTGACACAAAGTAAATATTATAGGATAAGTCCAAACAAGATCAAGCTATTGTGCACGATAACACAAAGTTCATATGCCAGCAAAATCTGAACTATTACACTGTTGCAAAGATCCAAAGAGGTTAAAGACAGAGATGCTTAATCATGGTGATAAATTGACAACAAATGTTGTAGCAGCAATATGAAAATATGCAAGTTGATATGGTACTTTTGCACTCACTCTGAGAGCCAGCTTCTTCAGATTGTTCATTGCAGAAAACTGCTTGAGCCGAGAGATAACACTAGGATCCAAAGCATGATCACTGGACACACCATTTTCACAGATCCAAGGATGCCCTGAAATCAACATATAGTTGATAACAAACATAAAATAAAATGTTTGTGTAATCCAAAATTAATTTGAAGAACTAAAATTATGTCAAACAGAGAATTATACAAACATGCACCAAATTAGAAGGGCAGATAATAGATTGAATATACTTACGTAACACTTCATGGGCTGTCAAACGCTCTGAAGGACAATGACAGAGCATCTTTCTTATAAGATCCTTTGCACTGTCAGATATTTTAGGCCAAGGGTCTGACACAAAATCAATGTGCCCCTTAAGAACTGCATCAAATATTCCTTGTTGTGTCTCTGATAGAATTAACAATGATCACTTCAGCAATTCATGATAACAGTAGACTCAAAATTAACACCAGAGATGAGGTAAGTCACCTGCCCAAAATGGTGGAACCCCGCTCAATAGTACATAGAGTATCACTCCAGCTGACCACACATCAGATTCTGGTCCATAACGTTTGTACAATACCTCAGGGGCGATGTAATATGGGCTCCCAACCAGCTCACTGAAAACCTCACCTGAAATTTGTAGATGCCAAAATAAGATTTAAAAAATTGATTCAGAAATCATTAGACTGGTAGATAGACACCATTTTTTTGGTTTTCAATTTGCTATACCCGCATTATAAGCAACGGCAATAAGCTGATATTTCTGTGTATTTTAAATCGATAAGATGTTCCAATGTATTAGTCAATGTTCACACAATGCTGTTGTCAACTAGGTTGGCTGTTGAAGTGGCAGCTCGCCGGCTCATAGCAGAAATGTAATTGAGCATTTAACTGATACTATTATACAGCAAAACAGGCATAAAACATTAGGGTGCTGAAGTGGTGCCTCCTATAATTATCCTTAGCATGTGCTAGCACAAGTGTATATGAATGTTTAACTGATACTCCACTGTTATACAGCAAAACAGGCATAAAACATTACACTGTTTTATCTGTTGCTTACAAAAAAAAAATCCTTGGGCATGAAAATTTGATACCATACCTGGTTTGAAGAAAGCGGATAGACCAAAGTCAATAGCCTTAATTGACAGGTCATCATCTTTATCCAAAAGGAGGAAATTTTCTGGCTTGAGATCACGGTGAATGACCCCAAGTGAATGGCACATAGCCACAATGCTAACAACAATCCTTATGAGCCCTGCAGCCTCAAGCTCGGTGTAATGCCCCTTCCCCTGAATCCGGTCAAAGAGCTCCCCACCAGCCAAGAGCTCCATCACAATGTGCACCGCCTGCCCGTCCTCGTAGACATCCTTAATCGAAACAACATTCTTATGCCCCGACAAATGGTGCATTATCTGGATCTCACGCCGCACATCCTCGACATCCTCCTTGGCGATGAGCCTGCGCTTGAGGATGGTCTTGCACGCGTACTCGCACCCCGTGCTTATCTCGGTGCAGAGGTAGGTCGTCCCGAACTGGCCCTGCCCGAGCCTCCGGCCGAGGATGTAATGCTCCCTCAGGTCCGCTGTCTTGCGCCCGAGCACGGAGATAGACGTCGGGTCCAACCCTTGCCTCAGAACACCGGCGGTGGTGGTGGGCTTGAACGCAGGCCAGGGCTTCTCGAACTTCTTCAAGTCCGAGTAGTCGTCCTCCTCGAGGTGCGCGTCGGCGTACCTAGAAGCGGCGTGCTCGCTGCGGGACCGGTTGTAGTAATCGCTCCCAAGGGTCCCATTCTGATTCCCCATTGCAAGACCACCACCACCCTGTGCAAACTGAACTGAAGGTTTCCAGCCTCACACGATTGCTGGATCCCTCGGATGCAAATGCAGCTTAAATAGCCGGAGCAGTGGTTGCAAACCCGGGGAATTGGAAGAATTTGCGGCGAAGGCAGAGCAGAGTTGTCTTGCTGGGAAGGAGAAATCCGCAACCTGGCAAGTTCACAGCACAAAACTTGATCAGCAATCCATATACGTTACCACTGAACGGCAAGAAAGCCGGAGCGGAAGTTAACTTGGCAGAGGGAGGAAGATGAAACCTTTGGGGATTGGCAATTAATCCCTCTCCGAAGGCGTGTCTCCCTTGAGGGCTTGTGCTGCAAGACTTGACAGTAGACAGACACCCAAAAAAGCGCCCAAACTTTTGCTCTCTCCCCACTGCACGAAAACTAACCAACCACACGCGAAACACGAGGTCTGCTCCTCGCACCAAACCCTCGCAGCTGGAAGAGCTCCTCCCGGAGGCAGCTCCTCCGCAAAGCTTCCTCCGGCGGGAAATCCACAGGCCGAGGGTTGTTGCCTGGCCGCAATCTAGACTCCACAGACGCGCGAACAGCAAAACGACGAGAAGCGGCTCAGTGGTTAATCTAGCTCAAGAAACACGGAATCTGCGCCGTAACCGAGCGCCCGGCAGGAGGGGCGGCGGGCGGCGAGCTCGATCGAAGCAGGGACACGGCCGACACGGTGGATCGGGCCGAGGGGGCGGACAGCAAATCGCGCCTTCCGGAGGGGCTAATGCGCAAAATAGGTGTATGAGAAAAATGCAGAGAAGAGAGAAGAGGAGAGCTGGTGGGGGAGATCCACCATTTATAGCTCGGTCGAGAGGGTTGGCAATCGCAGTGGCTGTCTGGCAGGTTTTCGCTGTCACATTTTTTTCATTTGGAATTTCATGGTCAAGTTCTAGAAAATCTTTTTTTTTTTTGCTGAGAGACCACAGAGAAAACCAGCGTACCATGGGTGGTATTTTGCCCTTTGGGAAACTGAGACGGTCAGAAACGATCTGCCGGCGCTGTTTTGGTACTGCTGATTTGATCTTTCTAGCTATTTGGAGTTTTGTGCTGAAAACGTCTCGATTTTGTTTATCCGTAGGAGTACAAATCAAAGTTGGGGCGTCTCACGTCCGCTGAAAGTGAAGATGTGTCGGTCAAAATGTTGTTTATTTCGCCGTGGTAAAATTCCACGTGCAGCTGATAGGAGGTGCGACTTCTTGTTTTCATGCACCGTCGTCTCTAGAAATTGGTGTGGTATCTTCTTCTCTTCTGGAGAGTGGAACACGATGAGATTCTGGGAATATGCCAATAGAAGACTTTGTTCAAATTTTTTTGGACAGGAGACATGCTTTGAAATTAGTTGTATGCTTTGACAGAAAAACTTTCGATTCGCCCATCCGATATTGGATTACAGGTGCCGGCTGAGAATGTGGAACAATATTTTTGGATAATAGAGAATATCAAGTAATGTTCCGTGCGTGATTGGTTTCATGATTGGCAGAAATGTAACCACCTACCTTATATTCCGTGTGTAGACCAAATCATACCGCAATTCTGTACCAAAGAGCATCCCTAGCAGAGTATGAAAAACTCAGTCCTGAGGAAGAGTTTTTGGAAAAAAAAGACCGAGGGTTTTGAGATTTAAAAAAAATGCAACCATAGCATAGTCCCAAAAACAATATGGTACTTCATTGCGTGGAGGGTCAACCGCGGCGGATGGAGTTTTGCAGCGACAGGAGCATGCGCCATGTGTGGCAGCCCTAACCCTAGCTGACGAGGCTTCCGTGCGGTCGTTCCGACGGCTAAAGGTGTAACAGTGCCAGCGGGAGAGGTGGAAAGGTTGGGGGAGCTCCCGTCGAGGTCGCTCATAGAGGTGGTGGTTTTTCCTTCAGTGGCAACCAGGAAACTTATGTGTGAGACGGTTGGGTTCCCGTGTTCATGATTTAGCTTTTAGAAGGACAAAATGGATGCTCTCGGTGAGTTCTTTTCCCTCGCAAATTTTTTTTTGCGAGTGGGAGACGTTTTCCGAGATCGTTGGTGCATGTTTTATTTGGCTTTTTTTAAGAGGTTGCAGTTTTTAAGGATTAAGCGGATCATTTTACATGTGCCACGGGGGTTGTTCTCCCAGACGATCAAGGCATGTTCATAGTTGGTGCATGCTCTTGTATACCGAGAATTGTTGACGCTACCACTGCAGAAGCAAGAGCCCTCCGAGATGGTTTGTTACTCGTGGGACAGGTTGGGTGCCACAATTTTATAGTTGATAGCGATTGCATGGATGTCATCGAAACAACGTGAAACGGAGGAAATTCAATAGGAGATGATGCAGCTATATATGAGAAGTGTTCCTTCTTGGCTCGTAACTTTGCTAGTGTTAAGTTTTTTTCATAATCCTAGAGAAAGCAACATTGTGGCTTACTAGTTTGTAATGCGGAGGGACCTCACTCAATTGTTTGGTATGAGGATATTCCTTGTTTTTTATTATCCAATTGGCAAATGATGTAAGTTTGTTTAGAGCAACTCCAATAGTATAGTCGGTTGTTGGCTATAAGCAAGATACCATATCATCTATAGTCAATATGTAGCCAACAAGTACAATAATTGGCTATAAAAATGTACTAGTTTTTCAATGGATGACCCACCTTTCATTTACACACCTTGCCTAGGAGCACGTGCTACAGCTAGCTCTTATTTTAATCCTTGTATAAGAGCCCCCTCACATTCTCTCTCATCTTCTCTCTCTTCCAACTAGACATAAATATATTATTTTAATCTTTATAGCCAGCTGACTAGATCTTATTGTACTTTCTCTTACTATACAATAAAATTGCCGTGGTGGCTTTCCCTATTAAAAAAGAGCTATTTGCTCGTGATTAAAAAATACTCTAGAAAGGAGAGTGAACTCATCCGCTAGCTGACACTGATGTCCCACCAACTAGCGGCCCACATGTCATAGTAGTGATGATGACTGCATGCTCCGAGGCAATCTAGCTAGGTGGTCGGTGCCGTCCGTCACGTAGTATGGTTAAGTAGAACCCACGCGCAAGGTGAGTTTTTTTTACGGAAATTTTTTTTTGTTGGCACGTGAAACCCTCGCATCCACATGAAACTTTGCGTGTGCATCGAAGCACGAAGGACAAGCGGTGAGTCACGCGCGCAGCCACATGGCCCGGCGCACGCACCCATGCGCCGAGAAAACAAAATCCCGTGCCATGAATCATGGTCCATGCCGCAGCGTGGCAGACACTTGGAGCTGTGGCAAAATGTACCACCGTGATCTGTACTGTATCATTCGACGTGCCCCGGCCGGCGCTCCGCCTTAATTCGTGCCGATCTGAGCCAAGCAATCGCATCACCGGTAACGTGGAATGCACTACCGTGTGCACGATTAGGCCGCCGTCGCCGTCACAGCGATCGGGTGATCGATCAGCGGTGGTTCCGTCGCTCGCTTTTGCGAACCCAATCCATGGATCGCGACCCGTCTGCTGAAACCTGAAAGGTGCGCAGCGCGGCTTGCACCTCGCGGCAAGTGGCCGGTCGCTCTTGAACCACACAACGCGCGCGATTGCGACCGCGATTCTAGCAAAAACGTGACGGACTTTTTTTTTTTGCGAAACACAGTACAATCAAAGACGCTCATACATACGCGCACACACTCACCCCTACGAACATATACACGCACACCCTACCCCTATGAGCACCTCCAAGAGACTGCGTTGAAGAACTGATCCGACGGGTCTTGAGATTGACGAAGTCACCACGAAGCGCTTCATTGCCGACGGGAACGTCGTCTCCCACTGAAGAATATTCCGCCTTTATGAGACACCAAAGTGTTAAATCTGGGATTTGAACTCTGTTGGGCTGGGGGTGCTACTGCCCTCCTAACCATCCAACCACAGGTTAGTTCTCAAACATGACGGACTCTCCATGCATACCACACGCTGCAGAGTGCAGACCTGCGAACGGAGGCTGCATGTATATTTCTGGAATGATAGGGAAGCTAGAGTGGATATCAAACAAACGCCAGTAAGGAGTACAGATTACAGAATTGGTGATCTACTATTCGAAAGGGGAAACACTACTGTTCCCCCGGGGGATCACGTCTTGCGACCGTCCGCGTCCATCCGCGGACGCGTGTCCTGCGAACGGGCGAGCCAGCGGGGCCCACCCGAGCGTTATCCTTTCCTCAGCTTTTCCCCCACATTCTATCTACTCCCGGCCATGGCTAGAGCTTCGCCCGACCATGGCTCTGATCCGCTCGGCACAAGCACCGCAAGCTCGAGACTAAGCCCGCCGCTGCACTGCCTCCATGCAGCCACCGCGCCACCGCGTGCCCCTCCCTCCACCGGCCGCACGTCGCCGTGTCGTCATACTCCGCCGCACAATTCTCCTCCCTCCTATATCTCCGTCGAAGTTACGGAGGACACCGGTGCTGCGGATGGGGGAGAGACCACCGCCGCTGCGAGCCCGAGTCCTAGAGACGGTGAGGCCGCACCGCTGCGGCGGGGTCCGGCGGCGCTGCGGGGGCTAGGCCGCGAGAGGAGATCCGGCGATGCCGGTATAGCCTTGCGGGGATGCTCGCCATCGGTGAGCGCCTCGCTACAAGCTGCCGGCGGCGCTGCTGCCGGATGTCGGCGGCGCTGCTACATGCTTGCGGTGGCGCCGCTACAATGCGCCACGGCGTTGCTACAAGAATCCGTTGGCGCTGCTACATGCTGCAGGTGGCGCCGCTACAATAGCGGCACGGCGTTGCTACAAGAAGCCGCCGGCGCTGCTACAATCTCCCGTCCGTGGTGCCACAATCGCTCGGCGGCCCGGCGGCGCTACAATCGCTCGGTGGCCCGGCGGCGCTGCTACAATAGCGTGGCGGCGCTGCTACATGCCGTTGGTGGCGCCGCTACAATGGCCCGGCGGCGCTGCTACAATCGCCCGGCGGCACTACTACAAGCGACGAGCGTGGATGCTGCGAGGGTTGACTCCGTGGTACAGGGAGCGGGCGGCGCTGCTGCGAAAGCTAGCCACTGGTGCCGCTGCCGGCGTTGTTGCGAGGTTTGGCCGCCGGCAACACAAGGGGAGGCTGTGCTGCTGCAAGGCCAAGTAGACGGAGCTACGGCAACACAAGGGGAGGGCCGCGTTGCTGCAAACCAGTGAGTTGCGATGCTACCACCTGTCGGGGACGTTGCTGCAAGCGGGCGGCGGTCCTGCTAGGCGGGAGGCGACATGCTATCGGCGGTGCTGCATGGAGTAGGACGGGCGGACGGCAGCGCCAGAGTGCCGTCGGCGGCGGGCGGCATTGCTGCTCTGAGTGCGAGGTGCTGCTGCCAGGCGGTGCAGCAAGCCGGCGAGCTCTGAGTGACGTGCGGTGCTGCGAGCCAGAAATGGGCCGAGCTAGTGCCCGTCCGGCTGCTGCCATGGCGGCGGAAACTGCAAGCAAACGGCGGCAGTGGCTCGACCAGAGCTTCGTTGCGCTCCGCGGCGAGCAGCAGATGGGATATGATTTGCTAAATCGTGGTGGAGTTTTTCCTCTTCCGTGAAGAAGAGGCGGTGCACGTGGCTGACCAGTCAACGGTTGATCCTAACCGTTCCTCCAAAAAGATCGGACGGGTGCGGACCCGGGGGATCGGGGATTTGATCCCCGGGGATGCTCAGCACTGCCCATTCGAAAGTGCAGCGCCTGGTGCGTGACGTTGACGTAGCACCATAGGCAGGCGAGGCAGGATTAACTAATTAATTGCTGACGATAAATACAGAAACGACGGCGCACGTGAGTATATAGGAGTACCTTCGAAAGGTTAGGTTCTTTCTGTTGTTGAGAGCAAATGTTAGGTTCTTGTCTACAAAAGTTTATATGCACTCAAAAGTTGAGACGTCTCTTGGAAGCCGAAAGGTTCACCGCACTATGCATAACGAGAGTGCTGTTTTTTAGTCCATTCTGGTTTGCTTAATCTGCACAAGAAACGCAAACTGACCAAAAGGAGTTTTTTTTTTTTGATAATGAGAATATATTAATATTAAAATATACCAATTACATCCAGCCTCTGCACAAGAAACGCAAACTGAACAAAAGGAGTTTTTTTTATAAAGAGAATATATTAATATCAAAATATACCAATTACATCCAGTCTCTGCAACAACGCAATGCTCTAATAACATTGCGAATGCACACAGCTAAAAAAAAGAAAAAGAAAACTAAGAAATAAAAGTTCCGCTACAGCATTTCAGCCCTAGCAACATCAATACATCCATCACCAAAACAACACATGAAATTCAGACTCTCCAAAAGCGATGCCTCCAAGAAGGAAACAGTGCACCAGCAACATCGTTGCCCGATCAAAGATCTTAGGTTTTCACTCTGAAGATAGTTTCCGCTCTCAAAACAATGTCTTCAACAAGAACATTACCATGCACAACCAGTTAAGGCCAAACCTTGGATTTTCACCCTGAAAGGTAAGACTCCGAACTTCACATGTGCTGCCGCTTCTACTTTCAAAGCACTGATGTAAAGCCCGGAACACCAAGCAAGTCCCTCAACAACGCAGAGACTTGAACCTCCATCAGCTAGTTCTTCAATCCGGTCTTCATGATATTCTCTTCTTTTGACTTCATCATGGACCAACTGTCACTTGATGTTAATACAGAACAGAGCTTCGCGCAGCTCCCTCCAGAACCAAATGGTCAGAATAAAAGCATAGGTGTGCACGACCGAATATCACCGATCCAGCAAACTCCAGGCAATAGAAGCACTGTTACATTCGCCGGCGGGGCCTTCCGGAACTCAACACTCCAGCCAGATCAAGAAGGGCAGGCCTCCGGCAGATCTTCATCTTCGCCCAAGAGAGACTCTAGGACCACCGCTTTTATTCAGCTCAGGCCCCCATGTCGCCGACCATCCCAGGCTGGCCAAAATTGCCACCGAAGACTCGCGTAGTCCGGAGACACCGCTCACGCCTGGGCAACGCCGCAGCCGAACAGCCAACCTACCATCGCCGGTCGCTGATACCACGGTGAGGCGAGGAGAAGAGGACCTAGGGTTTCCCTGTAGCCCGCCCCACCCGTACCTCCGCCACCGGCATGGCTACCAAAAGTCGAGACACTTGAATAATGACGCAAGCTTATGTATTCCATCCGTTCGATGATCTGAATTTCAACAAAGTTAAAACGTATTTCATGAAACCATCTATATATAGGACTACTACGCCTCACCCACTAGAATTATACATGACTAGTAATCTGCCCGTGCGTTGCTACGGGAAAACAAAAATATATTGCTTTATCTGTTTAAAATGTAAAAGGATTCAATTCCCCCGAGGTTGCGCCACTCGCAACCTCCGGGTGGAGCGGGACGTCATAGTTTCCCTTCCATATGCGTGGGCCCAACAATTTTATCCCTTTCCCTAGTTATGTAGTCCCCCAAATCGCACGGCATGGAAGAGATGGGGGAGCTCGACGAAGGCGCCATCATCTCCGTCCCAACAATGGCTGGCTTTGACGAAGTGTGCCGCCGCATCCACGCCTCTCACGCTTCTCCTTCCCATTTCTCCCTCCTATCACCTCTCACGGCCATGTCCTTTCTGTGATCTGGTGCTTGCACGCTGCCCTCCACTACCACCGGTACTCTGCCCTCATCCCCCAGCCTAGTTGTGCCATGCACCACCCCTCCCACTACTGGTGATGTTAGCTCCAGCGAGATCGGCGGGTTGCAACTGCAGGAATGAGGGCGGCGGCGAGGGCAGCAGGGCGTACCACCACAAGGCTCCATCGTTGTGAGGACGAGGACATTAACGCAGGGGAGGGCGGGTCCTCCGGCACGAGCCACGCACCGCCACCGTTGACGCTCTACCATGATCCACCTCTGTTGGAGCCATGCATCCCATCGGGGTTGAAGAAGATAACCAAAGACGGTGTTGCAAGGAAAGCAGGGGCAGGAAGCTACATAAACTGGGTGGTGCGAGTCATCGGCAGCAAAGCCGGAATGGGAGGATGGCAGTGTTACATGAGTCGACAAGGGCAAACATCATCAACTTGTTCATGTCTCTCCCTCATCTACCTAACAACCAACAAATGCCCAATTGTTTACTTTACAATCAATAACTCTTTTCAAAAAGTAAAGTTGAGTCCACAAATGTATCACCACCATACAATGGAATATAAGTCGTTTGATCAATACATAGATTTAGGAGCAAACGCTGCAAACTCATGTTAGAAGGAATTGATTTAACATGATCTGGGACGATACAAATCTTTCTCAAGTTGAAAAGCATTTAAAGACATCATTTTCCTACACGCTGGTTGATTCAGAGAATTAATACATAATATTATAATCTAAATTTGTCTGTAACATAAATATAGGAGAATTTCCAATACATGCTACCGTTTCTTGCAAGCTCTCAAATTTTGTCACTACCGCGAAATAGTGAACAAGTTAGTGATTAGAAATTATAATTTCTGGACTACATGAGTGCTGTTTTCAGTACACGCATTTTAAAATGTCAATAAATTGAAACAAAAAATTCGCACATACATTTTCACGTGCTACGCATCAAAAAAGTGGTTTCATGAAAAATCGACTTATAGAGAATGTCGGCACGATCCTAAGTACCCCAAGTTTACACAAAGTAAAACTACACCACCTCAGTGGTTTGCTGATACGATGTGCAACAATGGGTTGAAAAAAAACTAATCATGAAGCAATATGCACAGACCAGAACAAAGTAATACTACAACTGAGTTCCTTTCTGCGGGTAAATGACTGGATACCTGATCATACACACGGAAAAAAAAAACCCTCCAGAGATGTTTGGGGTCTCCACCGAGTGAGCCACGGCACCAGAGTGGTGCCCGAGCACCGTCTCTTCAGCACTGCTCCAGCGGGGGCAGAGCTAGTAGGGTTGGAGAGGCTTCCTCGCAGATCTGACGCAGCAGCCCAAACAGCCGGAGCGGTGAGCCGGCGGCACAGGCGACAGCTGACGAGACAGACATGAAATCTGCTGACATGGCTACATACCGATCTTCCAGGACCTCGTTCATCTGATTCAACTGACATAGCTGTAGCCAACTAACAAACCCAGCAATAAGTTAACAACATAGAGTATTCCAAAATTATTATAGCACTTCAACTTATTCTAGGCATACCTAAGCATAGTCACAATAGTTGTAGTTTTGTCTTGCCACCTGGCTCCTCGAAGGCAAGTGTAATGCATGTATTCTGATCACAGAAAGTTCAAGTGTAACCATAACATAAGTACATATGCATATATCCTCAAGAATAATGCTGCAAAACAGGAGATGATTCACTGGAGAATCTTCTTGGCAACGATACCGTGATTTTATGAAAGAAGAGTGAGTTGTACAATTTTATGAAATAGTTCACCACCAGTGATAAATTCCAAGATTATAAATATATTCTTTCGCCTTGTCAAAACCTGTACATAGTAGACTGCCTTTTAATAATCCTATTGGTACTTAAAGACAACTAATAAGAAATGTGAGCAATACCAACATCTCTCAGAAAGTAGATACAGTAATCTGAGAGTAGGATGCCTAGTAAGCTTCATTATGAGCATCTACCAGAAAGTAGATACAGTAGCCTGACAACAGTAGGATGCCTAGCAAGCTTCATTATAGGTATCTCTCTTTTGATCTGCATAAAACAATCATCTAAGATTACATCCATTAGTCTGAAAATGGCACTCGCCCAATTAACTTATGCACTTACACACTACAAAGGCAGTATTGCTTTAGCAAAGAAGAGGCGGTTAAAATAATATTGTTCAAGCCCTACTGTCTATAATCGTACCTTAATTTGGCTATATTTTGTGAATCAGCGTCCAACATAAACAGAAAATTTAACAATGACTGAAGCACACAAGTGAATTTGGCATACATCCATCATCCATGTTCGAAAGAACCGAAAATTCAAAGAAGTTAGATATATTATTGCAGTCTACCACCAAAACAACAGATAAATATGAAAGAGAAAAGAACCGAAAATTCAAAGTATGCTAACCAAGGGAAGCATTAGCATGCATATTCCTGTTTGTGTCGCTGATCACACCATGCCCATCAACTCCTTCCATTATTAAAAGGGACACAACATAGGAAATTTAAGTATCAGATGGCCCCTGAATTCCCAAAAGGCTGCTTACATCAGCAAAAAAGCAATGGGTGAGGAATGGTCATGCATGTTCGAATCAACAACAATCGTAGTTTGCTAATAAGTTGAAAATTTATAAGATCAAAGAATACCTGAGTTATCCCGCCACCTAATCTATTCTTTAAGTCCATCATTTTCTCTAGGCCCTTCTCCAGTGTTGCTGGGAACTGCAGCAATCTTGAAGTATCCATGTAGGAGCACTATCAGAAAAAACAATAGTGTAACCCATTGTTCGAACTAACCTGCTGTAATAGGAAAAAAAAAGTTTAGCAAGTTCCAGTTGATTCAGCATTAACAACAACCATATAACGTTTTTAGATACACCTGAAAGGCACAGATACACCTGAAAGGCACGTGGGATAAGCTCGGCCTGAAATGGGCCAAGAATAATTTTACCTATTACTTCTAGTCCCTAAAGAGCACTAAGCTCCCAGGGTTGCGAGCTCTCGTGGTTGATTCGCAAGTCACTTTCGCGGGTCCCACGTGGAGGCAAGTTCATGGGCCCTTGGTTGGGCCTTGCTTTTTGATGTCGGTTCTGAGCGTTGCGTGTCGCTAGCTCGAGACCGGGTGTGTGCGAGGAGAAGACACACACGACTACACGAGTCCCCTCCCCCTTCCCCTGCTCTTCTGTCTTGTATACTAAAAGAATAAAGGTCATCCTATTTTCCACCGGTAACAACCACGTATGACCTATGGCACGGGATTCAGATGTCACAATAACCTTGGTCAGACTTAGCGATGTATATATTATATACTCTGCTAGTCTACTCTATCTAAACATCTTGTTCAGCATTACATCACAAGGTCACAAGTATTAATTCATTATCCACCATATTGAGGGAATCTCACAAATTCACAACCAGTGAAGGCATCAACAAAAAATTCTATATTTAAGAAGAAAGTTCAAGACACCACTATTACCAAGCAAAGAAATGCAGCTAGTACACAAAAACATGGCACCGGAAATCCAGAGGATTACCTAATTAATCAAACAAGGACAAGTGCAAGGTACTTACCAATGTTAGTAGATGCTGAAATCCAAAGAAACAAATCCACTCCAGCAGCAATACTATTAAACCTGACCAAGTAAACACTTTTCATAAGAATAGGATTCCAAACCAACAATAAAAACCACATTTTATAAGCAGTTACTACTTTCTTTCTCACCTGTTCAGACTCCAATGACTTGTCAATGAAAAGAGAACATGTTTATTTGACGTAAGAAACCAAATCATAGCTGGTTTAGCAACACAAAGACAAAAGAAGGACAAAAAAAAGGAGCCGCACCCAAATGGAAATGGTGCAACTAAGTTCAATGACACATGATAAATTAGAACACCACATTATACCACTCAACAAAATCATTCCAGTCTGTGATATATCTACTAAGAATCATTCCAGAATTTGTTGTATCTGAAGCAGCAAACAATGGCATTTGTATAGTGAAAACGAAACCTTTCCTTGGTATATGCTACATAAATTTTTGGAAAGTGTAGAGAAAAAAGTGAGCATTGGGCCCAAGCAGAACTCTGTATTATTGAGGAATTCTTAAGCAGTCAGATTTGGATAAGAAAACGTAGAGATGCAGATACCTAGGAAGATTAGAGGAGTTGCCTTATTTGCTATAGTGCAGGCGCACATGTCCATATCCTCCTTCTCTAGACATTGGTTGCAACAAATATTCTGCTACACCCCACCCCTAGCTATGTGAAGAACTCCTTCTGTTGCCCTCGGATAAAATAAAACCCCCTAAAATAGCAGAGGGATACGGAGCTGCGGATAAGAATGTATCGCGGTAGGTACCTACAGATCTTACCGGGGAAGATATTTTGGGGCACGTGTCGATGGAAGTCGAACTCGAGGCTCACCCGAGGTCCGCCACGGCGGCGGACGGAGAGCACTGCCCCTGCTTCGCCTGCAGTTGTGGGAGGAACTGAACAACGTGTCGTCGTAGTTCAGGAACGCGGCTACCCCTCTTTTCCTCCTCCCGACCCTCGTCCTTTGTGGCGACACTGTCGAGGAAGAAGACGGGCGACGAGACAAGACAAGGATCTGCAGGGGCATGGAGTGAGAGGGGAGAGGTAGCGGGCAGGGATAGAGGGAGGGGAAAGTGGCGGCGGCTCGCTCGAGCACGGGAGAGAGGGCGGACGAAGGAGGAAGGACGACGTAGAGGTAGCGCGAGATTTGTTGGGCTTGGCCCATTTGTGCGCAACGGGTGACGACGAAAGGGCAAGACGTAGTGGCAGAATAGGGAACATCTTCCTCCTTTTTAAGTAGTGTAGATTATATATGTACCGAAATACATTTGATTTATTTGAGGAAAAAAGCTACTTTCCAATATGTTGGAGTTGACAAAAAAATCTTTTAAATGTAGTTCGAAGTAGTTCTTAGAAGAATCCTACAAGATTCAATCATTCATGCAACTGAAACACGAAACACATAAATCACCCATGCATTCCTAATGTTCCAAAATGAAACTTATTTAAATAAAGAAGTCTAATAAAAGTTAGACAAGCACAAAATATAAGGCGTGGACGGAGGAAAGGTCTAAAGTTTCCTTATTCTTAATTAAAGAACATACAAGGGCTCATTTGATTTTTAAAAATGCGTATACTTCCTTCATTCCGTGAAGGTTGTCGAAGATTTGTTAAAATTTAGATACATCAAACTATTATTTAATATCTTTTTTTTTTGAGAATTAACTATTATTTAATATCTAAATATATCTAAATTTAAACAACTACGTATAGAGGGATGGGCCGGCCCATTAGTTCATTCGGTGAACAAATCAGATACTATATAGTTTTATTTCGATTTTGTAGAACAGATGAAATATACCGTAGTGGTGTCAGCACCTCCACTGCTAGCCGAGACCAGGGGTCAAATCCTAGTATCAGCATATGCATGCATACATTTTTTTCGAACTTAAATAAAATTTGAAACTAGGTAAAATTTAAATCTAAGCAAATTCCAAAACAGAACAAAAATTTAAATTTTGTTCCAGTTTAAATTTGCTCGAATTCGAAAGTTGCTTCAATTTAAAATTTTCTTAAATTTAAAATTTACTCAAATTTTTTTAAAAAATTCGAAACCTAAAAATGAAAACCAAAAAAACCAAAAGCCAAAAAAAAAAGAAACCGACAAAAAACAGGCTGAACCAGAAACCGAAAAATCAACGGAGTCAGGTCTGTCTTATCGGGCCGGGCCACGGAAGGGCTCGACCTTCCCATTCCATCCCAAACCCGAGCCAGCCCAGCCGCCAGGGTCACTTTGCCACAGTGACGCCGCACCGCTGCGCTGCCCCCATCGACCTCCAACGACGCCGCATCGCTGCCGTTGCCAGCTCCAAAACCAAACCACGGAGCGCGCGCGCCCGCGGCTGCTAAATTTGGGCGCGGGCGGGAGACAGAGAGGGAGACACCCAAAGACCGCTCCAAACCCCCACCCCAGAAACTTCCCGCCGCCCCGCCGCCGCCGCCGCCGCCGCCGCGGTCTCGCCATGGAGAGGAAGCAAGCCGACTATGGCACCCAGGTAAGAACAACCCGCCGCCTCTTCCCCCAACTCCGCCCCCCTCCCGTTCTGGACCTCGACTGATTCGGCGAGCGACGTCGCTTGGCAGGACGAGCGGTACATGATTCAGGGGGAGAGGTACCAGGGGCAGCAGTACAGCCACATCTACTTCACGCGCCTCCACCACATGCGCACCCTCCTCCACGCCCTCGTCCCCTCCCGCAAGCCCAACGTCCCCGGTACGCCACATTTCCTCCCCACTATGAAATGCTCTAGCCTCATTTCCCCCCATTTACGTTTCGAGGAATTTTGGCTAGTCGAGGCCAATTTTGGCCTGAAATTGTGCCCAAAGTGTTGCCTCGTTTTGGTGCTGATGTGGTATACTAGCGTGGTTGCCGATTTAGGGTTTCTCTGATGGTATGTGGCTCTCGATTCCATGGACTGTTGATGTTTTGGTGGTTCCAGAAACTTCAGTTCAGTGCAGCTTTGAGTGTCGAATTTCAGGACATTTGAGCTCGGTTTAGGCTGAGCATCTTCAGAAGTAGAAGGTCTTCTGAGTGTGGTTTGGTGTTATTTGAGGGGTCTGGTTGCCTAGATAATGTAGGATGTGTGCTCTCATGAAGCTTTGAAACTGGAAGTACCAAATGTCTTTATTGCTGGGAAAGTCAGGTTGGAGCGAAAAACATTTTCACTTGGCTGTAATGCTCTGTGGCATCTGTACGCTGCGCCTGAATTAATGTTGCTTGGGACTTCACCGGCATTAGTACTCAGCGTGCGTTCTTTCATCTTTCATGCTGTTAATAATGTGCCTCCTTGTTAGCAAGACCGTAGAATTGTATCTAGTTACGGGTTTTACGGATTCATATCTCCAACAGCATTATTGTTGTTGTTCTGTAGTTACATTTTGTTGATGGTATATTGGACCACACAAGATGCGCTATCTTCTGTGAATTAAGAGAGAGTCTTAAAGTCATTTCCTTCTATCTTGCAGTCACTACAGTGCTGGGGCTTGAAGAAGGAAAGGATTGTGTGCTTGTTGGAACTTTATTCAAGCACATGAAACTGAAACCTTCTATTCTTGATGAATACTCCAAGGAGGTAATCTGACATTAACATGGTGCTTCCACATGTTCATACATGGTGTCTGCCTGTAATAGACTAAGGGCTTATGCATGAATTATCTGTTGTGCTGCAGAGGTCTGTGGTCCCTCTTGTTAAGCCGCACAACTTCATGCATCCGGAGGACAATCTTATTCTGGAAGATGAAAGTGGAAGAGTTGCGCTTGCAGGAGCCATACCTCCAGCAGCTTATGTGACTGGTAAGTTTGACTGTCACTTCAAAACTCAACACACTGCGAATCCAATTGCTTGTTCTGGCAGTGCTGTAGAATTTGTTCTGTTCTTTTGACCAACATGACATGTTTCTTGGAATAACACACAATCATCAACAGGAGTTGTAGTAGCTCTCCATGGGAAGGAAACAAGTGCTGGCAACTTCCTTGTTGAAGATGTTCTTGAAGCTGGCCTTCCTCCTCAAACTGTGTTGCCTAGCATAAGTAATATTTCTGTATCCTGCTTTGCTCATTTCTGATCATCTTTTCATGTTGCTATAAATTTCTCTGTGTAAAAATTTCTCTGGAATCACATTTATTTCTGTTACAGATGAGGACAAGTATGTTGTATTTGTATCGGGATTAAGTGTCGGGAGCAGCACATTCAATCCTCTGCAGTTCCAACTTCTTATTGACCATATCACGGGGCATCTGGGTGATGAGAATGTAAGCCGTTTATCTTTATAAAATGGGAATTATTATAAGTGTCACATTAAGTTTGATGATCTCCCTTGAAACTAATTAGGAGCAAACGGTAGCATCAAAAATAGTTCGTGTTGTGGTGGCTGGAAATTCAGTACATATTGCACCAAGATACTTGAATGGCCAGGTAATTGCATTGTTTGACCTGTTTTTTTCTTGGGTAATTTGGTTATGTTTGCTGTGATAGTAGTATGCATCCTATATCTTTCAGACAGTAGCTGCAAAAGATCAACCCAGGATAGCTGAGCCAATCAAAGAACTGGACATAATGTTAACTCAGGTTCAACTGTTTTGCCTTTTCCTCTCAATTTTTGCCAGTGCAACAGTGCCAGTCCCTGTTGTATATCTTGATATAATTTATTTGCTCTGCAGCTTGTGGCGTCATTACCTGTAGATATAATGCCGGGCTGTAATGATCCAGCAAACTTTTCTTTGCCTCAGCAGGTGGGCAGTGATGCAGATGAATAACTGTTGATTTGTATACTAGTACTAACCAAGTGTACCTTTTGTGCATGCATACTCATATCTTACTTTATTGCAGCCTTTGCATAGATGCCTTTTCTCTGGAGCATCCACCTATAATACATTTTCATCATGTCCGAATCCACATGAATTTGAACTTGACAATGTCAAGTGAGTGGCACTGCTTCTTTAACCTCATACAAGCGAAAGCAACATGGAGATTTTTATTGAAGAAACTCTGTATGTAGGTTTCTTGGAACATCTGGCCAGAACATAGATGACCTCTACAAGTACTCGGATGCCAAAGACAGGCTAGAATTCATGGAAAGGACATTGACATGGCGCCATCTTGCCCCGACTGCACCGAACAGCCTAGGTAACTCATTAGACATTTGAACTACAGTGGTATGATGATATCGCTGGGTATAAAAAGGACCCAGTGTTGTTATCATTTATTTTATTTTACCTGAATTTCATGATTTAATGGACATTTGGTAATTACATTCTCTAAAGCTAGATGAGACCCTTACATAGATATCTTTTTTGTCCAGGATGTTATCCATACACAGACAAGGACCCTTTCCTTGTTGAAAGCTGCCCCCACGTCTACTTTGTCGGGAATCAAGATAGATATGAATCTCGATTGTTGCAAGGTACTACTTTGCGCAAAATTTGTCTGTTGTTTTAGCGCCCAACTTGACATTCTTGTTATCCAGGATCCGAGAAACAGCAAGTTAGGCTAATCAGCATTCCAAGATTTTGTGATACTGGAATCGCTGTCATGGTATGTACTGGTAGCTCTACTCTTATGTTATTCTAGTAATGGTTTACTTTATTAGTTCTACGCAATAAATTTAGGGTAGCTATGAAAACATAAGTTCCATTTCTTTTTTATCTTTTATAGCACGCACAATCAAATTTTATATGCAATTTTCGATGGCATTTGCTAACAAACATATATGTATGTTAATACAGCTCAATTTGAGGAACTTGGAATGCACCACCTTGAGTTTCTCAACAAGCTTTGATTCCTGACTTTGCCCTCTATGGAGTTCAAGAGGACGCGGTCTCTGGTGCAGCGCTACTATGCCCACCTTAATCCTGAAGTTTAAGCTTTGATGAGGGAACACACTATGGTGTGATCCGCAGAAGCTCATGTGAAGGTTCCCTCGGAAGTCGGAAGAATGTATCTGTAGCTCATCAGTTCTTTGTTAGATGTGTCATGACCTAGGTTTCGTTTCTCCAATTAGACGCCTATGCGTCAATGCAGCTAACGAACGTTTCGCCAGTTTGTATCAGCTGATCCATTTATCAGATCTTGTATTCTATATGCCATCATCAAATGTATCAGTTGTTGGAACAAAAAAAAAGTGATGTGTAGCATGCTTGTGGAAACGCTGGTACATGTATCTCCCTATATCAGGGATTCCGGTAGCGAGTCTTCACCAGGTGGCAGGAAATGGATTATAGAATCACATCTTGCAATTCTTATTGTTGGGCTTTTGTACCCTCCTAGCAAAAAAATTCCGATCAAACAAGCAATGCTATCTGAAACTTTCCGATCATGAAATGAAATTGTCTGGTTTTAAAGTGCTAACAAGCTAATTTTTTTTTTAGAAATGGAGCATCGCCCCAGCCTCTGCATCAATAGATGCACACAGCTGTTTTGTTGCATTGTTTAATATTCAGAAGTTATACAACTCAAGAGATACATAAGGTGTACGTAAAACTTAACCAACGGAAAATAGAAAGGAAATATAATTATGCAAGTTGCAATCTCTTAATAGGCTGCCAGCCACCCTGGTTGTAGATATCCTGAGCAACCGTCTCCAGACGGCTGCATCCAGAATCCATATGCGCACGCTGAGCCTGCGGTAGTAGGTATGACCATTCGTGGATCCAGTGCGTAACCATACGGATAACCTGTAAAAATTTAGCATTTGAGCTTCTGTTAAAGACAATATCATTGCGGCAATTCCATATAGCCCACATCAAAGCACAAATACCCGTTCGAATCTGTGCTTTAGATATTTTATCAACACCATTTAGCCAATTTCCAAACATATTTGTAACATTGGCCGGTGGAGAGATATTAAAAGTATACTGGATTGTTCTCCAGATTAGCTTTGCGAAGGGACAATCGAAAAATAAGTGGTTTATGGTTTCATTAGAGCCACAGAAAACACAATTCTTACACCCATTCCAATTTCTTTTTGCGAGATTATCTTTTGTGAGAATTAGTTTTTTATAAAGGAACCACATGAAAATCTTAATCTTCAGCGGTACCTTTATTTTCCAAAGATATTTGCGCAAGAAACCGTATGACCATTCATCATGTCTGTGTACATCGATTTGACCGAAAAAACACCATTGGTAGTTAATTTCCAGACAAAAACATCCGGGTCTTCCGTCAAGTTAACCCTGATTAGGCGCTGAAGTAGTAGTAACCAAACCTCCAATTTATCAGTAGATAAAGTTCTCCTGAATTCGATATTCAGAGAATTACTCGTTAGAACATCTGAAACCAGAACGTTTCTCCGACGGACAATGTTATACAACGAAGGGTATTGCGTAGCTAGCGGTTGGTCACCTAACCATATGTCCTCCCAAAAGCGTGTATTTTGACCATTACCAACTTTGAAAGAGCCGCGAGAGAAAAAAATCATCCTTAACTCCCATGAGCCCCTTCCAAAAAGGAGAATCGGTGGGTTTTGTTGTCACTTGTGACAGTGTTTTAGTCCGGAGATATTTATTATGCAGCAACTCCTGCCATACTCCATCCTCATTTAAGAATTTAAATAGCCACTTACTGAGTAGGCATTTGTTTTTGAGATCTAACACCTCCACCCCGAGACCCCCTTGATCTTTAGGTCGGCAAATAATGTTCCACCTAGTCAGCCGATATTTACGCCTATGCTCATCATTTTGCCAAAAAAACCTTGACCTCGTAGAAGTCTAATCTTTTCTTTACCCCTTTAGGTATTTCAAGAAAAGATAACATAAACATCGGTAGGCTGGTTAGGACGGAATTAATAAGTACAAGTCTATCTCCGTATGAGAGTAGCTTGCCTTGCCAGCAACCCAACTTTCGTTCAAAGCGGTTCTCTACTGGATTCCATTCCCTATTGAGAAGTTTTCTATAATGGACCGGGATCCCCAGGTAACGAAAGAGGAGAGAACCAGCTTCACAACCAAGGATTTGCTTATATTGGTTCTCCACATCCTTCGCCTTTCCAAAACAGAAAATCTCACTCTTATGAAAATTGATCTTAAGTCCAGACAGTTGCTCAAAGATGCAAAGGATTAACTTCATGTTAACAACCTTCTGAAGGTCATGTTCCATGAAGAGAATAGTATCGTCTGCATATTGTAGAATGGATACTCCCCCCTCAACTAAGTGTGGGATAAGACCACCTACCTGACCATCCTCTTTTGCTCTTGCAATTAGGATTGCCAGCATATCAGCAACTATATTGAATAGGATAGGTGATAGAGGATCGCTTTGCCTCAACCCCTTCCTAGTCTGGAAGTAATGGCCAATGTCGTCATTAACCTTTACCCCCACTGATCCTCCCTAAACAAAATTAGCCACTAACTTACACCAAATAGGCGAAAATCCTTTCATACACATAGTTTGTTGAAGGAAAGGCCAATTAACTTTATCATAGGCCTTTTCAAAATCAATTTCGAAAAGGACCCCATCTATTTTCTTCCTGTGTAGTTCATGAATGGTCTCGTGAAGGACAACTACTCCTTCAAGTATATGTCGTCCCGGCATAAAAGCATATTGTGTAGGCTTAATAACCTTGTGGGCTATCCCGGTTATTCTATTTGTACCTACCTTGGTGAAAATCTTGAAACTCGCATTTAGTAAGCATATAGGCCTATACTGTTGGATCTGGACAGCGTCTTCTTTCTTAGGTATTAAAGTAATAACCCCAAAGTTGAGCTTATATAACTCGAGATCACCTTGTTGTAATTGCGTAAAAAGGTTCATGAGATCGTGCTTAATAGTTTCCCAGAAATGCTTGTAAAACTCGGCTGGAAACCCGTCTGGTCCAGGAGCTTTGTTGTGTTCCATTTGAGAAATAGCTTCAAATACTTCTTCCTTAGTGAACTTAGATGTGAGGAAAGAGTTTTCCTCAGGGGAGATCTGGGGTATATCCGCAAAAATATCTTCTCTCATATAAAAATTGTTTTTTGTTGGTTCCCCAAATAGTTTCTTATAGTACTCAGTGATGAAAACTTTAAGATTTTCCTCACCAACGATTGTCCCTTCGTCTTGCTCTAACTGAAAAATCTTCTTCTTCCTATGTTTTCCATTAGCAATCAGGTGAAAATATCTCGTATTATTTCTCCCTTCTTGTACGTGTTTTACTTTTGCGCGTTGGGCCCATTTAGCTTCCTCGTCACGTCTGAGTTTAGCTAGGTTATCATTAGCCTTTCGTAGGGCAGCACACTCGGCTGCCACCAGGGGAACCGTTTTCGCCTTAATGTCTAGCGCATCAATAAGTGCCATTAATCTCTCTTTTTCTTTTTTATACACCCCGCTCCGATTTTTGGCCCAACCCCTTCTTAAGTGTCTAATTTTGTTTTGCCATATTTCAATAGGGCTATTTCCCCGAACAACCGCACCCCAGATTGTTAATGTCTCCAAGTTTTTTTTTTTACCTCAGATTGTTAGTTTCGTTAAAATTCCCAGGTTGTGTAATAGTGTTAGTCATGAGTTATCTAGTTTTGGAAGGAAAAAACCAAAGAGCACATATTTGGTTAGAGTCGGTTCCTGATGAACTTAGAATCTTGTCCTACGGGATTGTAAACACCATTATCTAATTATTAATACAATCCCTTATGGCCTGCAAAAAAAAATCTCTAAGTTTTTTATTTGTAAAAGACTAGCATCTCCTAATCTGAATGAATTCCCGCAACAAAAAAAAAGGATCTCCTAATCTGAAACTCTTGTTCTGTGGATGCAGGTCGTTCACAGCAAAGTGACAAAACCATAGCACCAAGATCCATCCAAAACCTTGGCGGACCAGCATTTTTCTCACTCCATCTCCCCTCTTCACCATGGCCGCCCTCTCCTCCCACCTCACCACGCCCCTCCCGATTCTCCCCGCTCTTCGTCCCTCTCCTCGCCGGCTTTCGCCCGCGGCTTCCGCAGCCTCCGTCCTCCCGCCCCGGGGCGCCCGCATCGTTCCCCGTCTGTCCAGGTGCGTGCCGCATACCCTCACCCCCTCACCCCCACCATTCTGACCTTACCATTCTGGTGGGCATTGGTCGCTGAGGGGGACAGAGTTCCATCTTGATTAGTTATGCTCTTGTGCTCATGTGCTCCCCTTTCTTAACTCGCATAGAGCTCGGCCTTGAGAGACACTGATTTTGCCAATAGTTTGTGTGATCTGTAGATTCACAATGGCGCAGAAATTGATTGAACAAGCCGATGACCTATGCTCTCCATTTTGCCCGATTCCCTGCTATTCTGTACCGCAGTCTTAGAATACATAACCTGTGTACAGTGATCTGAACATTCTTCGTTCGTGATGTATTGATGTCTATTGCGGGGGGTGGGAATTTTAGGCAGTATCAGTATCCTTGTTTTGGCTTATCTCATACACCAGTTCAAATTTGCCCTGTGTGGATCTGCTGCCTTGTGAAAGTGTAATAACTATCATCTAGAAGGAGTTCTAACCGTTTTCATTGAGAAATGAAATTGGGAGCTCTGATGCTTCTTTACACTGAAAAAAACTTGATTAGGAAAGAATCAACAAGTCTGCTTGAAGCTTCAGTTGTCCCTTTTCCTGTGCGACAGACAGCATGCCATTTACAAATATTTGAGCTGTGACTGACGCTGTCGTTCGTTGAGAGAGAACATATTTGCTAGAATGTCTCCAGTATTAGTATTAGTATTAGTATCACTCTCACTGTTTCGCGCTGCAGGCATCCTGACCCTTTGGCAAGAAATTGTGGGTGGTTTGAGAACGCAACAAGGTTGCCGGGAAGGCGACCTAAGAAGACTCTGTTTGCATTAGAGACAGATTCTTCTAGCACTGGCAGTCCGAAACAGAGCAGCGCCGGCGACAGCTCGAGTCCTCCAGATGGCCCACCTGTCCTCACAATTTTGGCTGGTATCATCGTGTTCTTTCTGGTCTTCTGGGTGATCGGATCGATTTTCACTTCGATCGTTGGTTTGTTCTTTGGGGCTGCGAAGTCTTAGAAGTTTAATCTTAGGGTAGCTCTTCATCTTTCGAACTGTATATGTTTTTCCTCGACTACTGTTGACGGTCCTGGATCATTGCATCCTATGTTGTCGTTTCCAGCTGAATGTCTTGAATAATTGTACTCCATATTTCTAGTAAAAGCCATGGATTATTGCATTTCATTCTGTTATTTCTAGCTATATATGGCAAATTGTGTTTCGCGATATTATTTCGAGATAGACAATACTCCCGTTCCATTCCCACTTCTTCTCAATGGATGTGTTTACAAGGAGGGTTTTTTGGTAACACTCTCTGTTGCAAGCCTTTTTTTTTCCTGCTCTTGCTGCCACCATTGTACAAGCATAGACATTTTTTTATATTGAGCTGCCAGCATTAGAAGCGATGTCATGGCTAGAGCCTAGATGCATGGGCTCTGTCTTACTCGGCATTTCATTTTTCACAGCCTGGACATCAGAACTCACTTCTGAACACCTAGGAAAATTCTTGTTTCCAAATTTCAAAAGATCATTAAGCATGTAGAGAAAGGATACAAGCATCTGCATTTAAAATTTGAAACTTATGACCATTTGCGATCTTGTAATTCTTGCACCGTTCGCAAATTGCAATAACTTGCTATGAAAATTTACAAGAGTAAGTTTCTGGCCTAAAGCTACATGCATGATTTTTTCTTCATATTTTTCTTGGAAATTCGTAATGCGATTTTCACAAGGTGTTCAGAAAACTGTTACTCAAATGCTCAATCGGGTTACTACTTGTCCAATGGCATTGGGCGTCATAGCAAGGCGCCTCAGGCCAGGGCATCGTGCTATATGGCACGACAACTAGCTCTATCAAAGGCATATTGCTATCAGCCATGTCGCTGGAGGCTAGATAGCATGGCGCCCCAGGTCCGCGTTGTCATGGAAACAAGCCATTTTTTGAAAAGAAAAATTGAGATTCAGTCCATTTTGTGCTGAAATTTCAGAAAAAAACTACTCCGTATGTTTTTTTTTGAAACGTGGGCAAAAGCTTTGCCCATTTCATTGATTAAGAAAGGAGTTTTTGAAACGTGGGCAAAAAACTATGTTTTTGCATTTTCACTAGAAATGGAGGATGATAGCTGGCGCGAATCTGATGAGAAGTTGGGTCAGGTTGTCGCTGCACAACAGGAACCGAGCCTTTGTACTCGGAAGCACAGGAAAGGGAGAGCTATTACTCGCTTGGAGCCGCGTCAGCGTGCATCTGCGGTACACGACCAAGAAAGCGAGATGGGCGGGTGTGGCTCGACTAGGACTTGAGCTGGTCTAGTTCGGTCCGGTCTGATCGGGAACTGGCGGTCAAGACCGACGAGCCAGACGACCCTCCGCCCACCTGTATAATTAAGTGGCAGAGAACACAGAACTTAAAATAAAAATCAAACAAAAAAGGGCGATCAAACTTCCCCCAAAAAATTCCCCTGCCCCCTCCCTCTTTTAAATAGTCAAACATCCCGCCTCCCGCTCCCTCCTTTTTTCTCCTGCTCGCGATCACAAGCACATGAACATCCGATGACAGCAGGAAGATTATCTGATGCCTCAAGACTAGAAGATCGACCCGAGCGAATGATGATGTAGTCCATCCGATGGCCCTCTAATTCAGCTACTCCGTCGTTGGCTCCTTCCCGCTGCCTCTCGCCGGAGCACGTAGTCACCACGGCGTGCCAACTTCCCTCATTTAGACCCCAAGAGCTTCGGGTTCAACCAAGGTCGATGATTCCTCCACGAGGCTCAAGAAACGGTAGGAGCGAAAACATTTTGTACAAAACTTTTATATTTCTAGTGAACTTATCGTTATCATACTATAATTCTATTGAGCACAATTTCAGATTACTTGGATTTCTTGATTAACCAAATAACATTATTTGTCGTACAATTGTGATAGTACATAACGCGCAATTCTCTTGTGCGAATTTAAATTTATGCTGCAATAAAGTTTTCCTTAAACTATCTTTTCATATTGCTAAAATTATAAGGTGTATTTATATATGTATGTATATATGTTTGGTGGTGTACATTGCTATGCACACGTATGGGGTCTATAAATGTACAATCAGATAAATATCTTAGTCGTTGTTCTCGTTTATTGTTAGGTACTTGTACTTATAGAAGCTTCTATCTATTGCCGCGATGTATGCCTTAGAGTTTACATGTCACGATTTACAGGATCTGCTAGAGTCTTGGTATATGAAATCTGATCGGCTCGCGTTTACCACGATCTATACTTGAAAGTTTACAAGTCACGATTTAGGGTGTTATCACTCTAAACGTAGGCTTACCATTTACCAACCAACACCACTGCTCACAACGTTTGTACTACTGGGACGCACAGGAAAGAGAGTTACTCGGTTGGAGCAGCGTGAGGGAGCATCTGCGCGCGGTACACGACCAAGTACTCCCATGCATGAGTGATGAGCGCCGTGCGTCAGTACACATTTACTACTGTATGTCATCGCTATCGCCAGCAGATCTATAGCCCCCTATAACGGCCTGAATCATGGACGGGCGAGTGAGAGTGATGACAGATCGATTAGATTCCCTGCCGTTTTGCTCACGGGCGCAGTAAATTCTTTCCCAGCATCGTCACGGCGACCACACGATCACATCCGGGCAAAAGCGCTCACTCCCATGAGAGTGAGGCCAGGTGCCGACCACGACCGCGCCAGCGCTGGGATCCCACCTACCCGCGCTCCGCAACGGCTATATTCCACCTCGGCCTCGCCTTCCCCGCGCTTAAATCCCTCGTCCTCCTCCCGGTCTCCCGCTCCCACTCCACTCGATCGCGACTTCCTGCTCCCCAACGGCTACTGTGCCATTCATTCTCCTCTGACCCGCCCGATCCGACCGATCCAATGGCGACCACGCCGGCGCGGCAGTCGCAGACCGGCGCCGCGGTCTCGGTGCAGCACGTGGCCAAGGCCTCCTCCGACGAGCTGCTCCGCAAGTTCGCCGACCCGGACGACGACGCCAAGAAGAGTCTGACGCCGCCGCGCCGCAGCCTCGCGCTGCGCCGGAAGCGCTCGTCCCGCCGCGTGGCGTCGGGGCTCTCCGCGCGGGACTCCGACGCGGCGGGCACGGACCTCGCCGCGCCCAAGCGCCGCCGGAGCATCGGCGGGTCCACCGACTGGAGGGCCGGGCTGCTGCTGCCCACCACCACCGGGGCGTCGGCCGTGCGCAAGGGCGGCGGCGGCGGTGGCGCGCGCCGGGGTGGTGGTGGTGGTGGTGCCGGGCGGCTCGACGAGGCCGGCATCGCCCTCTTCCTCGCCGCGCTGGAGCGGGTAAGCTAACAGCTTGGCTCCCGATCCTTGCACTTTGCGTTTTCTGAATGTTTCGATCGCGTCGTGCTAATGCTGGTATTGCTCTGTGTATTCTTGCTTAGACGTGGAGGAAGACGGTGCGGGGCGCGTCCAAGATGTTCGTGGAGAGGCACCGGACCAGCCACGTCCAGCTCATCAGCGACATGGTCTGACCGATCGACCTCGCCCGCTCAAGCTCGGCAACAGTTTCTGCAGAAACGAATTCGTTTACTAGAATTTAGCTGAATAAAATGGGCACGGAAGAACGAAGCGAAGCGAACCAGCCATGTTTCTCCGGGCGGTTCAGCTTTCTGTCCTTGCCGTTGCTCCAGTTGTGTTTGCTTACGCTCATTTGTTCATCGTCCTCAGCGACCGCATTGTAAATTCAAGTTTGCAATTTTTTTCATACTAGTGCTGAGCTAACTAAATGTATTCATCTTAGACAGTAATACAGTTTACTTCTTTCCAGATTGTGCATTTTTCCCTCATGTGTGAGTTACAAGTAACAACTAGAGGAGACAGGGGAGGGTAGCTGCCAGTGCTTCTTTTTTACTGGCTGACGGTGGTATTGTCAAGTGTGAATGTGAATTAGGCCTTCGACTTCGTATGTTGGGCCGTAATAGAGTTTGCTGTGCTTAGGCCGTAGACGTTTTTTTTTGTCAGGGTGACAGACTGTGACAGTATTGACAAGTGTGAATGGCCTTGGACTCTGTATGTTGGGCTATGATAGAGTTGCTGTGCCGAATGGGCCTGTAGGGTACGCGGACTGTTCTTCTTTTCCACATCACCTTTTCACAAGGACACGTAGACAACTTGTCAAAGAAAAAAAAAAACAAGGACACGAAAACCAAGCACCACCGTACGTCTACTGCTACTGGGAAAAGGAACCTAAAATAACATACACTGTGAGTATACAATCCTGCGTGATATGCCCACCTGATTGCCTGATGTATCGTGCACATGCTTTGCTGTGGAATCTGATTCTTCCTGTGCGCGTGCTGTCATGCTCCATGCTTCCCTTATTCTCTCTGACGTGCACACCTTCAGAACGAGATGTACAAGTATGATGTATCTGAACTTTGAAAGGAGCAGGAGTAGAGAAAAGACAAACAAGTTCTCAAGTCTAGACACGTCAGACGTGCACGGGTCCATGCACACATTCCCACCGTCGATAACATGCTGCTACAAATTGCGCACCATAAAGATAAAGCTGTCCACCTCTTTACTGTCAGACTCAGTAGCAAAGCTTCTTTCAGGACCCTGCTTTTCTTATCTGCCAATATGCTCGAGAGGTTTGGCGTGAGCTGAAGAAAACCTTGTGCGGTTGATGCGCGCAAGGGTTTTACTCTACTAGCCCAGAGGACTGAGTTTTTTTTTTATTTCTTAGGGAGAGCTTGGGAGATCGATCTGATTTTGCTAGCTGTGACAGTTAGGCATCTATGGGATGCTCCAAAGGGGTTGGAAGAAAAATCCCAACAATTGAATGCTAAAACTTTGCAATAGAAAAACGGTGTGCATCAATTGATGAAGAGGCCTGGGCACTCCACACTTCGTTTTTTTTTATCAGGGGCCCATAAACACGCGTGCGTCCATTTATTCACCTCGATGGTCGCCACCGCCGAAAGGGACCGTGCTTGTCAATGTGGATGCAGCTCTATTTTCGTGTTCATCACGGATGGGGATAGGCGTCGTGACCAGGAGCCACATCGGTACGTGCTTCATTGCCTGCAGTCAAGTCTTTGATAAGATTACGAGGCAAGAGTTAGATGAAGCACCTGCCATAGTGCCATTAGGCGTGCATTGGCCCTTGTTCACGAGGAAGGCTTCCGACAAAATCGCCTTGGCTTTAGACTATTGATGATCAACTATCCAGCGTACCAGAGCTCCAGCAGTGGTGGTGATAGTTTTTTCGTGTGTGACCGTTCCGTTAGGTTAGTAGTTTGCTTAATGAGACACCACACATTCTAGCTCGTCTAGCTGAAACTTTTATCTTTTCGATTTTTGGTCATTGGGGTCCGGAGTGTATCCATGAGGGCCTTTGTAATGATTTGCAGTGATCACTAAAGTCCTAAAAAAAGAGCAGTAAGGAGAAAAAAAACAAAGTTCCGAGGCTCAGATTTACACTCAGACACACGTCACACGTGCACGGGTCCACGCAGGCGCAACCACCATCGATAACACGTCATTGATTTGATTGACTTACTTGGCTGCTCCAAATTGCGCACCACAAAGATAAAGCTCTTGAGCTCATAGACCTCAAGAATATTTCAGTAGCAAAAGCTTCTTTCAAGACCCTGCTTTCTTATCTCTGCCAGTAGTATGCAAAGCTTCCACCGCCCGATTAAACATGGCCAGTTCCGAAAGGCAAAAAGGCCGCAGATGGGATGAGCGCGGTCGGCCCCGTCCTTTTTGACTACGGTAACACGTATCCGCACCTTGCAAACCCCCTTGGCTAAGAAAACATGACCTCAAGTCTAGTCTCGTGGCTTATTCTGTGTCGTCCTTTTCTGAGGCTCTGACGAGCGTGGTCTCTTTACGTCGAATAAACGGATGATGATTCAACAACCAATTGCCTAGTACGTACGGGTGGACGCCGCTTGGCAAGATAAGAAAGATCATCTGAAATCGCAGAAAGACTGAAGGCATGCAGAGAGAACATAGCGTGAAACACTGCAAGCATCGTCACGATTCTTCAGGTGAAGCAGGTTGAGGAGTAGCCGGCCGGGACAGTGTCACAGTGGACACCGAGTCAGTGCATACGAGAAAGGTACTTCTAGCCGACTGATCATCGCCTTTCCGATCGATGGCGGTGGAGCGAGTCTTTCCGCGGCCGTCGCCGTCTCTCGTCGCCCCTTCTCTTTACACCAAAGGAATCCGCCCAACAGCGAGGACACGAGTGGAAGGAATAGTTTCATGCGCCTCGTGTTCCTCTGTCACGGTTAAGTACTTGACTGACCTACTCTCTTGTGCGATCGTGTAGAATCACAGCTGTTCATTAGGCTGGACGAACAGATAAGAGTGGACCGGTGAGTTCATGATCGTGATATCATGGTTCGTCGAGTCGACCGATCGATGGCTGTCCACCTGTCTAGCCTACAACATGTGCATACAAAAGTGTTGTGCTCAGCATTGACGTTTGTGGCCCGGAGAGATGAGCGGCATACCGAACTCGACAGCAGTCTGTCGTCATCCAGTTGGTAGCTAGCTCGACCGGGTAGGTGCATTATTTTGCACACCGAGGGGGCATGGAGAACTCTTGCTGACTACTCGTAACTTTGCTTTTATGTTTTCGTTAGCCAGGAGGGATGGGGAAAATATTGCCTAGGTACACATGGTTCACTCTGTCGATCCTGGGATGGACAAGCTATTGTTTTTTTCAGGTGATTAGGAACTGATCTAGTAGTAGTGCTCCAGTATATATATTTTCAGGGGCTTTGGGAACTGATATATGCACAAGCCAGAGGTGCTACTAGTACTGCAATAGTATGGCGTGGAGTTGGAAGCTTCCATATCCCGTCAGGTGACGTCCTAGTATTATTTTGAGATGCGTCTTCTCGGACTCGGAGAAGGTAAACAGTGATCCAAGACACCGTTGACCAACTATTACGTAACAGATCCCCGTGCGTCGCACAGTGGATTGCAGGGAACAGGAGGTGGACTCGAGATGCGCCTCTGAAGCTAGCGCATATACTACTACCTCCGTTCCAAGGAATAAGGCGTACACGTACTCCAAGATGAACTTTGACCATAACAATTGCGCAACAAAATCTTGGTTATATTATATGTAATTAGTATCGTTGGATTCGTATTGAAAAGCACTTTCTAATGATGTTAATTTCATACAAATAATCTTTATATATTTAAAGTAATACTTAGTCAAACGAAAAGCACGTAAAACGAGGACGCTTTATTCCTTGAATCGGAGGTAGTACTATGATATAGTATCTGTTGTGAAGTGTCTATGTGGATTGCCTAGCCCTTTCCATCAGTTCGGACTTTTGGTTCAAGTGGCTAGTGCATGAAGCTTAACATGGTATCAGAGCCCCAGGTCTCAAGTTCAAATCCTTGCTTTCACATGGTTTTCGCAATTAACCCTAAAAATTGTTGTTGCCGCCCTCTATAGCCACCGCTGTTTCGGTGTTCTCTTCTTCTTTCACGTGTTGACTTTCTCTTCTCCCGTCACATGCGAGTGGGGGTGTTGTTAAGTGTATATGTGGATTGTCTAGCCCTTTCCATCAGTTCGAACTTTTGGTTCAAGTGGCTAGTGTATGAAGCTTAACAATATCTACGTGCACAAGCTAGATGAAATGCTTGCTACGGTGGAGGAAGATGCGCGTACCCCGGTACATACCGGCCGGAGAAAGCGATCTGGTGCCAGACCAAGAGCACAGTGGTTGATGTCGGCATTATTTGATGCTGGAAATCTGGAATCATCGTATCCAACGACGTACGTACTCCTATTTCAATCCCCAGATATTTCAGGTGACCGACAAACCGGCAGGCCCTGCCGGGCCAGGATCCATTACCTGTTGTCCGATATACTACTATAAGGGTGATCAAAATTAATACTGCTCCAGTAGGCAACAGCAAGTGTTCAGAGAGCTTTGCCGCCGTTGCTATTTTCGTGCGAGACAATGGCCTGGCTAGCCAGTCAGGGCAGAGCAACTCTGGCCATTTCCGGGAGCACGTAGTATTTGGTGCGTAGCAGCAGCTGGCGTGTAAAGTGGGCGCGCTCTGTCGCGCTCCGGAATTCGTATGTGAACCTAACCTGTCACGCTCGACACTTGTGTGGCATGATGGGGCGTCGTCGCGAATGTACACAGATTTGCTCCCGTCCCGTGGAGGCATGGACACCATGGTTCCTCGTTTCATTTTCAGTCCTGTCGTCTTCGCCGATCCGTCTTTTTCGAGAGAGAGAGGTGAGAGCAGGCAGAAAGTATGGTGCCCGCGACACTCTAATGGCCTACTAGATTTGTTGTCAATCATAGGATGGTGTCCCTAAACTCTGCACTAGTATCTAGTAATAACGAACTTGTTTTTGCGGAGTAATCCATCCGTTCTAATTTAGTCTACATTTTTAAAAAATGAAATAAATAAATATTGCATTTATTAGTACTATTTTGATATGTGAATAACTAATTCAATCTACAAAGCAACTGTATTTTGATATGTGAATAACGAGCTTGCTTTCTATATCTATACAAAGCAACTGTATTTAATTTCAAATGGAGGTAGTAGTTCATTTATGGACACATTCGTATTCAATAAAAATCTGGCCGAATTGATGAGTTTATGTTTGATCGCTATCGATCATTCAATGTACTAATTAAAACCTTCTAGGGTCTGTTTGATTCATAGGATAGAATAAATGTATGAACATGAAAATGCAGGATTGCAATGCCATGCCATGCCAACCCTAAATTTTATAGGAATTTGTATTAACCAAAGTTTGATTAATTTCACTACAGGAAAAGCAAATAAATGAAAAAGAGGTATGAGATATGAGTGGATGTTAGATTTCTTATAGAATCTAGTGCAAAGGATTTCTCGGATTTTTTTTATGAAAACAATCCAACAAATCAAACAATCACCAGAGATAAATTTCCTATATCATTTATTCCTACAAATTTTCCAATTCCTCGATTCCGCAAAAATTTATACATCGAGATTTAAACAAATATATGATATTTTTAACGGGACTGAAAAAGCATGTAAAATCTTCTGAATCAAACATGCGCTCAATGTGGCATGGTTGTCCAGTATGTGGAAGGTGTTGGAACAAATTACCATGGTCCGAGAACCAACCTGTGGTTGGATGGTTAGGAGGGCAGTGGCACCCCCAGCCCACTAGAGTTCAAATCCCAGATTTGACACTTTGGTGTCTCATAAAGGCGGAATATTCTTCAGTGGGAGGCGACGTTCCCGTCGACGATGGCGCTCGTGGTGACTTCGTCAATCTCAAGACCCGTCGGATCAGTTCTTCGATGCAGTATCTTTGGAGGTGTTCATAGGGGTAGGGTGTGCGTGCGTGCGTTCATAGGGGTGAGTGTGTGCGCGTATGTATGAGCGCCTTTGATTGTACTGTGTTTCGCAAAAAAAAAATATCATGGTCCGTACAAATGCATCGTGCAGCTCTGCGGTGGACTGTGTACGAGCCTGGTGACTTCCTTTTGCTCAAATCCATAATTTTTCCTTTTTTTTACATGCTGTGTGTATCTTACATGCTGTGTGTATCTTGATGTTTTTGTGATATTTTGTTGGTGCAGAGGATTAATATAGTTGGTATCTTCGTGATATTATTATGTTTGGTTTATTAAAAAGTCAGATCGATGCTTTTACTCAAACATGCTAGTAGCAAAATGCATCCGGGTTCGGTCTTATGATTGTGGATGCAATTATCGAATGGTAAAATGTTGTTACTAGTTGATTTACACATAACATTCTGGTCGAATTGACTCGATTTTATTTTTGATCTTCATGAGCATTCAATGTACCCGAAACTTCTGCAATCATTAGTTCCCTTACTCCAAAATCTTCCCTAGACGTTCTTGTGATGGTGTTTATTACTACCTTCGTTGAATAATGGTTATAACTTTAGTATAAAATAAAATCATGCTAAGTTTGAAAATGAATAGTATAGAATAAAGTACTAACTTTAATACTCCCTTCGATTCATATTAATTGACTTTAATATAGATGTATCAAGAACTAAATGTGACTAGATACATCTATATTAGAGTCAATTAATATGAACCGGAGGGAGTAATATTAAATGGTATTTATTTTTGATTAAATTTATATAGAACTTAATCATTAAAACGAAGGTACGTAGTACTTCATTTTGGATAGATGTTTTAACTTTATCTAAATTTAAACATATGAAACGTGTTCTAAAAAAAATAGAACGAGTAGAAGAATTATTACGACTGGTCAGTACAGATGCATCGTGCCGTGCGGCACGACCACTGTGGACTCCGTAGGAAGCCAAGGCGTGGCGTGCTTGCTGGCGACGCGAAACGCTGCGCCTTTTTCGCACGAGTAATGCTACACCTACGGAAATGTTTTACGGAATTCTCTTACGGACAAACGCATGCACGAGTGCTCTCCAAAGACAGGTCCGTTTTTCAAGCAGCGGGTCAAACTTCAACCAATCAACACAGCCCACGTTGTCCGTAAGTGTTCCGTAACCCAAAACAGTCCGTATGTCCAGGATTACCGTTTTCGCACGAACGCACCCATCCATCGGCGTCTCAGTGGCAGGTCTCCGTAAATAACCCCAAGATTCGCGTCTCCTCCCCCACCAGTGTTGTCCTCTTCCCACTTCCCACCCGGAGCTCTCTCCAAGTCCCAACTGCCAAGTGCCAACTCAAATCCCCACTCCTCCTCCGCCTCCCGCGCCCGCCGCTGATCACCTCGCCCGCCGACAACCCCTCCCCGCCGCTTGCGCGCTCCGCTCCAACCTCCCGACGGCGGTTTCTACAAGCTCCGGCGCCCCGCTATCGTGCGGAAGGACGTCGCTGTGGCCGGCCTCTCCTCCAAAGGCGGCGCGCGGACTCGGTGGGGGTTTTTCCGCCCGCCGCGCTTTGAGCCTGCAAGGTGCGTAGTCGCTCGCTCAACCGCCCCGCCTCGTTTCCCACTTCCGTAGAAGCTTCGAGAACGTTCTAGAACTTCCGAGCTGACCTTCTCGTCTCGTACCATGCCAGGTCCTTGAGCGCAGCACGCGCCGCGAGAGGCGCTAGGATTGCTGGAACTCAGGGAATCCCGGCGACGGGCTCGGTTTCCAGCCGATTTCTGAATTTCGTTGGTTCATCGGTTCCTCTCATGCCCGAACCGGTTGGTGGAATTGGCGTGACGCGAGCAGCAAAGGTAATGCTCGCTCACGCCCCCGCCTTCTAGCTAGAACCCACTAGCGCGTTCCGGAACAGTCTCGGTGCTCTGCTCTGCTCGACCTCTCAGTCTCTCTCTCTCTGTGTGTGCAGGTTAGAGCGGCGGTGACGACGGGGAGCGGCGGCCGCGATGACGTCGCTGTCGCGGACGCTGTCCCGGGCCGGGCCGATGCAGCCGCCGGGGCCGCGCCGGATCCTCAGGACGCAGACCGCCGTCAACCTCGGCGAGCCCATCTTCGACAGCGAGGTCGTGCCGTCGTCGCTCGTGGAGATCGCGCCCATCCTCCGTGTGGCCAACGAGGTCGAGGCGTCCAACCCCCGAGTCGCATACCTCTGTAAGCCACCCCTCTCTGCTTTTCAACAGTATACTCTGTAGTAGAACAGATACAGTTAACACAACGCTGCTTACACTGCCTCGTAGTGTAAAAGCTAGTTAATGCTGTTCTGTTAACATGCTGCCTAATCATGGCATGGGGTGGGAATATGGGGTGCCGCAATATGGGAGTAGTACTAGTCATATCTTTCCACTTATAGGATATAATGGTCCATTCTTGTTCTACTCCGCATTGATGTGTATGTCTGCAATGATGGATAGGCCGATTCTACGCGTTTGAAAAGGCTCACAGACTTGATCCAACTTCAAGCGGTCGAGGTGTCCGGCAATTCAAGACTGCTCTCTTACAACGGCTGGAAAGGGTATGCGTTTTTAGTAATTCTATTGCGTAGTTGTTTTCATCTAGCCCCCACCTACGTGCTGATTCTTCATATGCCTTCATACCATCTCTGGCACGCGCGCGCCATTTTTCTGTACCAGTTTGTTTTATGTTTTTGTACTAGTAACATTTTCTACACTTGCTAATAATTGCATCAGTTTACATCATCTTGTAAGTGTGAGTCTTGCATTGTGCTTCCGGTTAAGCAATAAATCACCCTTTTATCGAAAAAATTGTGCTTCAGATTGGATTTCACATGGATAACAAGGTGTCTTGCTTGAATTAAGACTCAACCATGTTATGGGATTATACATTTCACTGGCTGTTGATTTTTTTTTGTTTAGGAGAATGTACCCACCTTGACCGGAAGGGCCCAAAAGAGTGATGCACGGGAAATACAGACCTTCTATCAACACTACTACAAAAAATATATCCAGGCACTTCAAAATGCTTCTGACCAAGTCGATCGGTATATTACTGTCTTATTATGTTTGATAATTTTCCTTGTTAGTTGATGTGGCCGCTTATGTATTTATATCATTCATGCAGTGCTCAACTTATCAAAGCCTACCAGACCGCTAATGTTCTATTTGAGGTTTTAAAAGCCGTCACTCAACAACATTCTGTTAAAGTTGACGATGAGGTAATTGACTTCCCTTCGACCCTGTTGCGCTTTGCTGACATCGATAATACTCCTATAACAAGTGGCAGCAGTTACCAGCTAATTTTTTTTTTCTCGTTAGATCTTGGAAGCGGCTGACGAGGTTAAAGAGAAGACAAAAATATATCTTCCTTTTAACATTCTCCCTCTTGATCCAGACAGTGGCAATCAGGCACTCATGAAATTGCCGGAGGTTTCTTTTCTCTGCCCTTCGTTTTTATGGAAGTATCCTGTTGACTTGTCCAAGTAAAGTACTTTATGGTGTTTTCTCTACCTTTTAAGATCCAAGCCGCTGCTACTGCTCTTCGCAATACTAGAGGTCTTCCACTACCCAAAAATTATGAGCGGAAGGTTAACGAGGACCTCTTGGATTGGCTACAAGCTATGTTTGGCTTTCAGGAAAGGCAGTCTAAATTTATTTTTGTTACTGTATAACTTTAGTTTTATATTGTTCATGTTTACTTTTGACCAATTTGTTTCCTTGTATCTGATGTTTCATTAACCTCTCAACATGCAGACAGATAACGTCTCTAATCAGAGGGAGCATCTGATTTTACTTCTTGCTAACATACATATACGCATAAATCCAAAGACTGATGAACATTCAAAGGTTTTTCTTGCCTGTATACATTCAAACCTAGATTGAACAGTTTTTTTTTTACTTTTACTACTGGTTATATGCCATTTTATTTTCTGGGAGATCTGATGTTTCACAACTCCCGCTGCAGTTGGATGATAATGCGCTGAATGACGTGATGAAAAAGTTGTTTAAGAACTACAAAAAGTGGTGCAAATATCTTGGTCGCAAGAGTAGCCTTTGGTGACTTCCTCAATACCCTATTTTATTATCCTATTGTTGATTTTTTCTTCTTTGAATGTTTGTATTAAAGTTTTTTTTTGTTGTGAGATAGACTGTTCCCTTATGTCTGCTTAGTGGACTGAATCTCTATCACCAGAAAATCATTAGGAAGTTGGTTAAATTATTATGGAAATCACACACAAACCTATAAGATAAATGACATTTCATGCACCAAACTGGTGTATTATTTTTTTCTGGTACTCAAAATTTGCAAAAGTTCACTCATTGTAAAGCATATTGAACACGGAGGTGTAAACTGTGGACACATGTAGAGAATATCTGAACGTGGTTACAACTGTAATGCTTGTTATACTAGCCAACAGTTCCTAATCACAGGTGGTTGTTGGTCCACCCTACCAATTTAAGTAAGACAATGTTTGTCACCTTATTCAAGGAATTTAGCACACACCAAAAGTAGTAGGGTGAAACACTACTGTTCATGGAATGCCATATGCGCGTGTCTGGATTGGAAAACAGTCTTAGGGTACACACTCAATTTGATTAACTATTATAATTATATGCTGGGGACGTATCTAGTGCGAATAAAAGACAGTAATATTCATTGTTTCCTTCTGTTATGGTCTTAATCACTGATAATGGAAGGAAGGTGGAAATCTGTCTTGAGATGTTTTTACCCTAAAACACACCAGATTCCCATGTTGGAAAACCAGTATTGGATTTTTCTCAAAAACGGATAGTAAGCCTGCTGTGCTCCACAGCTAGTCACCTCTGATTCTCTATTTTGTCTTTCTCAACAATAGGTTGCCAACAATTCAGCAAGAGGTGCAGCAGCGGAAATTACTGTATATGGGTCTGTACCTTCTTATCTGGGGTGAAGCTGCAAATTTGCGATTTATGCCAGAATGTGTTTGCTACATATATCATCATGTATGGTGTGGACAATAATAACTTTCTTCATCTCAAGTATCATTTTCCCTCAAAAGTTTCTGTATAGTTAGCTGTCAGATGCATTTTACCATCTTTATTCAGCAAGGTTACTCTTTATTTTTCCATTAATGGTCATCAATTGATTCATGCTTGTCATATCTGCCTAGGACTGATATATAAACTAAATGGATAAAAACCCCTTTCTGATAATATCAGCAAGTAATGAAGTTCTTCGATATAAATGGATACATGCAACATGCTGCCAATGAACTTGTTTATGTTGATACTTGATACTGAGAGTGTTAGCAGTGCCTTTCCTAAGCAATAACTGACCCCCATATTCTTATCCACATCTGCATTTGACTTGTGAACGACATATCCGGGGTTGGTGCAAGAAAAATATAGCAGTGTAAACACTGTGGGCATATTTTCATTATATGTGCTATACCCTACTAGGAATTATTATTTATCGAGGGAACACCAAATAACCAACTAATAACCTTAGGGGATTCATTGGCTTAATTGTACATTAGAGCTTATCAGAGGCATAATCTAATGGCTACGAATATTTGATTTGGAGTCCAGTGTCAGCTCTGTGTTAATGTAGTAGTTTTTTTAGAAAATTTGTTGACCGGGTTCTAGTGCTTATCCTGTTTCATATGCCACTGATAACCATTGAGTATGAACTTCAAGAAAAAAAATCTGTGTAGAATTCATTATATACTGATATATGTTATTTTTATCAGTATCCTAATACAATTTTTGGAAAAGTAAAATTATGGAAACATGAGGTACATCAATTTAAATATATATCTTCATGTGAATGTGATATTTTATTCTTGGATAATTTGAAATAAAGGCACAATCTACAATTAGTTTTATGGTCTGTTTTGCTACCGTATCATTTCTTCTGTAGAATTCTGAGTTTGCAACCTTGCTAAGTTATATTAATGGAGTGTTTGCAGAGTTCTGTACTTGAGTCATGAAATACTACAATGTTTTTATAGATGGCATTTGAAATGTATGGCATGCTAGCTGGAAATGTGAGTGCCTTGACGGGTGAATATGTGAAGCCAGCCTATGGTGGTGAGAAAGAAGCCTTTCTGAAAAAGGTTGTCACTCCAATTTATTCTACCATTGCAAAGGTACACTTTGGCTTTGCTCTCAACCATCATCTGACTGTCTCACCTGTGTTTTATGCTTCTTCACTTGCTACAGTTTTAAGTACTTCACCATAATTTTCAGGAAGCTGAAAGGAGCAAAATAGAAAAAGGGAACCATTCTCAGTGGAGAAACTACGATGATCTTAATGAATATTTTTGGTATGCGTTTTTCCTGACTTTATAGTTTATTATACCTCTGCTTTCTGGATTTTATATCTGTCAACTTGCAGGTCTGCTGACTGTTTTCGGCTTGGTTGGCCTATGCGAGCTGATGCTGATTTTTTTTGTCAACCTACAAATCCACCTGATGAAAGAAATGAAGTAAGCCCAATTATTTCGTATGAGCTGTTGCAAATGCTGAATTATTTATATGCCATTGCGAGACTCCATTTTAGTTTTGCATGCTACTGCCGTCAGTTTTCCCTCTAGCAGTGTTACTTATTTGCATGAGAAAACTATGGCACCCCTCCAACTCGGATAGCAGCATCTCATGGTCTTTACATACAAAAGAAGAATCATTACATGGATCAAGCGCAAGTGGTTTGTCTGCAACAAGTGACACTTGGAGTTTTGAGCCTCTTGTAAAGTGCTATAAAATGTTGGATTTTGTTAAAAAATTATGATTATGTCATGTAAAAAAAGAGGGATAAATGGACAGGGTTTCCCTTTTTTTACAAAATACAAATGTTCATATTTTTCCATGAGTATTTTAGGTCCCCATATTACAAGTTTATAACATGCTCTACTCCATAGATTGTTTTTATGATTTTTTGGGAACTCCAAATTGTATCAATAAATAAGGTGCTGTAGGCCCAACCGGCGATGGATGAGGGGTTTAGGTAAGGGGGAGATAGGTGGCTTGGGTTGAGGTGAACTCTACCGCCTCCTTTGTATCCCTTTAGTCTGGGGCGCATCTACATGTAGGTTTCGGTGTCCTCTAGTTGGATTTGGATTTTTACAGTTTGATGGTTTTTGGCCCATGGTCAAAGAGATCATTTACATCTGAAGAAATTACACGGTCTACCCTTGGTAAATTCCAAAAATATAAATGAGAATACTTGGTGAGTGTAACGGTAGTGACATAAAGAGTAAATCAAAATGATTCTTTTTGCAGTACAAGACAACTTTAGCAATGGCATATAACTATATATTTTTTTCGAGAAAACGCAAAGGAATCTTTGCGTTTCATTTCATTGAAAAGATAGGGATTGTTACACGCCTCCTAAGATGGCATATAAATATTTGAAAAGGTCTATTGGTGGCATATACAAAATAAAAATGCCCATTTAGGACCGGCCTTAGTGTTACCATGTTATGTTTTTATTGCCTTGAAGTACAACAATAGCCAGTGTAACTTTTTATTTTCAGAGCACAGTAAGAGCTGACAAGCAGAAAGGGAAGGTCAATTTTGTCGAGCTAAGGTCATTTTGGCACATATTCAGGAGTTTTGATAGAATGTGGAACTTCTTTATTATAGCTCTTCAGGTATTTCCTTTCATTTTGGTATTAATTTCCTGTTCTTGCTGATTTCATAACATCATTTCCTTCATAGTTTTGAAGATTCAAATGCATTAAGTTCAGTGTTAGATATCTGAAATATTATTTTCAGCTTAACACACCTATTGATTTCTAATTCCAGATTTTGGTAATTCTTGCTTGGAGTGAAGGAGGTTCATTAGGTAATCTTTTTGATCCTCTGGTTTTCAAGAGGATCTTGAGCATCTTTATCACTTCTGCCATACTAAATCTTGGACAAGGTATGTAATCTTGATACCAACCTGCTATACTGTCTCTTGTTACTTGTTTACCTTTTTTTAAACCACATTCTTACTTTTTTTGATTTGTGTGTGCCGCGCGTGCTTCTTCTCCCTCTTATCGATTCTTCATCCCTCAAGAATCTTATATGTAATTTGCCATGTAGTTTGTCTATTTTCATTGCATAAAGAGGAGTTTATGAAATCCAAAAAAAGAGAAGAAAAAGGAAGGCCAGCATATCCTCCCGACGCAAGAGTTTGTAGGTTTAGCAGCGGTAGTTTAGTTGCCTCATCTCTGATATGGGTTAAAATCACGGGTGGAAGATGCTGAAGTTTTGGAAAATATTCGCACTGCGTTCTTATCATATCTCCCTGGAGACAAGCATATGACTAGGTTTGGTGGTAGAATATCACTTCTGAATATGAGACACTTTTGAATACGAGACAGAGTAAACTACGCCTATTTGCTCTTGCCATTTGGCACAAGTTTGATTAAGTTTAGTAAGTTTGGAAGGAATGTATCCTGGCAGAAGTTTTTACACATGACAACTTGCTACGGAAGGAATTTTTACTTGGGGTCACCCAAGCTTATAATCGTGTAGCAATAAGATCTTTCATTGAGCACAAAACTGTAACACCCATTCATGATTGTTATGTGGTTTTGTCAAGTTCATCTGTGATTTGAATACTCGTTGGTATTTACAGCTACACTTGACATAATCTTTAATTGGAGGGCCAGGAGAACGATGGAATTTGCAGTCAAGCTGAGATATGTCCTGAAGTTTATATTGGCAGCTTTGTGGGTGATATTACTGCCGGTTACGTATGCATATATCTGGGAGAATCCAACGGGAATTATTAGGGCCATCAAAAACTGGTTTGGAAATGGTCGAAATCAACCATCACTCTTTGTCATTGCAGCAGTCATATACTTGTTGCCCAATATGCTAGGTGCGGCACTTTTTGCTTTACCAATTCTACGCCGGATACTTGAAGGTTCAGATTACAAGTTCATGAGGTTGATCATGTGGTGGTCTCAGGTAATATGCCCTTTAATTTTGTGCTGATATTTACGTTATTTTGTAAACAAAAATATTACCTTAAACCATGAAAAGTGTAATTATTTGTAAAATCCCTTTATTTTCTCTATTTCTCTCGATTACTTAAATGATGAGAAAAATAACTACAGATTGGAAACGACTTATGTTTGCCAAGATTCAAACTATTCTGGTAAAGTGAACTAATATTAAGAAAAGGGAAATATTTTTAAACTAAATATACTCCCTTCGTTCCTAGAAAAGCTGCTCAACTTTGTCTAGATACGGATGTATATAGACATATCTTAGTTATAGATACATCCATATCTACAAAAAGTTGAGCAGCTCTTTTTTGGGACGGAGGGAGTATCTAGTAATGAATGATGAAAATGCACAACAAAGATATAAACTAATTATATGAGAATTAAATTAAGTATATAATGTGTAGAAAGATTGGCCTTCTGATTTATTTTTTCTTTTGGTTTTGAATTATCTTATTAGTTTGTAAGATACTTCTTGGTGTAATTTACTTTTTTGATATTGATGCCACATATTGAGTATTTTTCTGAAATTTCAGTACAAGTCTTACAAATCATTTACTAATATCTAGTTGAACATTGTGAACTTACGTTGCATGCATTTTTGCAGCCTCGCCTTTTTGTTGGTAGGGGAATGCATGAAAGCCCCTTTTCACTTTTCATGTAAGAGTGCATATGTTATTTCTCACTACATATTGGATCCATGATAATTAGTTATACATATATAATTGCAAGGTCATACATTAACATGTTCATGTTTGGGTGTTTCTAGGTACACCATGTTTTGGGTTGCTCTTCTTTTGACAAAATTCGTATTTAGCTACTATGTCGAGGTAATTATATATACACATTATCATTTTGTCCTTGTTTATGTCAATAACTTTCAGCCTAAATAGTGAAACATTTTTCGTGCTTCAGGATCAAATTAGTTGTGTTTGGCCACAGCGAGGTCATTGGTAGTTATTTTAGATTTATTATTTACCATTTTTTGGAATATTAACTTACTGAACACAACTGAGTCTAGTGTCTTCCAATATATGAGGCAATTCTTCCCTGCACACAGTAACAATTTTTGGGTGAATTTCTATTGCTTGTTGGCATAGGAGTGGCAGCAATGAAGCGAGTAGAACATACTCGGCTAGGTTTGTGAAAATAGGAGGCTACATAATCAGTCAATCATAAAGTAGAACATCTAAATTGTTGAGGCTAATATAGTTATTCTACATACTTCAAGTAGGCCCTGACGTGATTTGCAAAGAACTGTTTGCACCATGATTTGGTATTGAATAGAATATGGGATTAACGATCCTGACGTGACATCCAAGTGCTGCTAAAAATCCCACCTTAACGCGAACATACCATTCAAAAAGAGCCCACCTTAAAGAGCCCACCTAAATATTTCACAGCAATAGTAAACCTCAGTTTTTTTTTTTTTTGACCATGTAAACCTCAGTTTTCAGTTGCTACTGCACTTATAGCCAACAAATAGTTACAATGCCACTAAATTTTTTGCATTGATCATCCAGTTTAAGGTTTGGCATTAGTTTTGCAACCCCAGTGAGTTATTATGTTGCCATGCTAGCACTTCATTATCTAAATAAGGAGTCCTAGTGACCTAAGTGAAACGAATTGAAAGTTTATAAACCTAAGTGAAATCTCAGGGCAAGTCTAGGGATCTTCCAAGTTTACCAAAAGAAGCCATACTTTTCTACAAATACAGGTTGAGTATGTAATGCAAATTTTTCATAAATTTATTTGCTAGACACTTTTAACATGTTGCACCTTATAAGATAGAACATACGGAAACCATGATGATCTGATACCTCGAAGCAACATATCATAATAAAGTGGTGGGTTGCATTTGAAGTCGGAGGAGTGCTTGAACCTAATTGATTTTAAACCATGTAAATTTTAATATTTGTGCAAATAAATCTGTTTACTTTGAACAACTGTATCTCTGACTCACTTGTCCGTGCTTACTATTGTAGATCAAGCCTCTTGTTGACCCCACCAAGGATATCATGAAATTCCCTATAAATCATTTCCGGTGGCATGAGTTTTTTCCAAGAGGTATTTATCTCATGTAGGTTATTTGTTTTGTTTTGTTTTATTTATAACATTCCTAAATTATATTATGCAGCGAAGGGAAACATTGGTGTTGTGATTGCACTTTGGGTTCCAGTCATTTTGGTAGATTCACTTCCTTTGTTTTTCCTTGAATTTCAATATCCTTATAGCCATATGATTGCTTACGAGAAGTATGAGGCAGCCACTATATGACAGTTGCAGTTGTGTAGCAAAGGGAGCACTGCAGTGATTATGGGCATTTTTTTCTTTGCTTTCTAGGTGTATTTCATGGACACACAAATTTGGTATACAATCTTCTCCACTCTATTTGGTGGAATTTATGGTGCTTTCCAACGGCTTGGAGAGGTTTGTTTATTAATTGTTCATTCATGTCTATTTATAATTCTTCAAATAGACTTTATTCTCAGGAATGGTTTTCTAATGTTGGCTCTTGAGTAATTTCTCAACATTGTTCGTTTTGTACATGCAGTGTGATGTATCTTTTTCTTGCAGCCATTTTCCTGTGAAAGAGGAAAACCTTTTCACAGAAAACTTGGGCTAATTATTATAGAGATTAGAGAGAAGTACTGTACTTGTGTGGCTGTAGATAGTGCTCTTGCTCAATGGGTGGTCTAGACTTCACATACTTGAGCTGTCAACTGAAATTTTCATCTGTCAGCATTTCCCGATTAATTATTTTCATCCTGTACATAGTACTTGTGCTCAACGGGTGGCTTAGACTTCAATCCTTGCCACCGGGGTGGAGGGGCTGGTGAGTTTGCTATTGGGATGTGGGCAACTAGAACTCTACAAGGGAATGCACGTACGAATGGTTAACTCAGGCTCCTCAATGGGCCCTACTTTTCTTAATCGAAATGATGCATATGGCCCATATAGCCCTTCTGCATGTCATCCCTAAGCCAAACTTGCCTGGATTCCTGCACAGCACCGCCACCACTGGTGCAGGATCTGTACATGACATGATTTTGTTTTGTTTGGATTGAATGAACTGTTTGTGGTAAATGGAAAATTTGCTCATTAAGCTACAGAAGTAGCCCAAAAGGATGTTGAGCTGAAAATGATACGCTAACCCCAAATAAGATTTCATTCTAGTTACCTAACTACTATCTCGGAGTTTCATATGAATAACTGTAGTTTCTGAAATGAAATTATTTACAAATAACTTTCCTTTTCTGGATGAGACAGATTCGCACCCTTGAAATGCTGCGATCTCGCTTTGATTCCATACCTTTAGCCGTGCATGATTGTCTAGTTCCGGCTGAAACATCTGGTGGAAGACGGAAGAAAGGTCTAAAGTCTAATTTACAGAAGCGTTTTAAGGAGGTACTCATACACTTCGTTTACAAATTCTTGCGAGATTCTTGCACTTTGTTGTTAGAGTTCTAACTTTATTTGAAATATATTCTTAATGATGTGACATTTTAGATGAAGCACGAAGATAAAGAGAAGGTAGCTGCAAGATTTGCACAGATGTGGAATGAGATTGTCTCTAGCTTTCGAGAAGAAGACCTTATAGACAACAGGTGATTATCTGTATGGACTATAAGTTTTCAACTGCACTTATGTTTTCTGACCACAAGTGCTCCATTTTTAACATAGGGAGAAGGAACTGCTACTTGTTCCATATGTGGCTGATAAGGGTCTTCGTGTTATGCAGTGGCCACCATTTTTGCTTGCCAGCATGGTTCTTCTCTTCTTTTACCTTGTTTATTTATTTATTTCTAGTTTATGAAAAGCAGTCTTTATTAATCTCTTTTTATTTTGTTTTGAATAATGTGAATTGACAGGTCCCCATAGCTGTTGACATGGCTAAAGATAGCAATGGCAAAGATCGGGACCTGAAAAAGAGGATTGAAAATGATTACTATTTTTCTTGTGCAATTGAAGAATGCTATGCATCATGCAAAAATATCATCAATGATCTTGTACATGGTGAACCGGAGAAAAGGTATCTCTCCTATATATGTGTTATGAGTCCTAGACTTTATATGTTAAACTTGGGGAGAAATAGTATATTTGATCCACGGTGTACTTGATGCTATTTTATTGTTGTTGTTTTCAGGGTCATAAATATAATTTTTGATGAAGTTGAAAAATGTATTGCTGAGGACAAAGTTATTACAGATTTGAATATGAAATCCCTGCCAGATCTCTATGATAAGTTCGTTGAACTGGTAGAATACTTGGTATGTATGCCATCTTTTCCAATGTTCAAGAAATCGTGAATCGCTAACTTATCGGTCAGTCTCAAAATGGAGATTAATCGCTTATCGGACGATTAATCGATTTTATCGGTCGATCATTTATCGGCTTATTTTTTTTGTAAATTCTAATTTTCGGCACTAAATTTTCTATAATATGCTATGTATAGATAATATTAAAGCATTAAACAGAAGTATTACCTTGATTCCTTGCATTTGAATCAATAAAAATAGAAATTTTGACCTAATGCATAGTTCTACAAGACTATAGAACGAAAATATCGACCGCCAGACCGAATTTCAGCGGGATTTCACTCAAAATCGGCCAAAATAGCGGTCATCAGGCTAAAAATCGGCCGAAATATCGGTGAGGCGATAAATGAGCCGAGATGCCAAAATCTTATCGATTGCCACCTAATTCATGATAAATCGGCCGATAAATCGGTATCTCGGCCGATTTTTTTAACAGTGATCTTTTCAATTGCAAAATGGGTAAATACTTGGCATGTATGACATATTTTAAATTGTAAAAAAATGAAGTTACACACGAATCTAGATAAATTTGCGACACTTATTTTGGAATGGAGGGAGTATAAATTATATCTCCTTTTCTACTTTCTAACAAATTACTGGAAAAGGGTGCAAATTAGTTTCCTTAAGCACAAATATTGTTTCATTCCTGGAAAGTGTGCCTGTCAATACAAAGCTGATGTCTGTACCGGAGGAACTAATGTTTCAGAGGTCGCCGATCTGGTCCGAAGTGGATAATCATTTTAGGTTGCTGCTGACCTAGCTGTAGTTTGTGACTTTGTCTTTCATTGGCTTGGATAAAAACGCTGACACAACAATTAAATCACTTTTATTTGTAGATTTTGGGGGAAATTTCTGGATGGGGTGGTCCTTTGGACCTCCACACCCTTCTATGTATAGCTCATATATATTGACTCATACACTAGAGTGCTCGACACTCTTCTAGGATAGACTCCACTAAAATACTCTACTAGGACACCACTAAATTAACTCAATTTCCAGCACTTTTCAACACTACTAGCTGCAGTCATTTTTCTTTGCGTGAACCTGAGCCAATCAAGATGGTCTGTCTTTTGCCGCAAACTGGAACATGCAGATCCCACTAATGAAGCAGAGTGGCGGTGGTGTTCGGAATGCTATTCATAACACATTAGTGGTGGTTCTATTGATTTGTGCCAGTACATGACACCTTGTTTTTCGGACAACTAGCACTGAGATAATACACACAAAGCCAAGGAGTTAGGCCATGGTCATGGGGATTCGGAAGAGTTTTGGTGTCAGACCATTTTGTGGTTCTGTCAAATAATAGATGGTGAAAAGACAAGGATGCTAGAGCAACGAAATGACCATTAAGACGTGGTTTGATCTGAGACATAATTTTGAATTTTGCATGGGATGTTGGGGCGTTGGGCAATAAGGATGAGATGCAGCATGAGGATAGTAGTCAGGGAATAAATACGGCAGGGGGAAAGGGTCTTTCCTAATGTTAGAATAAGTAGAACTTTCTGGTCATGGGTGCTCAAATAAAGAGTGTTGATCCTATGAGAGTAAGAGCGTATTTTCTGTGTGTTTTTGCAAAAAAAATAAAGAGAAAACGTTGGTTCCACATGACTATAACAGTGTATTTTGTTTATTTGATGTATTTTGCATGAGTGATAACCCACCTGTGTGGATGATTGTAGTTGCTGATTCAATTCCTTTGTAAGTTGTCGGTACCACATATATCATATAAGTAACAGTGGTGGTGGTAGAGTGAACTCACCACTAACTTCAAACTTTACAAGGAAGAAAGATGCATCGTTGCACTAGCAGACATACTATAGCCACGAGCCCACTAGCAGGGTGCAGTTTACTTAACAATAGAACAGCATTGCATGCATGGTGCATTAAGGAACTATGTGGATCTTTACAATGTTGCCCACTTTTACTGATTTCGGTTGGTAAAACCAAATAATCTGAGGCTAGATGTATCTACGGTGCAAAGGCCAGGGGTAATAAAGCCTCCATTTTCTAAGAAAACATATCTTCCATTACGTAATGCTTGTTCAACATACTAGCATAAATGTAGTCTCCATCCACATGTTTGTGCAACAAATTTTTCTGTTTTGCGTCATCGTGTTCATTTTATTCTTCCATCTTTCTTATGTTGTTGATATCAGAAAAGGAATGATGATAAAGACAGGGTTGCTGTCATAAAGATTTTTCAAGATATGCTAGAGGTTGTAACGAGAGATATAATGGAGGACCAACTTCCTAGGTACAATTTTTTTAATATTGTGCAAATATCCCTGATGATGAAGTATTGTACCATGATAGCTTACTGTTTAGGGTTCATCTCGTGAGTAACTTGCTTTTGTGGTTTGTCATTGTTTCGGCAGTATTTTGGAGTCAAGTCATGGGGGTTCATATCGAAGACCTGAGGGACTGACAACATGGGATCAAGAATATCAGTTATTCCAACCATCTGGAGCTATCAAGTTTCCCCTACAAGTCACAGATGCTTGGATAGAAAAGGTTTTAGTGAAGAAGTATTTAAAATTTGAGAAACCGTGAATGCCTGTTATTTTTATGAGGTGCACTATTTCCTAGATTAGGCCACCAGGGACAATTTCCTGACCAAGTTGCTCCATTATAAATACTTGCCAATACCAAAATTATTGGGTGTTCTAATGAAGCTGGGTCTTTTCCTATTGTCTAAAGATATAATTCTTGCTCCAGGTAAAAAGGCTTGAATTACTGCTCACTGTGAAAGAATCTGCTATGGACGTTCCTTCAAATCTTGAAGCCAGAAGGCGTCTTACATTTTTCACCAATTCTTTGTTTATGAATATGCCTGATGCTCCTAAAGTCCGAAACACACTTTCATTCTCGTAAGTTCTTATATTTAACTTGCACATTAATTTTACTAATCTTTTTTTAAGCTTGCATTCATCACTTTTTTTTCAAACTGTGGCCAAGTATATAGATCTACTTTAGTGATTTGTTTCTGTAAGTTACAAATAGAGGTGTTAACCTCCTCTTATCTTTTAATTTCATATGTTTCTGTTTCCCGTATCTGATACTTGCTGTTATTAATGATAAGGTTTCATTTTTGTCTGTAGTGCATTGACCCCGTATTACAATGAGCATGTACTTTTTTCAATAAAAGAGCTTGAGGAGGAAAATGAAGATGGAGTTTCCACTCTGTTCTACCTACAGAAAATTTACCCAGGTTGAAGAGGAAGACCATTTTATCCTTATCCTAACAATAAATTATATTCTGGAATTGTTGGTCATTTACTGTGTATGGTTATGGTCATGTGTACAGATGAATGGAAGAACTTTCAGGAAAGGGTTGTTTGGGAGGAAGACCTTAAAGATAATGAGGAACTGAAGGAGGAGCTTCGTTTATGGGCTTCATACAGAGGTCAAACGCTAACTCGAACAGGTACTACTGGTTAACATTTATTAGTTGAATCCAGCTACATTGTCACCCTTTTCCAAATAAATGCCAATTTCTCAGTTTTACCTGATAATGCTTAATTTAAAATTATTTGAATGATCTGAACAGTTAGAGGCATGATGTACTACCGAAAAGCTTTAATTCTTGAAGCATTTCTAGATATGGCCAAACATGAAGGTAATATGCTATCCTACAATAGTTTTCTTTTTGTACTTATGGCCTCCATTATTTCCCCAGCCAAACTCAAATAGAAAGAAGAGAGGTGTGATGCCATTACTAGGGCATGGTTCAATGATTGCAACATGGGTTTTATGCAGATCTCATGGAAGGATATAAAGCAGCCGAGTCAATATCAGATGAAGAGTGGAAGATACAGCAGAGGTCCTTGCTTGCTCAATGTGAAGCATTGGCTGATATGAAGTTCACCTACGTGGTATCATGCCAGCAATATGGAAATGACAAGCGTTCTGCTCTTCCTAACGCCCAAGACATATTACAGCTAATGAGAACGTAAATGATCCTTTTGCGTATATCTGAATATAATAGAAAAAATATATTTTGGGGAATACCATTCAGCATTGCATATCTTGATGTAACTTGCATGAAATTTTCTGAATTTTTTTAAAATCTCAAAATATTTGTGGGCATAGATGAAAGGCATATTGTATGTCCCTGAGAAATTCCATTATCAAACTAGATTGCATTTGCTAGAAACAGAAAACATAGAAGAAATCAAAGGAAGTAGTGCCAGAAGCCCTACGTATCACCATGAAAACTTAACTTTCTTTTATTTCTCTCTGATGCAATACCATTTGATCATGAAATTACACAGTGCCACACCCCTACTTGTACATTCAACCACATAAAGTTCACAATTTCACATAAGCGCACACTTGATATTTATCCTTTTTATAATTTGATAATATATGCATTCCATCTGTGTTCAAATTTTCCTCTGAAGTGTAACATAATTGCTGGAGTTACATTTTTCGCAGGTACCCTTCTCTCCGTGTAGCATATATTGACCAGGTGGAAGATAGAGTAGGAGAGAAGAAAATAGAGACAGCTTATTACTCCACTTTGGTGAAGGTTGCTCTAACTAAGGATTCTGAATCTGCAGATCCAGTACAAAATCTTGATCAGGTAAGATAACCCAATTTGATCAGGCTGTGCTGCGGAATTTTTGTAAAATCATGTTCTGTGCAGGTCATAAATTTTAGTGAAGTGCAGCGCAGAACAAAAATACACACTTTTTTTTCCTGAATTTAGTATGGGTCTGAAACAAGTGAAGGAAGATACAAAAAATGTGAACATTGCAATTTAGCTTTGAACAAAGAAATAAACTAGGAAAGGGAAAGAGGTATTGTCAACTATCCTCTAGGTGCTGAAAATGGTGGTGGTAGTATTTCTTAACCTAGTTGACTCACACGGGTCATTAAAGAGAAATATAGTCTACTAGTTCTTCGAACTTATTTCTGAAATTTAGTCTGGTTAGAAAAAATTGTCAAGGCTGTAACATTACTCATGTGAACACATTTTTTTATGTTTCCAAGGTTATCTACCGCATAAAACTACCAGGCCCTGCATTGTTGGGAGAAGGAAAGCCCGAAAATCAAAATCATGCAATAATTTTCACCCGTGGTGAAGGCCTGCAAACTATAGATATGAACCAGGTATGTCCCACCATGCTGATGGTGCCTTTTTGTGAAATTGTGCTAACGCCTTTGGTCAAACTCATTTACTTGTCATCATGCTTTTTATTTCGTAGGATAACTATATGGAAGAGGCACTTAAAATGAGAAACTTGCTTCAAGAGTTCCTTACAGTACATGGAGTCCGGCATCCATCTATACTTGGAGTTAGGGAGCACATCTTTACTGGCAGGTCGATTACTGGTGTAGTGCACAATTGAGATTTTCTTTTTGTTCTTTATGCATCTGACCTCTCTTTTTCTTCAATGATGCAGTGTCTCCTCCCTTGCATGGTTTATGTCTAATCAGGAGCACAGTTTTGTGACTATTGGGCAACGACTGCTTGCAGACCCTCTGAAGTGAGATATTTTCCTATTAACTATTTCATTATAACATTTGATTTTAAAACATTTGAATGAACATAAATACTCTTTAATATTTATTCTGACAATGACACAAGGAAAATGGCAAAGCAAGCACATCATAGATTTCATGTGAGGGTCCGCTGAACAGAGACCCCTTCAAATTAAGACACATAAAAGGAATGCAACCACCAAATTTCAATTTTGTATTTTCGATCTTGTAAATGTACCAACACAGAACACAGAAATTAATAACTAAAAACCATGGTGCTTCAAAGTTTTCCGTACTGCAGTTAAACCAAAGGAAGAAGTGCAACAACTCAAACAACATATAGACATGAGTTCTGCTAGATTACTTTTTAGTTTGGATAATTATTATACCCTCCTGTCTGAACATTTGTTTTAAACAGAACAGAGTATTATTCTTGTAAATTCAGTTCAGCTACAATTTGATGTACTATTGATCTTCCATTGCATTTTGACAGAAGTAGTAAGAAACAGATAATAGAAAATGTATACGGAAATTCAATTCGGCTCCCGGGTGCGTATGCTCCCTCTACCAGAAAAACATATTTCGAAATGTCAAAATATTTGGATAAAAAATTCTACATGTACATCTCCATAATGTATGTGCATTCGCTAAGTTTCATGAAAAACTAGTATTTTTTGTGGTCTATGTAAAATGGAGAAACTTTATCTTGTGAAAAAACATTATTTTTAGCACTGAATTTTGGCCTTTTTACACACGTCACATGATAAGTCGATTTTTTATGAAACGACTTTGTGAGCGCGTAGCACGTGAAGATGTACGTACAAATTTTTTGTTTCAATTTTTTGAAATTTAAAATGTACATAAGATGCATTTCAAAATATAGGGAGCATATGCACCCATGTTCCAAAACACCACTCCCCAATGTATATGCCTATCTTTGGGTGAAGAAACACCTAATTCGAAGTAATAACTGTTTTATTAGTAACTTCATTAATCTATCCTTTCCGTAGCATGTCTCATTTGTATTTTGTATTGATCAACTATCATGACAAGATAATATGTTTCAAGGTAATGCCTTACAAAGACATGATTGACAAATTACATGACTAAGTTGCAAACCACAGGGAATATATGGCTCACATTTTTAGTTTTATATATCGCATAATTTCCTGTTATGTACTAAGTTCATAATCTATTTTTTCAACTAATAAGTTCCCTTTTTAACTGCATCTAAGTCAATTACTCGATTTGTCTAGGGTGCGGTTCCACTATGGCCACCCTGATGTATTTGATAGGCTTTTCCATCTATCGAGGGGTGGTGTCAGTAAGGCATCAAGGAGTATCAACTTAAGTGAAGATATTTTTGCAGGTTTGTCTCATGATTTAATCTAGTGATCAGTCATATGCTTTAGGTCAAATTCACCGTGGCGTTTAAAGGGTGTAATTTTAGTATTTTATTTTATGCAATGGAGTTTATATCCCCCACACCCAAACAAGTAACAGTTAGGAATTAAAGAGATTTTTTGCGGAGAAGAACAAATTGTAAAATACTACCTCTGTCCGGATTTAATTGACTTCTATCAATACGTTATTTGTTGATTAGCCTTCTCTCTCCCGCGTCGATTAAATAGGAACGGAGGGAGTAGATATCAGTAGTATACTTTAATGCCTCTTGTATTCAATATTTCAGGCTATAACTCAACTCTCCGCGGAGGCAATGTAACACATCATGAATATATGCAAGTTGGTAAGGGAAGAGATGTTGGGCTAAATCAGATCTCCAAGTTTGAGGCTAAGGTGGCAAGTGGAAATGGTGAACAGACCCTTAGCCGTGATATCTACCGGCTTGGGCACCGGTTCGATTTCTTCAGAATGCTTTCATGCTACTTCACCACTGTGGGGTTTTATTTCAGTACACTGGTATGACCAACTGTGTTGATTCTAATCTGCAAATATGAGTTGTTTTAGCCCTACAAACTTACTTCACTCCAAATATAGGCTGTTCTGCAACTTGGGGGGCATATTTGCCTCATTTATATTGTACACTTGTTGATTCATGTTGATATTCCCATCAATAGTTTCATTTGTCAAAACTAAAATGACGTGCATTAATTTGCAATTAGAGTATTCTGGTACAATGAACTACATTTTTTTCTGACACCTTTTACTCCTCTCAGTTGACAGTTGTCACAGTTTATGTATTTCTGTATGGACGTCTTTATCTTGCTCTCAGCGGACTTGAAGAAGGGCTTTCGACACAGCGGAAATTCAGTCATAATCATGCTCTTCAGGTTGCCCTTGCCTCGCAGTCTCTTGTTCAGCTTGGTTTTCTGATGGCCCTGCCCATGATGATGGAAATTGGCCTTGAAAAAGGATTTGGCCAGGCACTAAGTGAATTTATAATGATGAACTTGCAATTGGCAGCTGTATTTTTTACATTTTCACTTGGCACAAAGACTCACTATTATGGACGCATGCTGCTTCATGGAGGTGCTCAGTACAGAAGTACCGGTAGGGGCTTTGTTGTCTTTCATGCTAAGTTTGCAGAGAACTACAGGCTATATTCTCGCAGCCACTTTGTGAAAGGCATCGAGTTGATGATTCTGCTCATCATTTATGAACTATTTGGTCATTCTTCCCACTCCACGATTGCATATATATTTGTTACGTTCACTATGTGGTTCCTAGTGTTGACATGGCTATTCGGACCCTTTTTGTTCAACCCCTCGGGATTTGAGTGGGCGAAAATTTTGGACGATTGGTCAGACTGGAATAAGTGGATCAGCAATAGTGGTGGGATTGGTGTGCCATCAGAAAAGAGCTGGGAATCCTGGTGGGAGATGGAGCAGGAACATTTGAAGCATTCAGGAATAATTGGACTCATGTTTGAGATAATTTTGTCCCTGCGGTTTTTCCTTTATCAGTATGGCCTTGTTTACCAGTTAAATGTCACAGATGACAAAAGTATCTTGGTATGCCTCTGTTCTAAGAGTATTTGGATTGTGTTAGCCTGCTAGGCGGTTTGGTGGGTCTCTAACATTCTCTGTTTTGTTACTTCCAGGTATACTTATTTTCATGGGTTGTAATTTTGGGGGTATTGGTTATTATGAAGGTGAGAAAGAGTGTTTTGTCAACATAACATGAATCATACAATACGATGTCTATAGAATAATAGCACCATGTCCTGTTAACATCATACTTCTAGAAGTTATGTTCGCTAAATTTCCTCTCCTAAATAGATTCCTCTCTTTTCAGATTATATCTGTCGGAAGGCGGAGATTTGGCGCGAGTTTTCAGCTATTCTTCCGTCTGATCAAGTTCATGATATTTGTTTCATTCGCTGCTATTTTGGTTGTGTTGATACTAATTCTGCACATGACTATACGAGATATATTTGTCTGCATCCTGGCATTCTTGCCCACCGGATGGGGAATACTGCTGGTTCGTCTTTCTCCTGCTTGTGTTGTGCCTGCTTCATCTATTATGGCTTCTCCTATCTGGCTTATATGCTTCTGTTGGTTTCTTACGGCTGCTTCATCACTTTCAGATTGCACAAGCTTGCAGGCCTATCCTTCGGGTAGCAGGGCTATGGGGATCTGTCCGTGCCCTCGCACGGGCGTACGAGGTAATCATGGGGGTACTCCTCTTTACACCAATCACGGTTCTGTCATGGTTTCCCTTCGTCTCCGAGTTCCAGACGCGGATGCTGTTCAATCAAGCCTTCAGTAGAGGACTTCAAATTTCCCGGATTCTTGGTGGTCAGAAGAAAGAGCGGGCCGCTAGCACCAAAGACTAGCTTAGCTCTTGTGCCCAGTTGCCAGCCCTAGTCAAGATCTAGTACTTCCGAATACTTAGGTTGTACATATTCCGCAGGGTATAGTGTAGTATAGTATACTGTAGTATATTTATTGTGACTACAGCCTCATACTACAAGTTATGCTGTGTCTTCTTGGTGACATAAGAAATCATGATTGGGCTTACACCGATTTCTTGTGTAAATGTTACAAATATTAATATGGACAATTTACCAACGATTAGGAGTTCATAACGTTTGTCTTTGTTCACTTTCATCATGTGATGCAGTACCGCATTACCTTTTTGAGCTTTGCTACCCCTTTACCGTATGATCATAACCATTTCTTTCCATCGACTCTGTGAGTACGAGCTGGTTCGGCTCCTCACAAAGGAGAGTCATGTCTTTCTGGGTGTAATTATGTCCAGCACGAACTGAGTTTACCTGCTAAAGATTATCTACCGATGCATGTTATGTGTTGCTCTATCTGTGCCTGCTTGCCGTTATTATTTGAAAACAGATGGTGGTCCGGCAGAATTGATCGAAATCCGTAGGAACTGACAGCGCCAGCTCAACCGGCCGGATCTGGCTACAGTGGAATGGCAGCCCGCACTAGGAGTCTGAGTGTCTGACCTGTTTTTAAGCGCCCGGCAAATGGGCATCTGTTGCATTGAGTGCCTTCAGTGGGGGCTGCCTCGGAGAACAAACAAAACACTCAGGACTCACATGCATGATCATTGATCAACTCCATCCAATTTACAATTCGGTACAGCCTATAAAGTCACCATGGTTCCGTATCCTCCGGTATTATTTTTTTTACACGGAGCACGATCCAACTTGAGTGGCGTACGAAATGTCGAAGATGAAGTTGTCGCTGCTCGATCTGGCACGGATTTGTTTGTGTTTCTGAAACGAAATGTGCACAGGTTTGTTTCACAGAGAAATGGCAGCGACTCGTGCAATCAACAATGGCTGAAATCCCTAAAAAACAATGGCTGAAACAGCACAAAGAAAAAAAAAGTTTTTCAAGGAGAAGAGACGACGACTCTCAGAGTAGGAGAAAGAAGGAACACACGGCCGCGGCGAACGCGCCGACCGACCGGAATGCGGCGGCGGTGGCGGACGATGCCTTCAGGTTCTTGTGCTTGCGGTCTGCGGGCTCTTCCTCCTCCGACGGCACGTCAGCCGGTGGCGGCGCGGGAGGAGAAGTCGACAGCGCCTCGACGGGCGACGGCGCCTCCGCGGGCTCTGGTGCCGCAGCCGGCGCGTCGGCGAAGAGCTCGACGGGCAGCATGAGTTTGTCCACGGTGTACATGCACACCGGCGTGTCGTCCAGGACGGTGTCGGCCACGCGGCACTTGCGGACGCCGGTGTCGAGCGACACGTCGTCGCCGCGCGCCACCACGGACACGTTGTACTGCCCCGACGCCGTGGAGGCGAGCGTGCGGAGCGGGCGGGCCGCCGACTTGAGCAGCTTGAGCGACGCCCTGGGGATGTAGGACGGCACCGCGTGGTACAGCAGCAGCGCGACGAGGTCGGCGTGGGCCATCTTGTCGACGTTCGGCGCGCCCTTCGCCATGAACGCGTCGTCGCTGGGCGCGAACAGGGTGATGCCTTTCTCCATGGCTGCCTGGTACGCGGCCAGCACGCCGGTGGTGCCGGCGACGAGCGCCGCGAACCGCTTGCAGCCGGCCTTCTCGAGCAGCTTTGTGACGTTGGAGATGTTGGGCACGTCGAAGAGGCCGTCGAACTCGATGGGGGCCGAGATCTCGAGCACCGCGAAGTCGTACTGCGTCTGCTTGAGCGCTTTGGTAACGGTGGCGTCGTAGGTGTCGCCCGTGCTGGCGGCGGCCTTGAACCCGAACCCGCCGCCCTCCAGCTTGGCCATCTTGACCCCGCCGACGTGGCTGCTGGCCGCGTTGCCGGCCGCCTGGTAGAAGGTGTCGGTGAGCGTGTCGCCGTCCGGGAGCGCGCGCAGCTTCTTCATGTCCCAGTAGTCGAGCAGCGAGTGGAGGCGCAGCGCGTTCTTGATGGCGCCCAGCTCGTCGCCGGCGTCGGAGACGAGCGTGGCCATGGCGGCGTCGGTGAGCACGAGGCAGGTCACGGCCGCGCGCGTGTTGATCTCGTCGCACACCCGCGTCTCGGTCAGGTACTTGTTGTACAGCTTGTACTCCGGGTGCCCGTTGAGGAAGGCCGTGATGTTGTGCGCGCTCACCCACGCCGTCGCCGTCGGCGCCTGCAGGCTGCAGGCCAAGAGGAGCACCGCCACGGCGAGCTGCGTCCCCGCCATGGCCGAGCTAGCTAGTGACGGAGCAATGCTTGGACTCTGGAGTGCAGCTAGTGGCAGCGTGGCTGTGACGCACTGAAGTGGATCGAGCAGCTACTGCCTGCTGGGTAAGGCGGGTAGTAATGCATCACCCCACTATAGCCTCGCCACGCGCCTTGCACTCGCACCTCGCTCTCATCCCACTCCGCCCCACTGCGGTGTCGATGCGCTATAGCCTCGCCTCTCTCCTCCATACCGCCTCCCTATCGCCTCCCTACCGTCCCCACTAGCACCGCTATCGCCTCCCTCTCGTCCCGCTCTCGCCTCCAACGCGGACTATAGGCGGGCGGTACCGCCCCCTAGCGTCTCGCCCACCTCTCGCCTCCCTCTTACCCCGACGCGGGCGGTACCGCCCCGCCTCCAGCCCGCGTTGGCATCAGCCTAAGATGGGTTGAGCTGTCCGAGTGTGAGGATTGAGGATTGAGGAGGACGGAGCAACGGTTTCGTGGGCAACTGACTAATTATGTATGGTTATCGATGGTTGGTGAGGTTCTGCAAGGCGAACATGTGAGCCACCGACGATGAACCCGCGGCCGTACGTGCTATTTGAACTTGTTAAGAAGAGGATTAACAAACTGAGCTGGTAGCTTGGGCTTTCGCCCTTGTCGGCTCTGAAAAATGGCACGGCCGTTGGGAGATGAGAGGTGGACTCGGACGAGAGTGGAGACATGGATGACTGATCCCAAGATTAGATTAGTGGTGACAACGTGGTAGAAGAATCCGAGGCGGCTCTGTCCTTATTTTCGCTCTCAACCATTGCAACTTGCACTTGTGAAAGCGCAGGTGTGCACGTGCTCGCGTTCATTTCCTTTTTTTTTCTCTCATCGATTCTTATTACGACTTTGTTTAGAGCTCCGTGTTGCTTCTCTGTCAGGTAGGTATGAGGTGTCATTCATTACTAGGGGATAACGAAAATGTATCTATAACTAAAATATATTTAGATATAGATATACTTGTATCTAGAATCTAGATAAACTAAAACACCTATTTGCAGACGAGGGTGGTACAAATTTTCCAAGTAGCAGACAATGAGAGAAGATGCCGCCTACTGCTAACACTTTCAGAGTCCTAGATATCATCATATTTTACAGACCAACAGTTCAAAAGCACCAGGTAATGGAAAGAAGATGGTGAATAGTTGGGAGCCAATGCTGTGCGGGGCCAACAGAATCTGGGTGGTGCCCGTGGCGGACATGGCTACGGTGTAGGTCGTGGTGTTCAAGGTAATGCTGAAAACACTATCTTTGGAGGAGGTCGAAATTTTGTCCATGGTGAGTCTAGCGGTACAGGTATGGGCAGTGGACATCAAGAGGAGAATTGGGGCGGTACTAATACAAATTTTTAGCGAAGTACTAATTTTAACAACGGTAACAGATTTGGTTATGGTGGGAATCAACAGAGATGGAACACAGGTCTTGGGGGCTATCAGAATTGATTTCGTGACAATGGGGCTGGCGCGCCGGTAAGGAATGTCATCGTCGCTGATCTGTTACAGCAAACAATGTATGCTTTTGTCCCTGCAGTCACGGCAGCTACCAAAATATCGGAACCGGCTGTGGCGACACCGCAGGTTGCAGCTGTTCCTGATAGTTTGGCTGGGGGTATGAGTCAGCATGCGGTGATGTCGGTTGCGGCACCCAATGCAATTCCACAGCAGGCCACGGTGATAGGTCAGGGGGTTCAGGATACTCAGGGAGCTGGAGCAAAAGGAAAAGACAATGAAGGCCAGGGTCCTCTAAAGAAGAAGAAGGATGATAAAACAGGATGTTTTCGCTGTAAACAACCTGAACATTATGTTGATGACTGTCCTACGCCTTTTTGTGATCTCTGTGAGTCAATCCATCATGCAGCCCCACCTTGTCACCTTCTTCAAGCTCCAAAGCCTACATCAATTATACATAGATATGCAAATGAGGCACTCATGTTTTTTGAACTTCCCTGTGGTGATTTTAAGGCCAAAGTTGAGAATCCAAAGTTAGCCAAAGTCACTGTTGATGGAGATGCTATGATTATCCCTGAAATAATTGAACAATCAAAGAAGATTGTACCTTTTGACAAGTTTAGTTGTGAAGTTTTTCATTTCAGAGAGAATGTATTCAGAGTTAAACTACCAAGCAAGCATGGAGTTCAGAGATTGAAGAATTTTGGTACTTACATATGCACAGACAGGGAATCTTGCTTGACTTTTGATCTCTGGTCATCTTTGGAGCAGCCACTTTATACATTGCCAGAAGTTTGGATTCGTGTATCAGGATTGCCAAATGACATTAGATCAGATTATGTATCCCTATGGGGAGTGGGAACTCTCTTTGGAAAGACTCTGGATGTTGATATGACATACACTCGTAACAATAAGGTGCTTAGGACCAAGAATGGGTGTTTGGACCGTAATCTTATTCCTGAAGACAATGATGTGTTCATTAGAAGGGGGTTCTTTAAGCCGCATTTTGAAGTGGAGGCAGCTAATGGGTCCCAAGAAGTGAATATGGTAGAGGCAAACAATGGTAATGATGGGAATGATGATGCACATAATGGAGAGCAGAACAATGGGGGTAATGCTATGGATATGGATCCCAAAGGAACAAATGAGGGAGCTACATCAAATAATAATGGACAAGGTGATTCTTATGAGAACAATGGGGTGGATGGGATGCAATTGCAAGTTCAACAAATTGAGGCGATTCAGATTGGATCTATTAATGTGCAACTTATCCCTACACGTACACCCCTATCTGCCCAAAATTTGGGTAAAAATAATCTATTTTCCAAGCCATTATCTCATGTTGAAAATCTGGTGCTAAATGACAAAGTAAGTGCTGATTTTTATGCATATTCTACACCCAGAAAATCCACCTCGGGATTTCCCCACGTCGGAATCTTGGCAGTGGGGTTGTTAGCCGACAGGGAGGAGCTGTAGGTGCCTGCAGCTGTTGCGCGTCCACTGGCCGACGCCCAGCTACGCATGCATGCACATGATGGGCAGTCTGTGCCGTCGCCACGGGGTGGATCGCAGCTGGCACTGCAGCAGCCATGCAGCAGCAACCAGAAGGGGGACCGGTGGGCTGCTTCCACGTGCATGCGCACCGACCGGGTTTTTCCCTAGGAGGGATCCGTTGTGGTCGGGGCGGCTGGATCAACCATGCCTGGCATTACTTCATCGGTGCAGAAGATCTGCCGAGCCAGAGGGAGCGGGCCAGCGCTAGCCATGCATGCCACCGGCTATGATCAGGCAATGATTGCCAATGATCAGCGCATGATTGGGGTAGATTGTCGCGGTGCTCCGAGATCTTCTGTGCGCCAGTTTCACCGGTTACATCGTCGAGTGGGTTGACAGGCGAAAGAACGAGGAGGCCGACGCACTCTCCAGGCTCGGCTCCAAGCGGCAACCCCCTCCGCCGGGCGTCTTCCTCGACATTCTCACTCGCCACTCGGTACGGTCACCCCGCGAGGTCGACATCGCCGATCCGCCAGCACCCGACTCCGTGCTGGTCGCAGTCGCCTCTAACGCTGGGGACTGGACGGAGCCCTACATGAACTACCTCGAGAGACAGGTACTGCCCATGGACGAGGCGGAGGCACGCA
>NC_061510.1:23543960-23668140 GCF_022539505.1 Lolium rigidum | reverse complement strand
TGATGAGGACATCCCTACTACACCACTACCTCCGTCATTGACAAATGAAGATGAACCTGCTGTGAAGCTCAAATCCGATGAAGTTCGGATTGGGCCAATTACAAGGGCTCGTGCGAAGCTACTTAAACAACATGTGAACTTGTTTCTAAACGGTACTTTGATTGATGAGAACTTTATACTGCCTAAATCCTATTATTTATGTATCATCAGGTATCAAGAGGAGACGAGCGTCGCACGAGGAGTAGAGGAGTAGCTGGACATGAAGACGGACGTCAAGATGGACGTGAAGCTGGACATGGAGCTGGACATGAAGATATCTCATGGTCGCGCGAGGGAGGAGCGGGAGGCATGCGCGAGAGGAGAAGACGATGTCCAGGCCGGTCCAGAACCCGGTCCGACCGGGCCCCAGACCGGCCAGGCCGGTCCCCAGCCCGGTTGACCGGTCGCCAACCGGCCGCCAACCGGATATGATGCATCGTACCGGGCAACAACCGGGAAGTTGCGAAGTTTCCGGTTGCCGCCGGTCGACCGGACGCCTGAGCCAGGCCGACCCGGTCCCCGGCCCGGTTGACCGGATTCCAGACCGGATTAGTCCGAGTCTGTCTCGACCAGATCTATTCTGGGTCGGTTATTCTTATATCTTTTCGACCAGAACTCGTCCCGGACACCTATATAAGTGCCCAGGACGCCCCCTAGCTGCTTTAGACCACGTTTAAGATAAACCCTAGTTCTTAGTTGTTTGCTCTAGCAAAACTATTGAATCCCTACACCATATTGCTTGATATTGTGTAGACCCTGAAAAAGTCTTGTGTGATCTGCTGTTCCATTGGGAATTAGACGGTTGCAACTTAGCGCTTCGTGGTCAGCGGCTACGTGCGCAAGTGTGTGGAGTTGCGAATATCTTGCGGGGTTGAGAGCTGTTGCATTGGCGACAGGGACCAACCGAGAGATCTCGTTGCGTCATACAAGTTATCATCCACTTCATCGTCGTGTTCCTCCGCTGCCATCACCCCGTGATCATCATCACCACCGTTGCTTACTGAGAAGATCGGGCCACCCCGTATCATCTTGGTATCAGATTTCCAGTTTTCCTCGGTAAGCCATCCACAATCCACCCTATAGTTGAGTTGTGAGTGTTTCCTATCCAGAAAAAGCCATAAAAAAATTAGGGTTATGGTTTGCCATAGCCTTAGATTGCACTAATTTCGAGTTTTAGTTGCTTTTCGTAGTTGTTTTTGCGTATCTTTTTCTTTCCATCTAGTATTGTTAGGGTTTGTGTTTTCTCTATCATCTAGTTTATCATATTGTGTCAGTTTTGTTACTCCGAGTCCACATAGCGAACAGTGTGCTTGTTCCCAACCATAGACACGGCCTTTCGATATAAAGTGACTAGGAACTTTCTCAGAAGAGACTAGTTTTACCGCTCGACAGGCTGCTCGTTAGGTTATCGGTGCTTGGCATATTTCTGTTGGCCGTGTTATCAAGGAGTTGTGTCAGAAAATCAAAAAAAAAAAGAAAATTGAAAAGAAGCAAAAAGAGCTACATAGCTGCGTGTGTTATACAAAAAGAAAAATCCAAAAAGAAAAGTGAAGTGCTAGTTGAATCAAGTGAAGGCCTAAGTTTACTTTACTGCACCCGTAGTTGAGCAATCTTGTGCCTGTCTCGTTGAGCTTTGCTAGTGTCTCTCTAGTGCATTGCAACTTTTCCCACATATAGTTGCATTGCCCCATTATATCGCCTTGTGTGAGTATCATTGGTTGTCTACGGTCAGCGCTAGAGCTTGTTATTGGTGCAAATAGGTAGCCTACCTACATCCCCACATATACCCTGCTTTGTCGTGTGATTTGTTCTTATACCCTTGATATTCGCTTCGCTACATCCGTGCAGTAGTTATTACTACAAGTGGTAAGCAACACTAATTTACTTTGGAACGGTAAGATCTCCTTTTCTTATCAGTTTTGAGTGAGTTGTGAGAGTACCACCATATATTTTTGATTTAGTGCACTAATCTACTAACGATGTCTGCTTCCAAGAGGGCAGATTTTGTGCGTAAGATCCATGTGAAGACTAAAGAGTTGATAGAGAAGAAAGGCAAGAGCAATGCTGCAAGGATGAACAAGAAGCGCAAAGAGATGTTGTTCAAGCCTGGTGATATGGTCCGGGTACATTTTCGCAAGGATAGGTTCCCGAAGCCGCGGAAGTCTAAGTTGAAGCCTCGTGGTACCTGGTCCTTACAAAGTGCTTGCCAAGATCAATGATAATGCATACTCGATAGATCTTTCGGTTGATGAGTTTGGTGTCGGTAATTCTTTCAATGTTGCTGATTTGACACCATATGACGGAGAAGACCTTGGAGCGTCGAGGTCGACGCCTTTTGAAGGGGGGATGATGAGGACATCCCTACTACACCACTACCTCCGTCATTGACAAATGAAGATGAACCTCGTCTATGAAGCTCAAATCCGATGAAGTTCGGATTGGGCCAATTACAAGGGCTCGTGCGAAGCTACTTAAACAACATGTGAACTTGTTTCTAAACGGTACTTTGATTGATGAGAACTTTATACTGCCTAAATCCTATTATTTATGTATCATCAGGTATCAAGAGGAGACGAGCATCGCACGAGGAGTAGAGGAGCAGCTGGACATGAAGACGGACGTCAAGATGGACGTGAAGCTGGACATGGAGCTGGACATGAAGATATCTCATGGTCGCGCGAGGGAGGAGCGGGAGGCATGCGCGAGAGGAGAAGACGACGTCCAGGCCGGTCCAGAACCCGGTCCGACCAGGCCCCAGACCGGCCAGGCCGGTCCCGAGCCCGATTGACCGGTCGCCAACCGGATATGATGCATCATACCGGGCAACAACCGGGAAGTTGCGAAGTTTCCGGTTGCCGCCCGGTCGACCGGACGCCAGACCGGCCGACCCGGTCCCTGGCCCGGTTGACCGGATTCCAGACCGGATTAGTCCGAGTCTGTCTCGACCAGATCTATTCGGGTCGGTTATTCTTGTATCTTTTCGACCAGAACTCGTCCCGGACACCTATATAAGTGCCCGGGACGCCCCCTAGCTGCTTTAGACCACGTTTAAGATAAACCCTAGTTCTTAGTTGTTTGCTCTAGCAAAACTATTGAATCCCTACACCATATTGCTTGATATTGTGTAGACCCCGAAAAAGTCTTGTGTGATCTCGCTGTTCCATTGGGAATTAGACGGTTGCAACTTACCGCTTCGTGGTCGGCGGCTACGTGCGCAAGTGTGTGGAGTTGCGAATATCTTGCGGGGTTGAGAGGCTGTTGCATTGGCTACAGGGACCAACCGAGAGATCTCGTTGCGTCATACAAGTTATCATCCACTTCATCGTCGTGTTCCTCCGCTGCCATCACCCCGTGATCATCATCACCACCGTTGCTTACTGAGAAGATCGGGCCACCCCGTATCACGCATGATCGTAAGCTGATGCAAATCCTTCACCATCATCAATCAGGAGTTGTACAAGCGCAGCGTCGTTGGAATCTTCCAGCGGTGCGTCACTGCGGAGGAAGGTCGCAAAATCCTACGCGACATACATGCAGGCGACTACGGCCATCACGCAGGTGACAAGGGATTAACTTGTCAATGCCTACAGATTGTAGACTTAGGGTTTCGTAGAAAGTAGAGGGCAAGTAGATATCGAAGGTTCATCCGAAAAGGTGCTCGACTCAAAAGTTACGGTGGTGTGTTGACAATGGATTCGATCAATTTCTCTTCCCTCGGCTCCCCTTTGTATAGGAGGTGGAGCCGAGGCTTTTCGTGCCGTGTAAGTTACAAACTGCAAGAGGCATATTGGGCCTTCCTGTATTGCTACATTATTCCTAATACAACACTACTTTCCTTATCCGAAGTTCTCTAGGTTTCTGGGCCTTCAAAGCTTCGGGTTCGTGGGCTTCACGTCCTCTCCAGATAATCTGGGTGCCTTATTCGGCATGCCTGTTCGGCATACCTATGTCAGTAGCCCCCGAGATTTTGTTTGAATCGTTGAGTCGAGTAAAATCTCCATCGTAAAACTAAGTCGTATGTTTATAAAACTTTCGAATCATAATGAATATTTTGTTCAATGTCTATTTTGTACAAGGATGATGCTAGATGGGGCTGGTTCATCTGACGGACCAGGTACCAGTTAACTGCTCTTATGGCAAACCCGCATAAACCTACTTCAAGCTCAAGTCCCTGGACTCAAAGCCGGGATACTGGCGTAATTCGACACGCGCCGCTTAAGAACTTATCGTGAACCGAATCCCATATGTGTTTTATCAAGTACCTAACGCGTCTGTTAGAATTTTTCTTCGCATCTGCTGATACGAATACAGTGGGAGAGCACATTCGGGTGCGATACCACGCCACACGAGACATATCCTGGGGTCTTACCTTCGTAATCTCTTTCGAGTTACGACATTCAGAGTTTTTACCATGGCTGACGCGCTTTAAGAATATTTTGTCGAGTGTGTTTGTCGGCAGTTGGAATTGTACATTTATTTGAGTTGACTCATCAAATAATATCTTGATCTCCCGATGGGAGTACATGACGAGTTATATGTAACTTGAAGATGTCTGCAATTCTATGTTGACTTATTACTTCTCTTCTTTTCTTCTTCTTCATATTTCATCGGGTGCACGACCAGCGCTCCCGATGGGAGTAGCCCCCGAGGCTACAGCCGAGTGTTTGCACTTGGTTGTAGGCTCAACTTTTGTTATTTGATCAACTCTATATTTTTCCTTCACCACGTCATCTTATCAGAAGTATGCACAAATTCTTCTGATAAGAGTAGCCCCCGAGCATATGAACAGGTGCTTGCATCTGGGCATAGGCTCTCGGTTTTTCTTTTTAACCATACATTTCTTCAGATATCGAAGTTATATTTCCATTATATTTTGCTCTATTACTCAAAGCTTTTCTTACAATGACGTCGTTGTCGACGACGGCCACGTATGGCCACCTTGGGAAGCCACGACTCGTGGCAAACCACTGTTCCGTGGGTCCAAAGCTTTGCACTTCCAACACGTCATGCGAGTGGGGCGCACACATCCTTCGGAATTCCCGGCACGCACGCGGTAACTTCCCTCCAGTAAAGTTGAAGCGCAAAGACCATTCTACCCCTTGGACACGCATAGGATTCAGAATTCTTCCCTTTTGATCCGACGGCTGAACGCATCGTCTTCTTCCTATAAATTGGACCCTTGTCCTCAGCTTTCCCCCTTTGGTGCGCTGCACAACTTCTCTCTCTCTACCCTTCTTCCTCGAGCACCTCGTGCACACACTCTGCTTCCTCTCTCTCTCTTTTCTCCACTGTGCCTTCCGCCATGGCTCCGCGCTCCAAGCAGTGCAAGAACCGCGCTCCAGACACCGAAGAACGTGTGGAGAAGGCCATGATCTCCGGATGGGAGAGGTCAAAGCTCTCCGCGCAGGACAAGAAGATGCTGAAGAAGATGGGCCTGCTCAGCAATGAATCCATGAGGATGCCAGGGGACGAGAGTTCTCCCCATCCTCCTTCCGGTTTCCGGGTAATCTTCGTTGATTTCCTCATTCGCGGCCTGTCTGTTCCTGTTCACGAATTTCTTCGTGGCCTCCTCTTTATCTACGGGATCCAGCTGCACTAGCTGACCCCAAATTATCTCCTTCATATCTCCATCTTCATCACTCTCTGCGAGTGCTTCCTAGGCATTGAACCTCATTGGGGCCTATGGAAGCGCATCTTTTACCTCCGCCGCAACAACTTGAAGAACGTCATCTACAACGTAGGTGGTGTGTGCATCTGCGTGCGTCCAGAGGTCGCCTATTTTGACGTGAAGTTCGCCGACTCTGTCCAAGGCTGGCGCAGGAAGTGGCTTTACGTCAAGGATGAATCTTCGGATGCTCAGGAGTACGGTCTTTCCCCTTTTGATGCTTCCGAGGATATTCAAAGGCGCACGTCTTGGGACGCGGAGGCTGATAACCCACAAGTATAGGGGATCGCAGCAGTCTTCGCGGGTAGTAAAACCCAATTTATTGATTCGACACAAGGGGAGGTAAAGAATACTTATAAGCCTTAACAACTGAGTTGTCAATTCAGTCTGCACCGGAAAAGCACTAGTAACAGGGGTGATGTGAAAGTAGCGATGATATGAGAGCGATAGTAACGAGTAACACGAGCAGCGAGTAGCGAGTAATATGAGAGCAATGGCACCAGAAAATAGTTGATACTACTTCCAATGACATGTAGAACGAGTATATGATGATGAAAGATGGACCGGGGTTCCCAGCTATCTACACTAGTGCAACTCTCCAATAACAAGTGTTGGGTGAACAAATTACCGTCGGGCAATTTATAGGATTGAAATAGCATTAAGACAGAATATCAAGATCATTAATCATGTAGGCATGTTTTCCAATTATAGTCGTACGTGCTCGCAATGAGAAACTTGCACAACATCTTTTGTCCTACCGACCGGTGGCAGCCGGGCCTCTAGGGAATCTCTTGGAAATTAAGGTACTCCTTTTAATAGAGCACCGGAGCAAAGCATTAACACTGCGTGAAAACATGTGATCCTCATATCTAAGCCTTTCCCTCCAGTTGTCCCAATTTCGTCACTTTGGGGCCTTTGGTTCCGGACATAGACATGTGCATACAACTTGTAGATACAATCTAAGCAATAAGTATAGAGCTTTAATCTAAGATCATGCCACTCGGGCCCTAGTGACAAGCATTAAACACAACAAGATTGCGAGCAACAATAACTTCATAAACTTTGTAGATAGACAATCATAACGTAACAATCCATCGGATCCCGACAAACACAACACCGATTACATCGAGATGAATCTCAATCATGTAAGGCAGCTCATGAGATCATTGTATTGAAGTACATGGGAGAGATGATACCAACTAGCTACAGCTAGAACCCGTAGTCCATGGGGGAACTACTCACGGAGCATGATGGAGGCGGTGGCGTTGATGGAGATGGCTTCCGGGGCACTTCCCCGTCCGGCAGGGTGCCGGAACGGAGACTTCGTCCCCCGAATTGGAGTTTCGCGATGGTGGCGGCGCCCACGGAGTCTTTCCGGAGTTTCGTCAATTGGTCCTGCGTTTTTAGGTCGAAAGGGCTTAAATAGGCGAAGAGGCGGCGCGGAGAGGGCGACAGGGTGGCCCCACACCGGGCCGGCGCGGCCGGGGTGTGGCCCGCGCGGCCCACCTGTGTGGTGGCCCCCGACTCTCCTCCGACTCTCCTTCGGTGTTCGGATGCTTCCGGGAAAAATAGGATCTTGGGCGTTGATTTCGTCGAATTCCGAGCATATTGCCCGAACAGCCTTTCTGGAACCAAAAACAGCAGAAAACGAGAACCGACAACTCGTGGCATCTTGTTAATAGGTTAGTTCCGGAAAATGCATAAAAATATTATAAAGTGCAAGCAAAACATGTAAGTATTGTCATAAAACAAGCATGGAACATCAGAAATTATAGGTACGTTGGAGACGTATCAGCATCCCCAAGCTTAGTTCCTGCTCGTCCTCGAGTAGGTAAACGATAAAAAGAATAATTTCTCGTAGTGACATGATACTTACATAACCTTGATCATACTATTACAAAGCACATGAGATGAATGAAGTGACTCAAGGCAATAATCTATAGTTGCTAACAAATAGATAACATATAGCAAAACTTTTCATGAAGAGTACTTTCAAGACAAGCATCAAAAGTCTTGCACAAGAGTTAACTCATAAAGCAATAGATTCAAAGTAAAGGCATCGAAGCAACACAGAGGAAGATTCAAGTTTCAGCAGTTGCTTTCAACTTTCAACATGCATATCTCATGGATAATGGTCAACACAAAGTAATATGATGAATGCACATAAGCAAATATGTAAGAATCAATGCACAGTTGACACAAGTGTTTGCTTCTAAGATGGAAGGAAGTAGGTAAACTGACTCAACATAAAGTAAAAGAAAGGCCCTTCGCAGAGGGAAGCAGGGATTAAATCATGTGCTAGAGCTTTTTAAGTTTTGAAATCATATAGAGAGTATAAAAGTAAAGTTTTGAGAGGTGTTTGTTGTTGTCAACGAATGGTAGTGGGCACTCTAACCCCCTTGCCAAACAAACTTTCAAAGAGCGGCTCCCATGAAGGACGTTATCTCTACCGGACAAGGTAGATCATCCCTCTTCTCTTTTGTTTACACATGTACTTTAGTTTTAGTTTTATGGTTGACACTCCTCCCAACCTTTTGCTTACACAAGCCATGGCTAACCGAATCCTCGGGTGCCTTCCAACATTCACATACCATGAAGGAGTGTCTATTTGCAAAATTAAGTTGCTTACTGATGAATCGGGGCAAAACACGTGAAGAGAATTATTAATGAAAGTTAATTAATTGGGGCTGGGAACCCCGTTGCCAGCTCTTTTTGCAAAATTATTGGATAAGCGGATGAAGCCACTAGTCCATTGGTGAAAGCTGCCCAACAAGATTGAAAGATAAAACACCACATACTTCCTCATGAGCTATAAAACATTGACACAAATAAGAGATAGTAAAGTTTTGAATTGTTTAAAGGTAGCACATGAAGTATTTACTTGGAATGGCAGGAAATACCACATAGTAGGTAGATATGGTGGACACAAATGGCATAGGTTTTGGCTCAAGGTTTTGGATGCACGAGAAGCATTTCCTCTCGGTACAAGGCTTTGGCTAGCAAGGTTGTTTGAAGAAAACACAAGTATGAACCGGTACAAACAAAACTTACATAAGAACATTTTGCAAGCATTATAATACTCTACACTTGTCTTCCTTGTTGCTCAAACACTTTTACCGAGAAAATATCTAGACCTTAAGAGAGACCAATCATGCAAACCAATTTCAACAAGCTCTACAGTAGTTCTCCACTAATAGGTTTAAACTACATGAAAAACTTAATCATGATCTACTTGAGAGCTCAAAACAATTGCCAAGTGTCAAATTATTCAAGACAATATGAGGCATTTTCTGTTTCCAACCAAATAACCATAAGTGATGTAGCTTCCAGCTTTTATCATTGAACATTAAAAGTAAAACGAAGAACAAGTGTTCATATGAAAAAGCGGAGCGTGTCTCTCTCCCAAACAAGTATTGCTAGGATCCAATCTTATTCAAACAAAAACAAAAATAAAACACACAGACGCTCCAAGTGAAGAACATAAGATGTGACCGAATAAAAATATAGTTTCAATAGAAGAAACCTGTTAAGTTGATGAAGAAGGGGATGCCCAAGGCATCCCCAAGCTTAGACGCTTGAGTCTTCTTGAAATATGCAGGGATGAACCACGGGGGCATCCCCAAGCTTAGACTTTTCACTCTTCTTGATCATATATCATCCTCCTCTCTTGACCCTTGAAAACTTCCTTCACACCAAACTTCTCATAAACTTCATTAGAGGGGTTAGTACTCAAAAAACTTGAATCCACCTTGGTCCTGTAGTGACACATTGCAAGAACTCAATAAAACATTAGCTGCAGCTCTCCACGTGTAGAAAGCCTTGCTTAAAGTCCGCAAGAGACAATGCAAAAAACAGAGACAGAATCTGCCAAAACAGAACGAGACGAGTAAAGACGAATTTAAAAGAGGTACTTCCGTTGCTCAAATCAGAAAACTCAAAACTAACGAAAGTTGCGTACATATCTGAGGAACACGCACGTAAATTGGCATAATTTTCTGAGTTACCTACAGAGAAAACAGCCCAGATTCGTGACAGATAGAAATCTGTTTCTGCGCAGAAATCCAAATCTAGTATCAACCTTCGATTAGAGGCTTCACTTGGCACAATATTGCAATAAAATAAAGATAAGGAGAGGTTGCTACAGTAGTAACAACTTCCAAGACACAACAAAACAGTAGCAAAATAAACACATGGGTTATCTCCCAAGAAGTTCTTTCTTTATAGCCATTAAGATGGGCTCAGCAGTTTTAATGATGCACTCGCAAGGAATAAGAGTTGAAGCAAAAGAGAGAATCAAGAAGCAAATACAAAACACATTTAAGTCTAACCCACTTCCTATGCATAGGAATCTTGTACACAAATAAATTCATGAAGAACAAAGTGACAAGCATAAGAAGATAAAACAAGAATAACTTCAAAATCTTCAGCATATAGAGAGGTGTTTTAGTACTATGCAAATTTCTATAACCATATTTTCATCTCTCATAATAATTTTCAGTAGCTTCATGAACAAACTCAACAACATAACTATCACATACAGCATGCTTTTCATGATTCCCAAACACATAATTTTTATCAAGCTCAAAAATAGTGCGATTAAAACTTTCAAACACACCTTTATCAATAATATAACAAGATGGTTGATCAATCTCAAGAGATATGGGACTCATAGATAATGTCAAGACCTCTCCAATCCCATTTTCATTAGTAGTACAATTAATATTATCAAGTAACATAGGACCATCATCAAGAGCTTTATCATAAACATTTGCTACGCAAAATTCTTTAGTACCATGCATTTCGACATCGAGGCACAAACAAAGCATTATCATAAGATTTATCAAAGTAGCATGGATTATCATAAATAACAGTAGCATAATTATTCTCACAAGTTTTACTCATAGGGAATATTTCAAGAGAATCCACATGAACATAACATTCAACCTCTTTCGGTAAGCATGGAGGACAATCAAATAGTGTAAGAGATAAAGAGTTACTCTCATTAGAAGGTTGGCATGGGTAGCTAATCCATTCTTCCTCCTTTTGTTCATCACTCTCCTCTTCTTTTTCATCCAACGAGCTTTCAGGTTCATCAATTTCCTCCTCTTTTTCATCCAATGAGCTTTCAGGTTCATCAATTTCTTCTTCCACAAGTCCCTCGCAAATTGTGAGTGCATTCTTGTGCATTAATGAGTCTCTCTTTATAATCAATGATATAAGGATTATCAGTGTAACTTTCATTGCAAAAATTAAGGATAGAAGAGACATAATCTTTAAGGTCCTTACAAACAACACAAGTTTCATAATTTTTAACCATGAAGGATTCTATCTCAGAGGCTCCCATAAATATGACAAATTGTTCTACCTCTTCAAACCCAAAATGAATATAGCTATTCCGATTATAGTTCTTAATTAAAAATTCCTCACTAAAGCCACATCAAAATTTAAGATGTTTAGTGTCCTGTTGAGAGCAACAGTTTATATCATGGCGTTTAAGCAAGATTTTAGCAATTGTTTCCAGTTTTTCTATCACAGCACTCATCACTTTTCCCGCTCTTGATTCTCTATAATTATTATAATATTCTATAAGCTCCCAGTAGGTTATGAGTTCTCCCATAACAGCAGTTTTTTAATTTTTAGGTTTTTCAATTTTTTATGGATTTTTGGGTATATGAGGAAAATAAAACAAGACAAAAAGAAACTAAGCAAAAGTAAACTAAGAAAAATAATACTAGACAGAAATAAACTAAGCAAAACAAAATAAAATAAAATAAAAACGGAGAGAGAGGTAGAGTGTACTCCCCAGGTGAACTTATGAGTAGAGCTATGCCTCCCCGGCAACGGCGCCGTAGAAAACGATCTTGATAACCCACAAGTATAGGGGATCGCAGTAGTCTTCGCGGGTAGTAAAACCCAATTTATTGATTCGACACAAGGGAGGTAAAGAATACTTATAAGCCTTAACAACTGAGTTGTCAATTCAGTTTGTACCTGGAAAAGCACTAGTAACTGAGGGTGATGTGAAAGTAGCAGTGATATGAGAGCAGTGAGTAACGATAACACGACAGACAGTAGCGGTAATATGAGAGCAATGGCACCGAGAAAATAGTTGATACTACTTCCAATGACATGTAGAACGAGTATATGATGATGAAAGATGGACCGGGGTTCCCGACTATCTACACTAGTGGCAACTCTCCAATAACAAGTGTTGGGTGAACAAATTACGGTCGGGCAATTGATAGGATTGAAATAGCATTAAGACAGAATATCAAGATCATTAATCATGTAGGCATGTTTTCCAATTATAGTCGTACGTGCTCGCAATGAGAAACTTGCACAACATCTTTTGTCCTACCAGCCGGTGGCGGCCAGGGCCTCTAGGGAATCTATCGGAAATTAAGGTACTCCTTTTAATAGAGCACCGGAGCAAAGCATTAACACTCTGTGAAAACATGTGATCCTCATATCTAAGCCTTTCCCTCCAGTTGTCCCAATTTCTGTCACTTTGGGGCCTTTGGTTCCGGACATAGACATGTGCATACAACTTGTAGATACAATCTAAGCAATAAGTATAGAGCTTTAATCTAAGATCATGCCACTCGGGCCCTAGTGACAAGCATTAAACACAACAAGATTGCGGCAACAATAACTTCATAAACTTTGTAGATAGACAATCATAACGTAACAATCCATCGGATCCCGACAAACACAACACCGATTACATCAGATGAATCTCAATCATGTAAGGCAGCTCATGAGATCATTGTATTGAAGTACATGGGAGAGATGATACCAACTAGCTACAGCTAGAACCCGTAGTCCATGGGGGAACTACTCACGGAGCATGATGGAGGCGGTGGCGTTGATGGAGATGGCTTTCGGGGGCACTTCCCCGTCCGGCAGGGTGCCAGAACAGAGACTTCTGTCCCCCGAATTGGAGTTTCGCAATGGTGGCGGCGCCCCTGGAGTCTTTCTAGAGTTTCGTCAATTGGTCTTGCGTTTTTAGGTCGAAAGGGCTTAAATAGGCGAAGAGGCGGCGCAGGAGGGGCGACAGGGTGGCCCCACACCAGGCCGGCGCGGCCAGGGTGTGGCCCGCGCGGCCCACCTATGTGGTGGCCCCCGGCTCTCCTCCGACTCTCCTTCGGTGTTCGGATGCTTCGGGAAAAATAGGATCTTGGGCGTTGATTTCGTCGAATTCCGAGAATATTGCCCGAACAGACCTTTACGGAACCAAAAACAGCAGAAAACAGGAACTGGCACTATGGCATCTTGTTAATAGGTTAGTTCCGGAAAATGCATAAAAACATTATAAAGTGCAAGCAAAACATGTAAGTATTGTCATAAAACAAGCATGGAACATCAAAAATTATAGGTACGTTGGAGACGTATCAGAGGCTACATCTGAAGAAAAGGCAGCCATTGACGCTCTTATTGATCGCATCCCAGAGCTTCAGAACACCGATGGGGTAGAACTGTTGGGTGTGCAAATTATTGCACACTATCTGCGAATTCGAGTGTAGCCCCTGCAAGCTCGCAAAAATCCTTTTTGGACGTACTCAGGTGCTGAAGACCCTGCCAGGGTTTCTGACGATCTTTCCTTGAAGGATTTGGAGAAGCTTGTCCGCCGCTTCACCTCCTTGAGCAAAAATCATGAAGTTCCTTCTTCCTGCCGTGTGGAACCGTTCAGCGGTGAGAATGCCCTTCCCGAAGTAAGTACTTTCTTTTCGAGTTGTATTCCTGTTTTTTTGACTGCAGTTGTTCTTCCTTCATGTTTTGGTAATTTTCCCTTTCGTTCTCACTCTTTTTGCCTGCAGGGCCATCAATCTATTTCTTCCCTTCCCCCGCTACATGGAGGTGGGGAAGTGGATGAGCGAGCCGTTGTCACCGACGACTCGCAAGAATCCTCTGTTCCTCAGAGTGAACCCGCAGAATCTCAACGAACTGCGGATTCCTCTGACAAAGACTCAGAATCAGAGCAGCACTCTGACTGTCATGGTATCGTCACGGCATATGCCATGGGATGGCTAAAGTCGGGTGGTTCCGGCCTTTGGCCTACGGCGATCTCCGGATGCGGGTATGAGCACGAGCGACACAAGCGACGTACCCAGGTTTGGGGCCCTCGTATGGAGGTAACACCCATACTCCTGCTCTAGAGTGTATATGATGTGAGACAGTACGATGGTGCTCCTTGAGCTGTATCCGGCTGGGAAGAGGGCTCGAGGTAGACGAAGGCCTCTCTCCCGAGCGGTGCTAAGTATGCAATGAGAATGGATCGATTGTCCGCATGCAAGGGGGTGCTGGTCTAGCTTATATAGAGCCTAGAACATTACAAAGAAGTCCCTATAGCCTATGTTGCCGGTTCCGCCGGCTCCGACTCCTTCGCGCCTTCCCGAGGCGCCGTGGCGCCCTGCTGTCGGCCCTGTCTCGTCCTTCCTGTCGCTCCTGGCAGGGACAAGACGTGCCGAGCGACGTGACGTAGGCGAATCTAGCTAGCGGTCGTAGCCTGCGGCCACTAGCTAGCGCCGCCCGTAGCCTGCGGCGCCCGGGGAAGCCAGGCCATGATGGCCTGTCCAGATGCGGGTCACTGTTGCTCTACAGTGCCCCCTGATCCGTGGGACTTAGTGTCCTCGGTGGACTTTTGGACCCGGATGACCTTTTCGGAGCCTTCTCCTGCAAGGATCACCAGCTCCGAGCCGGTCAGGGGAAAGGCGGACCAAGCCGGGCATGACATGTAGAGCCGGCCCTGACCATGGTCAGTCGGCCATGGTCAAGCCAGCGCAGACCTGGTTCCAGCCGGCCCACAAGGCGGTCGGCTATAACATCCCAAGAGTAATACATAGACCCCTTTGTTCTTTTCTTGCATTGTTGTCATACCATCATGTTGCATACATGCATATAACCACCTTGGTTTTTCTAAATTGCATTTGATTCTTGGTTTTCTTTTGTTTGCTTGTTGTTCTTTTTTCTTCCTCTATCTTGGTTCATCCCCTCCTCTTGTGATGTTCCAAGAAAAGCACAAGCCAACCTTCCACCACTTGATCTATATTTCAAATAGGTCATGCCAAAATTTTCTATTATATGGTTGCTATAAACCTTCCCTCTCTTTCTATTTTGCAATGCTAATAAGATGTTCTTGAGATGGTTTACCTTCTCAAATGGTTGAGCCATTAATGTTTACCAAATATTTTCTTATCCTTTTACTTTCTCTATGTCTTTCCTCTTGTTCTCTTTCTCTTTTTCTTCTTGTACTCAAGCCTACCATAGTTGGTATACAAGGCTGAGCCTTCTCCAAATTCAAAAGTCCATTTCAAATTTCAAAATCTGCTTCCCTCAAATTTCAGAAAAGAATTTATAAGTAAGAAGAAATAAAAAGGAAAAACCTAAGTCTACACCTAAACCCAGCAAGCCCAGCTAACCCCCTCTCTCTTTTCCACCGGAGCCCACCTTACCTGGCCCAGGTCTATCTTACCGAAATAGTAAACAGAGACCTGCTCCTATCGCTCGACGACGTCTCCTCGCCACCTTCTTCTGGCAAAGAATGCGACGCCGTCGCCTCCTTCTTCACGGTCACCTGCGCTCCTCCGTCCCTCTCTAAAAAGCAACAGCACCCTCTCCAGTAACCCTAGATCGCCTCCATTCCTCAAGCAGCGCCGCCATTTTCCTTCCCTGCAAGAAAAACACCGCCGAGACAAAACCTCCTGCCGCCGTCTACCCTCACCGTCGTCGCCATGTTCACCGGCGCGCCCACCTGATCCGTGGAACGGAGCCACCGTGTCATCCTCCACGCCCTCGTCTGCTTCAAGGAACCTGTGACATCAAGATCTGCACGAGATCGACCTCTTCTCTGCATCATCTAGCTACTTCACGGGCGTCTCCTTCTTCTTCGACTCCGACCAGGCGGCCCCCCTCTACTTCCTTCCTCCTCGACGAACCAGGGTGAGCACACCTCCTTGCCTCGCCCCTGCATGCTACTATATGCTTGGATCGAACAGATCTGCAGAGATCGAGCGGGGTTGAGTGAGTTCGAGAGAAAAAGTAGACGTTTTACATCTGTCACGGTGCCTATCTTCCGAAGCTTCCCGCCGGCGAACCACTCCACCTCTGCGCGATATCTTGGAACCGTTGCAAAGCCCCGACGTAGATCTACAACTTTTGTTTTGGAGTCACCTAGTTTCGATGCCTGTACACGACGCCATCATCAAGCAAACTTCGGTCCAGAAAACGAGTTTCTGTTTTTACTGTTCCTCGTCTGTGACACGGTCTCGTTTTCCAAAGCTCACCGCCGGCGACACGAAGAACCAAAGTGAACCACACCACCACCCATGAATCTTGGCACAACCCGTAAGCTCAACTCGTCGAGTTTTCTCAGTTTGGCTTCCAAGGTTCCTCGTTCACGATGCTTTAAAACGCGTGCACAAATCACCTGCAGGTGTCAGTTTTCAGTTCGCAAGTGTTCAAACTTCAGTTACCTGCGTCTTACACTTCAGAAAGTCTGCGACCTTGTTTCAGGCAAATCACTAGCAGCAGCGCACTGGCAACGCCCAAGTCTCACGTCCGCGCAGGCCTGGGTTCGAACCTTTGCGCGCGCAGTTAACCCAAACTTTTTTGTTTGCCACGCAGACACGCTGACGTGGCCAGGGTCACAATCATATCTTCCAAACATGATCACACAATAATATCTTTGGCATTAATATTTCATTAATTTTCCATTAGGCCTGATCATCCATGGCTACAAGAAATCGTTCATACATGGGAGTCCTCAAGGTTCCAAGCCTGCTACGTTTGCTATTTCTCATGCTCCTCCTCTTGGCTCCTGGTAAGTTTTATAGTATTAAAATATCAATTAAAGAACAAGGAACTTCCTCAATGCATCATATATAAAATTCATACTCCATGTCTCATATATTATCTTGTTTCTTTCTAGAACACTATAGGATATGTTTTTTTCATACGCCATATTGAGTTCTTTTTTTGTAGGCTCTCATGCTAAGACTTGCAAGGAGGCCAGCAAGACCTATACCACTGTTTCTTGTGCAGCAGCGCACTGGCAACGCCCAAGTCTCACGTCCGCGCAGGCCTGGGTTCGAACCTTTGCGTGCGCAGTTAACCCAAACTTTTTTGTTTGCCACGCAGACACGCTGACGTGGCCAGGGTCACAATCATATCTTCCAAACATGATCACACAATAATATCTTTGGCATTAATATTTCATTAATTTTCCATTAGGCCTGATCATCCATGGCTACAAGAAATCGTTCATACATGGGAGTCCTCAAGGTTCCAAGCCTGCTACGTTTGCTATTTCTCATGCTCCTCCTCTTGGCTCCTGGTAAGTTTTATAGTATTAAAATATCAATTAAAGAACAAGGAACTTCCTCAATGCATCATATATAAAATTCATACTCCATGTCTCATATATTATCTTGTTTCTTTCTAGAACACTATAGGATATGTTTTTTTCATACGCCATATTGAGTTCTTTTTTTGTAGGCTCTCATGCTAAGACTTGCAAGGAGGCCAGCAAGACCTATACCACTGTTTCTTGCCGTGATGATCCATGTGCTGAGGCCTGCCACAAGGAGGGATTTATTGACGGGAGGTGTTACCTAATCGACAACTATCCTATTGAGAAGCTATGTTACTGCGATAAAGAGTGCTGAATAAAAACATGTTGAAACTACCGCATATCATGCGATGCAAAAGTAATAAGATGGTGTATTGAAAACTAGTAAGCGTGCACGTGTGTTGCCCGAACCATATTCTATACTAAAAACATCTATTTTGAATCTTCTTTTTTTTGGCGAGTTTTTTTATCAAGCCATTAAATGTGTCTGATGCCCAACGATATGAGCACACGTGAAACACACTATCTACACACACGTCTTTACATGAGCTCAACTTTGGATGATGAGTTTGATAATTTGGTTTTCTTAGGTTGACAATCCACTGGGATCCATGTTGTCCTCAACGTCGAAATCTTGGTTTCACAGGTCACCATTGTTTAATTTGAGTCACCCCAAATTGCCGACAATTTTGTCCTAAGATTTGTCGTTTGTAAAGTTATACCTGGTTAAAAATGTTAAAAAAAAATATTTCCTGTCCAGACATCATGAAGTTTAATATCTAAAAACCACAAGATGACCTGGAAGATAACAAATTTTGATGATACATTTATTTTAAAATATATTCAGTAATATTTTTTACCAGTACTTATAAAAAATATAATTATTAGAAAAAAACTTAATAAAATTTTCAAGGACATGCAAAATCAACAACTAGGGTTATACTGGTAAGCATCGTTGTGGCTGTACGCCGTGCCTGTTACCATGCATACTAGATCATTGTAGGGTCGTATACTAGATCATTGTTGTATCCGTCGCGCCCGTCCATATTAGCGAAAAATAATAGGATCTTTCTAGAAAATATGAATAATGATATTAACTCATACAACTCATAAAATTTATCTTTGCATAAGACTTCATGTTGCCCAACATAAAATGGTATGCTAGACGATTGAACCTTTTGCATATATGTGCCCTTATTTGATAAAATTATAGCAGGAAATCACAAACTTAGTGTCTCGATGAACTACAAATAACAATTTTATTCTCACTATTATCTGATAAAGCAGTAATTTTCGAGGTCTTGGATATTCAATTTTGGTCTTCTAAACATGAACACATCAAGAGAGTACAATGATGCAGCCTTTTACGATAAGTAGCAAAGTAGTGGATCATATAGAAATATGTGTTTGTTCATCCTTCAATACACATGAAGAAAAGGAAAGCCGACATGGGAAATTAATTTTTACTCCAGAAGTACCTATATTTCAGTGTTCCATGAACCCCTGGGCGTACCGTACCGGCCTACCGTAAGGAAAGAATTAGGGTCTGTTAGAACGAGCTGGAATGGAATGGAACGGAACGGGTTCCACACCTGGAACCCATTCTCGTGTTCGGTTCCACAAAAGGATGGAACGAAGTGATTCCTCGGAACGGAATATTCCGTGTAGATGCGGAACGCACCCGTCCAGCCAAATCGTCCGGACGAGGTGGAACGGCTCGTGCTAATCTCTCTCACGCGGTAATCACTCTCTCTCTCTCTCACGTATCCATCTCCTCCTTCCTCGCGCTGAAGCCGGGCGAGCGGCCGCCGGCGGACGGAGCAGCGGCCAGGGCGGCGGCCATGCGAGGCGGCCAAGGGCGGCCGCCGGCGGACGGAGCAGCGGCCAGGACGGGTCCGGCCGGAGCCAAGGCGCGGCCGCCGGCGGACGGAGCAACGGCCAGGACGGCGACCATGCGAGACGGCCAGGACGACGGCCAAGGGCAGCGGCCAAGGGCGGCCGCCGGCGGACGGAGCAGAAAAATGGGATATTTTTAGATTGTGAATCCCTTTAAATTAGGCTAATTTCAGGCTAATTAATTGTGAATCCCTAATTAATTGCATATTTAGATTAATTACATTGGGTTCCATTCCAGGCTTCTCTTTTTAAACCGACCAGAAAAATGTACTGAAAAATGCATCACACAGTAATTCACATAATTTATGAAAGGAAAACACTGGTGTTCCCCGGGGAACGACGCTCCGAGCCTCCTCCCGCACTGAGCGACGCGTGTCCTCGTCGGGCCCACCCACGTGCATCTGTCTCTGGACGCTTCCTCTCTCATCAAAGCACTCCGTTCTTATCCCCTGTCCCAACTCGCTCAACCACACACCACACAGAAAAAAAGCACGATGTGCCGGCCGTGCGCAAGCTACTGGAGATGCGCCCCCGCACCCAAACTCGTCACCTTGCGCCGCCCCGCCCCAATCTCTCCCTCTCATGCCTCCTGCTCGTCCCGCCGCTAGCGCACCATGGCTCCACCGTCGCGACCTCGAGCCAGGAGCTTGCCGGCTTCTGACACAGGCAGCTAGTTTGAGGTCGCCATGGATGCCGGAGGAGTCGGGCCAAGCCGCCGCTAATGATGGGGGCGGCGGAGGAGTTGGTGGGGTGCGACCGGCATTACTGTAGCTGCAAGGGACGAGAGCCGATGCTGCGAGCGGCGTCGGCGGCTGCTACATGCGGCGTTGGCGTCAGCTACAAGGGCGGCGGCGGCTGCTACATGGGCGGTGGCCTCTGCTACATGTCGCGGCGGCGGCTGTGGCTGCTACAATAGGCGGAGGCTTCTGCTACGATGGGCGTCGGCGGCTGCTACAAGGGCGGCGGCGGCTGCTACAGTCCGTTGCACGGATACTTCAGAAAACTCACGTATCCATATTGGATACGGATACTGCCGGATACACGGATACGTATCGGATACCTCCGGATACCTATTATGTACGTAGCAGCTGATTTTCTATTTTTTTTAAAAAAGAAACTAAATCGTTACTTCAGAGCAAGGTGGAGAAGCGACTAAGAGAGTGCTGGAGTTGTGAAGCTTTTATGCAAACAACCTCTAGATACTCTTATATAGTAGTTTTTCTGGTAAAAAATCAGTAATTTGTATATATGTTATTAAAAATTATATGTATACAAACATATCCCAGTATCGGTGTTTTTGGAAAATCGACGTATCGGCGTATCGCCGTATCCGTATCCGTATCGCCGTATCCAGGCAACCTAGCTGCTACATGGGCGGTGGCCTCTGCTACATGTCGCGGCGGTGGCTGTGGCTGCTACAATAGGCGGAGGCTTTTGCTAAGATGGGCGTCGGCGGCTGCTACAAGGGCGGCGGTTGCTGCTAAATAGGCGTTGGCCTCTGCTTCATGTCGCGGCGACGGCGACGGCGGCTACAATAGGTGGAGGCTGCTGCTACAATGGGCGTCGGTGGCTGCTACATGGGTCGTCGACGGCTGCGACAAGCAGCGGCGGACATTGCTACAAGCAGCAACGGTGGTTGCTACAAACGGGGCGCCGTCATGCTGTAAGGAGGCCGGTGAGGCCGCCGGCAAAGCTACGTGCGGCTAGTGGCGTCGTGCTCCCCGGTGCTGCCGGCGCTGGGCGGAATTGCTGCCCGCACAGGTGGAGGTGCTGCTGGCGCGGGCGGCGGTGCTGCAAGCCAGACGCGACACCGCCGGAGGTGCTGCAGTCTCGAACACGAAGGTCGGGGAGGAGGGGAAATTTCTTCGGTGGTTTCTTCTTTTTTGTTGTTTCCACGTTAGAGCGGGGTGACCGCAAATCTGACGGTTAACTTTAGTTGCATCGTGCGGTTGGCGACCCGGGGATCGGGGATTTGATCCCCCGGAGACGCTCAGCGTGACCCTTTATGAAAGGGAAAAGCCTCGAAAGCTTATCGTACTTATACCAGCAGAATCCTAACTGTAATCATATTGCACAAGTGAAAGAATTATGTTTAACATAGATTCATTGGAACTAACTAACGGTGAAATATAGCTAACTAAAAGCAAATACTGCACATCCGGGACACCGACTAAAATGGTGTTTCTGTAGAATCAATGACGAAGGTGTAGTAATAGCAGGAAAATAAAAGGAGTACAAAAGAAAAACAAAAGGAAGTACACGTTGGTCTACTGACCTCCGGGGCAGCGCTAGCAGAGGCTGAAGACTCGGGTTAAGAAAGGTGATAAGCTTCTTCGAGTAAAGCTTGGCGTTAAAAGGAGGGTCGAAACTTCCAACCTTCTAGTTAACAGCCACACGCCTAAAAGTGGAGAGTGGTGTTTTGAAACATGGGATAATATGCTCCCTTTACTTTTAAATGTATCTTACACACTTTTTTTTAATTTAAATAAAAAGTTCGTACGTACATCTTCACGTGCTACACGCTCACAAGGGCATTACATGAAAAATCGACTTGTCATTTAGCGTGTGTAAAAAAGATAAAATTCAGTGCTAAAATAGGGTTTTTTTACAAGATAATTTTTTTCCTTTTTACATAGACCACCACTACAGGAAAACAAGGCTTTGCCGTGCAACTATTTGCCCGACAAAAGGCCTTATATGCACGGCAAAGGCTTGGTAAAAAAAAACCCCAAACTGGCCAGTTTGGAATTTGAACCTAGAATGCAAAGTAGGAAAAACATGCAACCTTGCCACTGGACTAAGTGTTCGTTTGTTGATAACTATACCACGCGACATCTTTTGAGTTCAGAAGAAATCCAGTTTTTACATCTTTGTCGTGCGCTTACACTAGGCAAAAGCTTGCTTTACCGTGCGTTTGTTTAAAACACTAGGCAAAAGCTTGCTTTGCCGCGCGCTCTCTTCCGTCGTTGTCGTGAATCGTATCTTTACCGTGCGCTCGTGTCTGTCTTTGCCGTTGCCAAGATCTTTGCCGTGCGTTTTCCTCCGTACGCAAATCTTTGTCGTGTGGAGGCACACGACAAAGATAGGCTGCATGGCAGCGTCCCGTAGTGATTTACTTTTTGTGAAACTGGACAGACACACATAGATTATGATGGAGATATATATGTTAATTTTTTGTTAAAAAGTTTCAACACTTTGAAATATAATTTTTTTGGTTGAGGGAGCATATGCACCTAGGTGTCGGGGGGAAGACCCCGGGTAGGGCAATGGACGCGGAGCAGCCGGCTGGCCACTGGCCGGCTCGCGGCAAAGGCCGGCTGAGGAGCAGCCGGCTGGCGCCGTGGCCGGCTGGTCCGGAAGCCGGCTGGCTCTAGGTCCTAGTCGGCTTAGCTACGGCCGCCAATGCTGTAGTTGGGCCGGCTTCTACAAGCCATATCCGACTGGGGGTCCGAACCTCAGACCGACTCGAGGCTGGCGAGTCTTGCACAGGAAGGAACCGGGTTGGTGATCCGGGTTCCCAAAGTCCACGCTGACTTCATCTTCCGCAAAGCACGGGGCACTGTGGAGCAATAGTGCCACGCGCCGGACAGGCCATCATGGCTTACGACGCGCCGTACAGGCTACAGTGGCTGACGGCGACAGAGACACTTCCTCTCCATACCGATGACCTGAGCAGCCGGATGGGACGAAGCCACGACGCCTCAACGGCTCCCCGACGTCACCGCCTCGGGAAGGAGCGGAAGCCGAAGCCGGCCAAGCCGGCCGCAGGACTATAGGGTCTTATATGTAAAGTGCCGGTGCCTATATAAGCCGCACTACCCCTCTCGTGCGGGAGAGGATCAACACTTATTGCTTTGACCTACCTACGGCGCCGCCCCGTGAGAGAGACCATCGTCTCCCTTAGCCTCTCGTGGCCAGCCGGATACGACCTCTAGGAGCACCATTGTACCGTGTGACATCTTATACACTCATAGCGTGAGTAGAGGTTTTACCTCCACCGGAGGGCCTCGAACCCGGGTACGTCGCCGTGTCGCTCGTGCCCAAACCCGCTTCCGGATACCGCCGTGAGATCTCTCAGAGCCCCTTCGATTAGCCACCCTATGGCATATGCCGTGACGATACCACGACATTTGGCGCCCACCGTGGGGCCTTCAGACATCCTCGGCCGGTGTCTTCATCCGGACGGGCCTCACCATCACCACCGGCGAGCGAGTCGCTTCGAGGCTTGATCCGGAGATTCGGCTCCCTCGACCGCGTCGCCGACAACGCCGGTCGCTTCGCCGACCGGCCCTTCCCAGCCGGCGACAGCGTCATCTCCTTCGGCGGCCACGACGTCTACGTCGCCACCGTCGCACCGCCGCGCTACCCACGGCAGGTGCTGCGCTGCGCCAGCCCTCCTCCGCGAGCCGGCCGCAGCGTTCCCGCCAGCCCCGCCGTCGTGCAAGTCATGATGGCTGGCGAAGAAGTCACCAAGAACCCGCGCACCCGCGGCCCCAACCTCGGAGCGCCACGTTGACCCCAACGCCTCCGGCTCGGGCCCAAAGGCGCCACCACCACCGTCCCGACCGGAGCAAGTCCGGGCAAAGCCGAGCACCCCGCTCACCACCGGCGCCGGCACCGACGCCGCCGCCGTCGAGGCAGACACTGGAGGCGCACCGCGTGCTCCTCCTCAAGCGGACCGAGGAGCTGGCTGCTGCTAAGCGCCGTGGGACATCACCCGGCCGCGAGTACAACCGCGCCCACGGCCTCACCCCGTGCGGCGACAACCCCAGCCCGAGCCGGCGAGATCCGCCGCAGAGGCCGCGACCTAGGCGCCGAGATCGACCGCGACGGCGCGGACGAGCCGGCTCCATCCATGGAGCTGCCCATCTACAACACCCCCGACAAGAACATGCTCGCGGCCGAAGCCGCCGCAGAAGAGCTGCACCGCCTGAAGGCGAAGAGCTACGCCGCCGCATCGCGCGGTGGCTGATTTGGTGAAGGCTGCCAACGAGCAGTCGAAAGACCCTGTGTACGCCCGAGATCCCAGAGCTTCTCACGCTCGTGGTGCCGCAGCAACGCCAGGGACACGGCCGAGTCCGCCTCCCCAGCACCAAGCCGGCGCAGCCGACTCCGCGCCACGCGCGCAACCCCGAGCCGGCCGAGCCATCGCCCGGGCGGCGGCAGCAGCCGCAGCCGGGCTCCGCCAAGCCGGAACCGGGAGCAAGACTCCGAGCCGCGACGCCCTCACCGGCCGGCTCCCGAGCGAGCGGCGCTCGCCGCCCGGCCCACTCCCGGCCGGGCCCACGCATCGAGCCCGCCGACGCCGCAGACCGCCTCGACCGGCTGATCGAATCCCGCATTGCGGAAGAGGCGGCGCCGGCTTGCCCCAAGTGCTTCGGGCCCCGCATCGCCAACGAGCCCGTGCTCGACGGTTTCCCGCTCCCCCGCGACACGCCCAGGTGATGACGGCACCGCCAAGCCGGAGGACCGGCTGCAGGACTACTCCACCGCAGCCGGCATCTCCCGGGCAACAAGCGCCGGGCCGTGCGCTACTCCCCTCATGCCGCTCGGCTCCGCCCGCACATGGCTCAACAACCCGCCAGCCGGCAGCATAAACGGCTGGCTGGACTTCGAGGCCGCCTTCATCAGCAACTTCACCGGCACCTATCGCCGGCCGGGTCGCCCTCAACAGCTTGAGATGTGCAAGCAGTGGCCCGGACGAGACGGATCGCGCGTACCCGACGCGCCGGGTGCGAGATGCGCAACTCTTGCGAGGGCGTGCACGAGATGCAAGCCATCGCCTTCTTCATGGGAGGCTGCCGGCCCAACACCATGCCGTGGCACAAGCTACGCCGCAGCGAGCCCAAGACGATGGCCGCCTTGATGGCCATTGCCGACAAGTACGCGCTGGCTGAGGAAGCCGGCAAGGTGCCGGCTGACGTTTCACCAGCCCCAGCAAGACGGGACAACCACAAGCCGGCTGAGCACAAGCCGGCCGAAGGCGGCTCGCATGGCAGCCGGCGGGACAATTACCGCGGCAAGCGTCACAGCGACCAGCCGGACCGCCGGTACGGCTCCGCCCATGTGGCAGCCGTGTCGGACAACGCGGCAGTGCAGCCGCCGCCGAAGCAAACGTACCGGCAATGGAAGCCGAAGTACACCTTCGAGCAGATGCTCGACTCGCCGTGCAAGTACCACAGCGGCAAGAACCCCTCCAACCACACCACCCGCGATCGCCACTTCATGAAGCGGCCGACAAGCGGCGAACCCCTCCCCCTCCACCCCCGCCCTCCAGCCGGCGGGCCGGGTGGTCAAGGCGGCGCAGAGAACGCCAACCTCGAGCACCACGAGGCTAACCAAGTGCACCATGGCGGCCGATATCTGGCCGAAGATGCTACCTACATCATCTTCACCTCCGAGCCCGAGGACAAGACGAGCCGCAGAGCCGTTCCCTCGAGGTCAACGCGGTCATACCGCCGGTCCCCGCAGCACCAAACCGGTCGAGCAGAGCCATCACTTTTGATCGCCGCGACACACCGGCTGTCCCGCCGAAGCCGGGCAGCTACGCCATGGTCCTTGACCCCACCATCGGCACGACCCGGCGCAGCCGTGCGATTTTCGCGCGTCCTCATCGACGGCGGCAGCAGCATCAACATCCTCTACCGCGACACCGCCCGCAAGCCGGGCATCCAGGAGGCCGAGTTGCGCCCCACCCCCACCGTCTTCCATGGCATCGTGCCGAGCCACCGCCGCCAGCCGATAGGCCGGATCACGCCGGAGGTGATGTTCGGGAAGCCGGACCACTTCCGCACCGAGAGAATCGAGTTCGAGGTGGTGGACCTCGTGAGTCCCTACCACGCGCTCCTCGGGCAGGCCGGCCCCGACCAAGTTCATGGCGGTGCCCCACTATGGATACCCGAAGATGAAGCCGCCCGGCCCAAAGGGGGTCATCACCATAGCCGGCGACTATCGCCGCTCCATGGATTGCGCCACGCGAGCTCCAAGATGGCCCGGACGCCGGTCATCGCCACCGAGAAGCAGCTCATCCATGACGCCGTTGCCCTCGCCAAAGCCGCGCAGACGGACATGCCGGCCGGCGGCAACCCGGCCGGGACGACTCACTTCCAGCCGGCCGACAAGACCAAGAAGATCCCGCTGGACTCCGGCGCAGCCGGGACAAGTACGTCACCATCGGTGCCGCTTGAACAAGAAATAGGAAAGCGAGCTCACCAGCCTTCCTCCGTGAGAATCGGGACATCTTCGCATGGACTCCAAGAGACATGCCGGTGTGCCGAGGGAGTTGGCTGAGCACCACCTCCACGTCCGGCCCGAAGCCATGCCGGTGAAGCAGCCTCTCGTGCGCTTCGCCGAAGAACGACGAAGGCCATCGGTGAAGAAATCGCCCGGCTCCTAGCTGCCGGCTTCATCATGGAAGTACCGCACCCGGACCGGTTGGCGAACCCGGTCCCGGTTTTGAAGAAGAACGGCTCCCGGCGCATGTGTATCGACTACACCAGCCCGAACAAGGCGTGCCCGAAGGACCCTTCCCCCGCCGCGCATAGATCAAGTCATAGACTCGATCGCCGGCCGTGAACCGTTGTCTTTTCTAGATGCCTATTCGTGCTACCACCGCATTCCTTTGAATCCGGCTGATCAAATAAAGACTTCGTTCATTACCCCGTACGGGCTTACTCGCTACACGACCATGCCATTCGGCTTGAAAATGCAGCGCCACCTACCAAAGGTGCATGCAAAAGTGTTTGCAGGATCAAATCGGCGTAAATGTTCACGCATATGTGGATGATGTCGTTGTAAAAACCAAGGAGATGCCTACCCTCCTTGATGACCCGAGAGAAACCTTCACCAATCTGCGAAGATTCCGGATGAAGCTCAACCCGGCCAAGTGCACTTTCGTGTGCCACCCGGCCAACTCTCGGGCTACCTCGTCTCTCGCCGAGGAATCGAAGCCAACCCGGAGAAGATCGATGCCATTGAGAAGATGGAGCTGCCGCAGCTGCCTCAAGGACGCCCGTGAGTTCGCCGGCCGTCCGGCTTCCTTGAGCCGCTTCGTCGCCCGGCCGGGGAGAAGGCACCGCCCCGTATCGCTTGATGAGGAAGGCGGACAAGTTCGTCCGGTCACCGCAGCGGATGAAGCCTTCCGTGACTTAAAGCGCGTGCTCTCAACCGCGCCAATCCTCGCAACGCCGGGTTCAATGGAGCCGATGCCGTTGTACATCGCAGCCACCAACCGAGTGGTTAGCGTTGTCCCGGTGGTGGAGCGCAAAGAAGCCGAAAACAGAGAGCAGCCGGTCCAGCGCCCGCCTACTACCTCAGCGAAGTGCTCTCCCAGCCGAAGCGTAACTACCCCCACTACCGTAAGGTCACCTACGGTGTCTACATGGCAGCCAAGAAGCTCAAGCATTACTTCCAAGAACATCCTATCCGGGTGGTTGCCACAAGACCTCGGCGTAAATCATCGGCAGCAAGGATGCCAACGGCCGAGTTGCCAAGTGGGCCCCGGAGCTAGCCGCCCACACCATCCTCTACGAGCCACGCACAGCCATCAAGTCGCAGATCCTCGCGGACTTCTTCGTCGACCGGGCCGAGATGCGCACTCGCCGCCCGTGCCGGATTCCACACATTGGAAGATGCACTTCGACGGCTCGAAGATGCGCAACGGCCCGGGAGCCGGCATCGTCATCACCTCTCCCAAGGGAGACCGGCTGGACTACGTCCCGCGATCCACTTCGCCGCATCCAACAATGTGGCGGAGTATGAAGCGCTCATACATGGGCCGAAGCCGGCCAAGGAGATTGGCGTGCGTCGCATACTTTGCTTCGGCGACTCCGACTTGGTTATACAGCAAGCATCTGGCGACTGGGACGCGAAGGACGCCAACATGGCCTCATACCGCTTCCATGTCCAGCAGCTATCCGGCTTCTTCGACGGCTGCGAGTTCCACCATGTGCCACGAGCAAACAATGAGGCGGCTGACGCCTTGTCCAAGATTGGCTCAACCCGGCAAGCCATTCCACCGGTATCGCCTTGGCGGTTATCAAGAAGCCGTCCATCATACCGTCACCGGATTCGGATTCAATATTCGTGCCGGCTGACCCGGGGCTGCTCAGCCCAAACCCGGGGCTTCATCGCCCAAGTCGGGGCTAACAAGCCGAACCCGCCGGCTACCATGCCGAACCCGGGACTTCTCGCTCCAACCCGGGGGCTTCATCGCCACACTCGGGGCTAGCAAGCCGAACCCGCCGGCTATCAAGCCAAACCCGGCGACCATGCGACCGAAGCCGGAAGCTCCCACGCGGGAGACCCCGTTGGTCAGCCGTATTCGAGATAAGATGCGTACCTTCATGGGCACAAGAATTCCTCTCCTACCTCACCGACGGTGTGCCGCCCGATGACCGAGTCCAGTGCCAGTGCAGATTGAGAGAAGGGCCAAGGCCTATACAATCATCAACCACGAGCCGTACAAACGCAGCGTAAGTGGGGTGTTCCAGACGGTGCGTCGAGCCGGCTGAAGGGATTGAACTCCTACGGAAATCCATCGTGGCGAGTGCGGCCATCACGCCTCCTCCCGAGCCATAGTGGCCAAAGCCTTCCCGCACGGTTTTTACCGGCCGACCGCGCTCGTAGACGCGTAAGAACTGGTGAAGAAGTGTAACGGCTGCCAACGCTTCGCCAAGCAAAGGAACACGCCGGCTTCCGCCTTGAAAACCATCCCCATTACCTCGGCCATTTGCCGTATGGGGCTTGGATATGGTGGGCCCATTCAAAACAGCCCGAGGCGGCATGACTCATCTCTTGGTGATGATTGACAAGTTCACTAAGTGGATCGAAGCCAAGCCAATCAAGAAGCCGGACGGCTCCACGGCCGTCACATTCCTCAAAGAAATAATCGTGAGATATGGCTACCCGCATAGCATCATCACCGACAACGGCAAAGAATCTCGCCGAAGGCATCTTCAAACGCTACCGCGGAGAAATGGGGATCCGGATGGACCTATCGTCCGTGGCGCACCCGTGAGACCAACGGCCAAGTGGAGAAAGCCAACGGCTTGATCCTAGCCGGCATCCGGCCCAGTGCCGGTGGAGCCGCTGAGCGCTCGCCAGCCGCCGGGATTGAAGAGCTGCCCAAGGTGCCGTGGAGCCCGCGCACGACGCCAAACCGCTCGGCCGGGTTCACGCCCTTCTTCCTCGTATACGGGGCCGAAGCCGTCCCGCCGACCGATATCGAGCACGACGCGCCAAGAATCAAGCTCTACACGAGGCCGAAGCCAAAGAAGCTCGCGAAGATGGAGTCGACCTGGTTGAAGAGGTCCGACTGATGGCCGAATCCATGTCAACCGTATATCAGCAAAGCCTCCGTCGCTACCACAGCCTGAAGGTCAAGACCTTAGTATTCCGAGAAGGAGACCTAGTGCTCCGCTGATCCAAATGGACAGCCTGGACAAAGATAAACTAGCATCCCCATGGGAGGGTCCCTTCATCGTGAGCAAGGCAAGAGGCAATGATTCCTACTATCTCATAGATGCCCAAGAGGCTAAGAAAAACAAGCCGGACAAGGCCGACGAGGAGACTAAACGTCCCCGGAATGTCAGGTTACTCCGCCCATTTTACACATGAGAGCAGGAATGTATGTATCCCTTGTATCCCTTTTGTAAGCTATGAAAAGCACGCGCCAAGAGCGCCGTTCCCGACAAGTTTTTCGCGTACTTTACCTTGTTTCGCCAATTGGCTTGAACCCTCTCACTCGGTCGGCTCGCAACGTGATCCGGCTTTCCGACAGCCGGCTTCCGAACCAGCTACAGACCGCAACCCGGCCGTCCGGCCGGCGGGAGTAAGGCCTAGGGAGCCGGCACGCGAAAAACGACTAAGGGAAAGAGTAAAAGCGAGTTGACTTGCAAACTTTCATAAAGTGTCTGGATTGCCGAATTCAGCTCGTTCGACCGAAGTACCGTCGGCCTCCTCGCCGGCCCGCTCTTGATCCGGCGACGGATCGCAAGTCGGACGTACGACCGGCAAGAGCACAGCCAAAGAGTGGGGCGGATAGGAAAAGCGAACAAGTCGAAAGAAAGCAAGCCGGCACACAAATGATTAACAAACACATTAAAGTGTGCCTTAATAAAAGGATAATTATATTGTCTTACATATGCACCCGGCATCCCGGGATTTAACAAATTGTCTTGGCAAAAGCAACAATCAAAAGACAGTAAACTAAGCGCCACTGGAGGAGCATCAGTGGAGCCGGCGGCCGGGTCATCCTCGAGCACGTCCTCCGCCTCCTCATCGTCCATGTACTCTCCATCGGACGCAGGAGGGTTCGGGTCCGCGACGAAGAGGGCCTTGTCGACGAACTCGGCGATGGCGCCGGCTCGAGCAAGGCGGGCGGCCTTGAGATCGGCCGGGAGCTTGTCCTCCACGCCGGCTCGCCGGAACTCAAGCTGCCCCGCATCCACCTCGTTGTACCAAGAGAGGACGAAGGACAGCGCCATGTCGGCACCGGCGCGCGTGGCCGACTCCTTCCGGGCCGAGGAAACGATCCGGTGCCCGCTCCATCGCAGCCGACGAGGCCGGAGATATCTCGTGGCGCCGCCTCTTCGTGCCACAGCATGGGCACCCGCTCTTCGGCCGCCTTCCGAAGCTCCCAACCTAGCTTGGTGATGGGCTCGATGCGGGCACTCATGGACGCCGGATGATCCTCCATGGAGAAATACTCCGAGCTGCCTCGCCGCCGCCCGCCTCCGAGACTCGCGCTCAACGCCAACGGCCGCCAAGGCCGCATCCCGCGTCTCCGGGAAGGCCGCCGCGGGAAGAAACATGTCGAAACAAGCAAGACTAAACAAGCCGAAATAAGCTGAAAAATGCAAATTTTCGAAGTCCTAAGTAAGCCCGGCGGCAAGCCGCACGAACCGACCGCCCCCAGCCCGAAGATGGAGATAGCGAAAGAAGATAAGTTTCAGCCGCCGGCTACCAACCAAGTCGGCAGCCGACAGCCGAAAGCCGGCAAAGGGAAGGAAACACAGAGGCACTCACCCGACAAGCCGCGATCAAGCGCGCCAATCCCCTCCGTCCAGCGCTTGGCGGTGGCAGTCAGCTCCGTGGACTTGGTGGAGACTTCCTCCTGAAGCGCAAGACGTTGCCGTTCCACCTCGTCCAGCCGCCCGCTCAGTCCCGCCAGCTTCTCCTCCCCGTCCTTCTTGAGAGCAGCAAGCTCTTTAAGGTGATTAGCCTCAAGCTGGCGCAGCCGCGTCAGCTCCTGATCAGCCGCTTAACCTTGCGGGCGGCGGAGCGGCCCGCCTCCTCGCTCACGGCGCATTGGTCGCGAGCGGCTCGGAGATCCGACTCCACCGTGGGACCTTGGCGGCTTCAACTACAAGTCGGCCAGTAAAGAAATGTCAGCCAACCAAGATTAGAAAGAAAACAAGATATCAAGTCGAAAGAAGCATAAAGCTCACCCTTGGCGGCTTCCAGCTCGCGAGCCAAGTCGGCCCGATCCAGCCTTGGCCTTGTGGTAGTGGGTCACGGCGCGGCTGTAGGCAGAGCGGTGCGCCGATCCGCCACAGCCTAAGGAAAAAGGGGAAAGTTAGTCAATCAAGCGAAACACGTGCCGGCTCCAAGCAGCCGGCCCACGCCTGAGGGCTACCAGGATAATAATCGATCAAAACAGTCGAAGCTTACCTTGCCGGCTTCCTCCACCTTGGCGACGTCAGCCGCGGCCCCGGTTGCCATGGCCTTGAGGTTGGCTCCGCAGCCGGAGAAGAACATCTCCACCGATGCTTGGCCAGGGTTCCCTCCCGCCGGTCACCTCGTAGGAGTCGGCGCGGAGCCACGCCTCGCTCCATGGTGGCAGCCGAGCCGAGGCCGGAGCTCTGAGGCGGACGGCACCCGAAGAAGAAGTGCGCCCTGGCCACGTGCAGTGCCTTGCGGTGACGCCGTTGGGGTCCCCGTCCTCACCGCCGCGCGCGAGTCGGCGCCCTCCGTGCGCACCGGCTCGTCGCTTGCCGGCTCCCGTCCGAGCCGGCTCCTCCGTCGTCCGGCCGCGGTGGCGGCATCGCTCCGGCGCAGCAGATGGCCCAGGCCGGCCCGGCCGCATCCGGCGCCCGAGGTGCCTCCTCCGGACCTTTCGTCCAGCACCACCACGCTCGGCCCGGCTCCGGCTCCGATCGTGGGCGGCGCAGCCCTCCCGGCTCCGGCTCCGGCCGCAGCGGTGCGGAGCCGCCGGCTCCGGCCCGGCCGATGGCGGCATTCCTGCACCAGCCCCAGCAGCCGGGCCAAGAGGACGAGTCCGGCCCGGGAACATGTCGTCCAGCCGTCGCTCGGCGAGCCGGCTCAGCCCGCGTGCCGCGATCAGCGCCGAGGCCGCCGGCACGGCGAAGGAAGGCGCCCGCGCGGCAGGCGGCGGCGGTGTGGATGCGCGCGAGGAAGGCCGCGGCGTCCGCTCCCTCTCGTCGGGCGGGGAAGCGGCGACACAACGCGCGGAGCTTGCCGGGAGCCGCCGCCCGGGCAAACTTGATAGGGGCCCTAGCCGGATAAACAGAGAGATAGTAAGCACAAAAGTAAGGAAAGAAAAGGAATCAAACAAGAAAAAGAGAGAAAGAACTCACCCGGCCTTCTCCGGACCATCTTCGGCCGCAGCCCGGCGCCGTTTCTTCGCCTTCGCCTCCAAGGCGGCGGTGGAGCCGGCTCGCTCGTGCCCTTGGGCGCCGAAGTCGCCGTGGTGCTTGGCGGCCTCGCACGCAGAGGCACGGCAGCTATGGGCCCCGTGCCAGACGTCGCCGGCTCCACCTCCTCCTCCCCGCCGCTCTGGAGAAGGGGGCGGGTTGTGCTCCCCCTGGCCGCCTAGATCAGGCGCCTGCGGCAGGTCGTCGTCGCCGGCATGCTCGCCGGCTTGGTCCGCCGGATCGACGAGATCCGGCGTCCACCTCTTCGTCGCCAGGTCGCCGTCTTCGGCGTTCTGGCGCTCAAAAAGCTAGAAAGACGGAAAAAACATGAACATATGACAAGCCAGAAGTCGGCAGAAGAAAAAGGAAGTCGGCCTCGCAGCTCGCAAGCCGGAAAATGGCAGAGACATGAGACTTACCCGCGCCGGCGGATGCTCCCCGTCGCGAGGCGCCAGCCCGTAGCTCCAGCCTCTCCGTCATGTTCGCCTTGGTGATGTGGTTCACCCGGCTGGCCACCCGGGCCTTGTTGAGCGGCGCTTGGACGTCCGGCTCGGGTCGAACCGGCCGGACATGTGCCCAATCTTGTGGGAGCGCATCCGGAGCGGCAGCACGCGGCGCTCGGCGATGGTGCAGAGGAGATCCTCGGCAGCCAGCCCGCTTTAGTGGCCGTCGCCAGTGAAATCCCACAGCAGGTTCACCTCGGCGTCCGGATCCGTCGAGCGAGCGTTGTGGCTCCAGCTGATCCGGCCGATCGGAGGAGCCGGGTTGAACTCCGGCAAATTGATCCGGCCGACGAGCGCCTCGTCGTTGCGCACGTAGAAGAATGACATCTCGCCAATTCTTCACCGAGTCGACGGTGGGGATTTTGGGGAAAGGCGTACCGGGCCGGGTGTAGATTGAGGCGGCGCCACGTGCCCGCAGGTGGCCGCCGCTGGTTTGGGCCTTCAAGTAGAAGAGCCGGCTCCGTAGTCGATGTCGGGCCACAGCGCCGCCGTAAGCCTCCATGAACGCGACGTAGCAGCTCAGGAGGACGCACGCGTTGGCCGGCAGGTGGTGCGGCTGAAGGCCGAAATGGTCGAGGAACCGCCGGAAGAAGGTTGAAGCCGGCAGGCCCAGCCCGCGGTCGAGATGCGCGCCGAAAACGACGCGCCGCCGGCTCCGGCTTGGGCTCCGTCTCCTTGCCGTGCTCCCGCGTGATCACCCCCGCGGGATCCGCCGGAGGCGCACCAGCGCTCGATGTCGTCCTCCCGCATGTAGGAGCCCCTCCAAGATCCGCCGGGGGACGCCATTGACGAGGCCGAAGAAGAAGAAGACGACCACGAAAGGTGGAACGGCGAGGAGGAACCTTGCGACCGCGGCGGCGACAGCGAGCCGGCCGCGGACGCTCCGTCGAGACGCGCGGCCCCGTGGCGCCGGATTGATGCGCGGCGGCGGCGGAACGGTAGAGTTTCGGTCGCCGGAGTTCGCCAACGGAGGACGCTCGCCGGAGCGGCGAAGAGCTTGGGCGCGCGGAGAGCGACGGAGGCAGGGGCGCGAGGAAGAAGAAGAGAGCAAGTGCCGCCGCGTACCCCCCCGCGGCATTTATAGCCGACCGCGGCGGGCAAGTTGGCCTCCACGTGGCGATCGTGGGCCACGCCTCCGGATTTCCCGCGCAGCAACTCCCCCACGATCGCTACGGTTATCGAAACGGCCACACCACGTCGCCCACGACCGCACCGGATCCGGAGGGACATTGATGTGACCAGACGAACCGACGGCCAGTGCCAGTGCGTCGACTCAGCCAAGTCGGGCGCAGGACCCGAGGCGGCGGAGACTCCGGCGCGCAGCAGTCGTGAGCCGGACGAAAAGTTCCACTCGAACTAAAACTCTTCAAAGAAGGCGGAGGCGCCATCAAATCTTGCAAGAAAGCAAAAACTATACAAGTGTAAAAGCGGCCGGCTAGAAGCAAGCCGGCAAGAACGAGCCGGATGAGGGCGCAGCCGGCCAAAAGGAAATCCTCAGCCGGCCCCTCCAAGTGCCGTCAAAAATATTCATGAAGCCGAGAAAACCCGCCTAGGTCCTTCTAAACGCAGGACCTTGCCGCCTTCGGGGCTAATGTCGGGGGAAGACCCCGGTAGGGCAATGGACGCGGAGCAGCCGGCTGGCCACCGGCCGGCTCGCGGCAGAGGCCGGCCGAGGAGCAGCCGGCCGGGCGCCGTGGCCGGCTGGTCCGGAAGCCGGCCGGCTCTAGGTCCTAGTCGGCTTAGCTACGGCCGCCAATGCCGTAGTTGGGCCGGCTTCTACAAGCCATATCCGACCGGGGGTCCGAACCTCGCACCGACTCGAGGCCGGGCGAGTCTTGCACAGGAAGGAACCGGGTTGGTGATCCGGGTTCCCAAAGTCCACGCCGACTTCATCTTCCGCAAAGCACGGGGCACCGTGGAGCAATAGTGCCACGCGCCGGACAGGCCATCATGGCTTACGACGCGCCGTACAGCTACGCTGGTCGACGGCGACAGAGACACTTCCTCTCCATACCGATGACCCGAGCAGCCGGATGGGACAGGCCACGACGCCTCAACGGCTCCTGACGTCACCGCCTCGGGAAGGAGCGGAAGCCGAAGCCGGCCAAGCCGGCCAGTAGACTATAGGGTCTTATATGTAAAGTGCCGGTGCCTATATAAGCCGCACTACCCCTCTCGTGCGGGAGAGGATCAACACTTATTGCTTTGACCTACCTACAGCGCTGCCCTGTGAGAGAGACCATCGTCTCCCTTAGCCTCTCAGGGCCAGCCGGATACAGCTCTAGGAGCACCATTGTACTGTGTGACATCTTATACACTCATAGCAGGAGTAGAGGTTTTACCTCCACCGGAGGGCCTCGAACCTGGGTACGTCGCCGTGTCGCTCGTGCCCAAACCCGCTTCCGGATACCGCCGTGAGATCTCTCAGGAGCCCCTTCGATTAGCCACCCTATGGCATATGCCGTGACGATACCACGACACTAGGAGCCGAATTGAATTTCTCCTTTTTATACTTTTTTATATTGTACTTATCAGCTAGCGCCGCCCGCTGGCTTCGCCGCTGCACCGACCTTGCGCTGGCCCGCTCCGGCCGGCCCGTCCCCGCTCCCTTCGGCTCCGCCCTCTTGTGGCCCGTTCCGATCGCCCGACTCTGACACCCGTTCGCCGGAATTGTTCTCCGACGGTGACATCTGAGGTGAAGACGCATTCCGAGCTGATCATTCCCTCCCGCCAATCTTTTTCCCAATGGAGCAGTGTTGCAAACGTTTGTCCTAAATTCGGATATATGGAGTATTTGGGCTAGGGATGGGATATTGCTGCATTTGAAATTGACGATCTCGCAAATTTACGGTATCTGATCGGGGCGTTCTATTGGCCTGGTACCGCATACTGGCGGTTATATCTAGTTTTACGCTGGATGCGGTATTTGCTAAAGATGCCTAGCTTCCATTAGATTTTGTTTTGGACATGCCCTAGATCATAAGCTTAAATGGTTAAACTAGTGAACACATCTAGCAGTTCATTCATCTCTACACATCGCTCTATCTAAAATGTAGTTTATGGGTAGATGGTGGATCGCCCCCACCCCGGTACCGGGATCCGATTGCAAAGACCTTTTAGCCGATTCACGCGTTATATCATGTTTAACTTGGTGTTCTGCCACCAAATATCGTTAGAGCACCACTAATTAGTACTAGTGATTTAGCTACATGGTGTATATCATGCATCCACCTAATACTCTACTTGTCCGATAAGTTGTCGATCAGGACCATTTAACTAGTTAGTTGAGTTACATTACATCTTTCATCGGGTTGCTCTTGTACATATGCAAAATAGTTTGCTCTACCTAACGCTTAACCACTAGCACTGTAGCTAGCTAGCTCTGGGAATTTCAGCAAGAAAACAGTGCACAGTAGGAGTAAAAAACATTCCTGCTGCTTGGTACTAATTTCGCGCAAGAGAATGAGTTTTTGGACGTGGGATTCAAAATGGTTCATCAGTTTTTCGTGCTAGTACTAGTCTACCACGACAGCGACTTCCGTACATTGTTCGATATTCAAGTTTTACCTTCCGTCTGTTGTTTATGTAGATTGCCAGGTTAAGTTCAGAGGGTGACCAATGTACTAAGACCATTTCCAACACGCGCACTAAAAATCGGCGCGCTAAACATGGCTCCCGTCGCGCCGTAAACAGATAGCGCGCTGCGCTGAAATTTGCCTCGCCGGATGCTCCATTTTGCAGCACGTGTTGGAGCGGTAAAAAAGCGCCGGGTGCTTCATTATGCACCGCGCAGCGCGGCGCAAACAACAAACACACACAAGTATGCATCAAAGAAAATCAAACAACCATATAAATTCCCAAACAAAATATACCATACAAATACAACAAATTGTTCACAACAAATATAACAAGTACATGAAATTGTTCACACCAAATACAACAAATTTAAGGACCAACATACAACAATACAACATAACATAGTTTTGAGACAATACAACACATAGTTTTCAAACAAATACAATAAGTATGCAACTGTTGTTGTCCATTCCAATTCCACCATTCTTCCATGAGATCTTTTTGGAAGAGCTCATCATGTGTGTCGTTGGAGCGAATGGCATGGTACGAAGCAATGAACCGGACAATCCTATGTGCGGACCTCCTCACTTGCACGGGAATCCCCATCAACTCGTAGTGGTTATGATCCACATCTTTCCCACGATCATCCTCTATAATCATGTTATGCATGATGACACAAGCGGTCATGATATACCAAAGGCACTCTTGGTCCCAAAATCTAGCCGGCCCTCTCACAATAGCAAATTGAGCTTGCAAAATCCCAAATGCTCTCTCTACATCTTTCCTAGCCACCGCTTGTGCATTGTGGAATTGGGTTTGCTTTTTACCTCGTGGTTGAATAATCGGCTTCACAAATGTTTGCCACCTTGGATATATGCCGTCGGTGAGGAAGTAGCCATAGTTGTACTTGTGGTCATTTGCTTCAAACTCCACCAATGAACCTTCCCGCATTGCAAGTCTTGTCATTAGTAGTGATCGTTGAAGAACATTGATGGCATTGCAAGACCCGGGCATTCCAACCATGCCATATCCAAGTCTCTTGATCGGCGACCGTTTCAAGGACTATGGTGGCATCCTTCTTGTACCATTTGAACTATCCATGCCATGTTGCTGGACAATTCTTCCAACTCCAATGCATACAATCAATGGAACCAAGCATACCAGAAAACCCCCGGTTGGTGTTGATCTCCAAAAGCCTTGCCGTGTCTTGAGCATTGGGGGATCTCAAGTATGTGGATCCGAAAACACTCACAATTGCAACGACAAAGCGCTTCACACACAAGATAAAAATAATCTCTCCCATGGCCAAATGATCATCAACTAGATCCACCGGTATACCATATGCCAACATACGCGAGACGGCGGTCACCTTTTGATATATGCTATGACCAAGTTGTCCGGTGGCATTTCTCCTTTGCTGAAAGAACCAATCATACTTGGTCACCTCCGTTGCGATGTGCTTGAACAAGTTGATGCTCATCCGAAAACGCCGCCGAAAATAGCTTCAGGAAATATCGCATTATCATTGAAATAGGACCGCATCAACTTCTCATGCCCTTCAATCCTTTCTCTCCACAACTTCTGTCTACCGAACACCGATCCACCAATTTTTGGCTTCTTGACGGCGCGGTATGCTAATAGTAGCGATATGTTCTCCTCTTCCTCTTGGTCGTACTCGTCATCCGATGAATTGTATGATAAAATCTACCAATATACATATGAAATTACTTAACTACAACTATAGTAGCTAATCGGCGAGCAAAATCATGGCTGCCGGCCGGCCGGCGGAGGCGCATACCTTCCGAGCAAATCGGCGAGCATCTTGGCTGCGCCATGTCGCTAGCAACCTCGAAGACGACGACATGGCAATGGCGGCGCGGGGTATGTAGAGGAGAAGGCGCGGGCGAGGCAGGGAGAAGCGTCGGCTTGTCCCCGTCGGTGACGACAGCGTTCGATCGCTACAACGCGGTGTAGCGGCCGCTACTGCCGGCAGGAGGCGCGGGCGAGGTGGATCTACGAAGCGGCGGTGAGCAACAACGGGGCCAGCGGCGGAATCGACCGGAGGTAGCGGAATTTCACGGCGGCGGCGCGGTGGGAAATTTCCAGCCGTTGGGTATTCGCGCGTGTGCCAAGCGATACCGCGGGTTGTAGCCGACGCGTCACATTTGGCGCTCGGGATTGTGCAAAACACCACGCGCCCTAAATTTTTAGCCGCGCCGCCCCGTTTGCCGTGCCTGCTGGAGGAGCGATTCCGCCTTCGCACACTACAAATCAGCGGTTAATATAGTGCGCGCTCTATATAGCGCCTGTTTTTTTTTTCGAAATTGGAATACCCAGCCTCTGCATCAATTGATGCATACGGCCTCATTTATTTCATTATTTGGTATCGTGTCTGTTACAATTCAAGGATCACATAAGGTCGCTACATGAATCAACCATCGAAATAAAACTAAGAGATACGTGATGTGTCTAATCAACATGTCACTCTAAAAACAGTGTCGCCAACTGAACTCGGTTGAACAAATCCCGAGCAACCATCTCCAAACGGCTGCACCCAATAGCCATATCCCGTCGCCGCTCCTCCGGCTGTAGTAAGGACCACGTACGGATCCAGTGTGTAGTGAGGGGAATAACCTGCAAAAAAGATATTTTGTTTGTTTTGTTAAACACATAGTCATTCCTAGTGTTCCATATAGCCCATAGTAGTGCACAAGCTCCAACTTGGATTTGCATTTTATCATGTTTATCAACACCCAACAGCCAGTCACCGAAGAGATGTGTAATATTGTTGGGAGGTGTGATATTCAAAGCTATGTGTATTATGCGCCACATAATTTTAACCAGCGGACAAGATATAAAGAGATGTTCTATTGTTTCATCTTGATTACAAAAGCAACATTTCAAACTACCGTGCCAATTACGCCTCGCTAGATTATCTTTTGTTAGAATAACTTTACGGTGAAGAAACCACATAAAAATTCTTATTTTTAGTGGTACTTTCAACTTCCAAATATCCTTATGCAAAAATATAGCGGTACTTTCAACTTCCAAATATAGCGCCTGTTGGAGATGGTGTAACGCCACATGACCGGATTAAGTTTTTTGCATTTTGATCATGCGTGACATGTGAAGCTATCTCATTCAAAGATGCGTCATGTGGTGCGGTGAAGGCGTGAAGCTGCGCGGTTTGATCTTGTCGTGTCTGACATTTTCAACCACATAGAATATTCACAGACGCACCATCACGTCTCCGTACCAACAGATTCTTCCCTGTCATGGTAAAAAAAGATCCCTTTGAATTCGTAATTCGAGTTTAGAGAAGCTTGATCTTTAAGCAAAATCTTGAAAAAGTGTAGACGCTGGTGCAAAGTCAGAAGAATATATCTCGGAGAATTTCTGCTGGAACCACCCGCTGGCGCGTGGGCCCCTCCACCGCCGCACCAGGCTCAGCGACCGCGCGCCGGTGAACGAACTCCTCCGCAAGTAGCACAGCGCCACCTCACCGCACCGTCGTCATACCCCGTGCTCCTCCTCTGCTCCGACGACTGCGCCACCACGCCAACCAGCCAGCCAGCCATCCCGCGGGATCAAAATCCCCGACTCCGACGCCGACGCGCCACCCGCAGCCGCACCCTCCCTCCCGCGACCCGCCCCTCGCCTCGCGCCCGATCCGGATGGCGCCGCGCGGCCGGCGCTTCACCGCCGCGCTCCTCGCCTTCGCCTTCGCGGCGGCGCTCGCGCTCGCCGCGGGGAGGCCCGACAAGGAGACGCGGGAGAAGTTCTACGGCAGCCTCGTCGCCAACGGCACCCACAACGCCACCGGGGCCGACAACAGCATCGCCGGCATGTTCGACCGCGTGCTCGAGAAGGAGTTCTCCGACAGCGACACCCAGGAAGGTACCCGCCGCCTCGCCATGCTCCTTCTAGATCTGCTGCAACTGCCTTAGGGGATACTCTTCTTCCCGTTGAATTGCCATGTGGAGGTGGTTGTACTGTAGGAGACATTTTCCTCTACGGTAGGTGATAGGAGAGATTTGGGTCGGATGGCAATGGCCAGTGGCCAGTGGCTCGTCTGGGGAATCCTCTCAGGCCATGAAAATTTGGGGTTTAACACATCCTAATGCCTTCTACTGCCTTCCATACTTGATACTATCCCCATATGCTCTGGAGTTTGAACTATTTTTGGTCGCATAATATCACTTTATCCTGTTATGGTGATGCACTGCTTTGTTCCTCATTTTGCAGTACCGGACAAGAACAGCTTCAACAACAGCATCTCAGATCATCAAGTAGGTGTGACTTCCCTCTTACGTGCGCCTTGGGTTTTCCTTTACTTTACAAACCCTCTTTTCCGCCTTGAGGGATGGATGCTTGCCAAAAAAGTCATTTTCTGGACTTTCCTAGTGCAAAATGGCAGGACATAGCAACACTGCTAGTTTTGGTACAACAAACACTATGGCATCACATTGTTACGTATGAAAATTGAAGGGAAAGAGTTCCGATGAGAAGATATTTTTTCTCTTTCGAAATGAAATAGGAAAAACACCCAGAAACAGTTTTGTGTATGGCCCTGCTAATCATTGGTATTTTAGCAGACGTATACTCAAAATAGTTCAGATGCACTTTTGTTCTTTCTGTGTGGGTGTACAATATTGAGTCCTGTTTGATGATATAGGTCTCCCATGATGTTATTGTGCTGTATCTCCATGCTTGTTTTTCCTTCAATTATCTCTCTATAGTTCTTTTGACATTTGATGAATTTAATCTGCTCCTGGTGCACCTTGTCAAATAGGAACTTGCATTCCCACACAGATTTGTTTTTATCTGATTTATTTGTTTTCTGTCAAACTAGTTTGCAAGATGGTAAAACTTATCTTTTGTGTTTGTTCAGGCTGTTCTGGAGACTGTAGCTGTTATTACACACGACAAGAAGAATGATTCACAGCAGGCAAAGTATGGCTAAAATATGAACAGGATCAGCTGTCAGAATATTTCAGTCCATACATCTCACGATTATAAGTTTCTAACTGAAACAGCTGTTCTTATGCAGTTCTTCAAGGCCTTTCCAATTAGGTGACATGTTTGGGGGTCAGAATGAGAATGCGGATGACACGGAAACTGTGATAGATAAAGAGGTATGTACATTCAGTTAATAACTAGGGATGCTTATGTATTTGCTATTGAATCAGTTATGTGGTTAGTGTGGTAATCACTCTATAACTTTGTTCAGGATAATGTTTTTGTGATGTCAAATCGTAAAACAAAGTATCCAACCCTTCAATTAGATTTAAGGTCAGTGTTTTATTCATAGCTTGACCTTTATGTGGCATCTCTGTAATCTTTTGTTTCCACGTAATCCATCCATAAATTTTGGTATTGCAGATTGATTAAAGATCTAGTGGTTATAATTGTTTCAGCTACTGGAGGTGGTATCATATTCTCTTGTTTGGGACAGCCGGTGAGTAGATCTGCGATAATTTTGTGATACAACGGCTTACCTAAATAGGCCTGATCTGTGAGTTTGTTTTCCAGGTTATTGTTGGCTATCTACTTGCTGGTTCTCTTATTGGACCTGGAGGCCTTAACTTGATCAGTGAAATGGTGCAGGTAAATGGTCACTAACAGCTTACGGATCACACTCCTATCTTATCATTTGTCTAAATCTCTCTGACTTTTGATATAGTTTCTTGTTCTATAGTTTAGCGGTGCGTATTTTCTTAAACATGTCCACCGAAAAATATAACATGCACATTTGAAAAATACCTCTTGTTCACTCAAGAGTCAAGACTCATGGTTCATAATTCGATTGATCAAAATGAAGAATTGTCCAAATTTATTCTCCTGTCTTAGGTTTCATGCTTGAAAAAAACATAAATGCCCCTTAAAAATTGAAATATTATAAATGAAGCACTATCTGGTGTAGCATTTACATCAGAAGGGTAATGTCCTTTCACCTCGTAAGTATGCTATTGAAATGAGTACTGCATATCCTAAATTCTTTTGTCCAACTCAGGTGGAGACATTTGCACAGTTTGGTGTGGTGTTTCTTCTTTTCGCTCTTGGCCTTGAGTTTTCATTACCAAAGGTACTTGAGAATTGTATGGCTAATGGCTTTTGTCTGATGCTTTACACCTTTTTAGTATATTTTTCATAAATATATATGATATGTCAATTCTGACCATGTTTTTCATTTACATCAGTTGAAAGCAGTTGGTCATGTTGCTGTACTTGGTGGTCTACTTCAGATTGCTTTGTTCATGTTCTTGTGTGGCCTAACTGCTGCGGTAGCATCAATTTCTTAATCTTTTATGTTTTAATCTATAGTGTGCTGTGAAGGAAGCAACTTAGCTAAATGTGAAATTTTTCATTCTTTTCCAGTTGTGCGGTGCTAAATTATCTGAGGGAGTATTTGTAGGCACTTTCTTGTCAATGTCATCTACTGCAGTGGTAATTATGTTCGTTCAAGATGGCTACTGTTCAATTCGTGACTCTCACAGTTTGCACTTTCTTTCACTTGGATGTTGTATCCGCATTCGGCCTTTAGTTAGGGGAAATGCGGTTGAGTTGTTGGGCTTGGCCCAATTATACGAACCAATGCTTACAAAAAGTGATTTCCATTCTTATATATGTTAATCTTAACTAATGTGAATCTTCGAATTGCTACAACCGTTGCAGGTTTCCAAGTTCTTAGTGGAAAAGGGTAGCACAAATGCGCTTCATGGTCAAGTAACAATTGGTACCCTTATCCTTCAGGTTTGGACTTCATCCAATTATTTCATCTATCTACTTTTTTATGGTCTATAACTACTATTTAATGTCATGAACTGGGAAACGTCAGTAGCAATCTTGATAAAGAAACAGCATAATCACTACAGATCTTTATTTCAGTTGCAAGGTTGGGAGCTTCTGATATATATATCTATTGTTACTTTTGAACTCTGAACAAATTTAGCAAACCTTCACTGGTAGTATCCCTCGTTGGATACGAGTCTGTTCTATCATGCTATAAGTGACCTTATGTTCGGTTACTTGGTGTGCACTGTCTAACAATTGTCTTTCATATTGGGGCCACATCGTTTACAGTCCCCAAGCTTAAAGTGCTGTTTATTTCAAGTAGAAAGGGAGAGGAGATAGACACTGACTGTTGAAACTGAAAGGGTTGACCATTCTCATATACAGACCTTACCCCAACCCGATGTGAACCAAGCATTAATAGGCATCAACTAAGTAGTGTTTCTCTTTTAGCAAGGATTTATCAAAATCAAGAGCCAGTTATTGTTTAGGAGGCCAGTTTGATGAAAAGTAGGTGCTATGTGCTAGTTCTATAATTGTGTTCAGTTGAGACCTTGAGATTCAGATATCATGTTCCTTTTTTCTCCAGGATTGTGCAGTTGGCCTGCTGTTTGCTCTCATTCCAGTTCTGGGTGGTTCAAGTGGCATATTTGGAGGAATGGTGTCAATGGGGAGACTGTAAGACTATTACCAGAATATCTAGTTTGCAAAAGTTCAAATTATGTGATTGGAATGTTATATCAGAGCCTTGAGTAATGCATAATGTTTTCTTGTGCAGGTTGCTTGTGCTATCCATATTTGTAACAGTTGCATATATGATGACTTGGTCAATTGTCCCTCGATTCTTAAAGCTCATGGTTCAGTTATCATCACAGGTTAGGTGAACTGGGTTGTTCCTCTTCTGTTCCAGCAATTACTTTATTATTTATGTGCATGGATAGATTCTTCATATTTAAGACCAGTCTGGTGCCACCTTTTTTTTACCCTTCTACTCCCTCCGTCCTCAAATAAGTGTACTTCTAGTTTCAAAATTTGTCCCAAAAGAAGTGCACATCTACACTACCATTGCAGTTAATTAATGCAATTAGCTTCTCGTAATCACTTCCCAACTCCATCCTCCAAGCCTCATTCCTCTCCTCGACCTCAACCACCAATCATCATTCTTCTCTTTCAATTAATAGAGTGGAGACTCATAAAAGATGAGAGAGAACTAAGTTGTCTCCTATTTCCTAGAAGTACACTTATTCGCGGATGGAGGGAGTACCTGTTAAGAATGTATGCACATTTGGGACATGGAGTGGGGGTGGTGCTTGACACACTACTTGACTAGGCTTATTAATGACCATATTACAGTGTTATTACTGTATGTATTGTATGATGTACGGAGTATTTATTTTAGTATGAACCATCGACGTTCTAAACACTATGTTCTATTTTGCAGGGGTGTCACAGTATAATCAAAAAATTCTTTCATTGTTTTTATGATGTTATTTCAGTGTTTAACCTCACTTGCCAATTTGTTTTTCTTACCTATGCAGACAAATGAATTGTATCAGTTGGCTGCTGTCGCTTTTTGCTTGCTGCTAGCCTGGGTAAGGTTATTTTACCTCATTTTCTTAAATCGCATTATATTATTGGCTTTAGTATGACTCGTATCAATGCGGCATGAAAAATGTTATTAGTATCGAATTCTTGGCTTCTTGCCTGTGCAACATTTTTCCTCAAAGAACTTATTTTGCTTGAGAGACAAGCAGGAGCACCGGCTTTTCCCAAAGCATTTTTTGTACATTATCAGTGAAAATGCACTGGAATGCCTGCTATTCCCATGTTTGGCGTCATCACTCCATAGTGTTGGTAGTTTCGTATTTTGTAGAATGCGATGGACATTAAACAATATTTGCAGTATTTAGGGTGCAAGCAATTTATGGATTGTCTTCAAGAACTATTTAGTTGTTATACTTGGTTGCATGACAACAAGAACAACAACAACAACAAAGCCTTTATTCCCAAACAAGTTGGGGTAGGCTAGAGGTGAAACCCATAAGATCTCGTAACCAACTCATGGTTCTGGCACATGGATAGCAAGCTTCCACGCGGCTCTTTCCATGGCTAGTTCTTTGGTGATACACCAGTCCTTCAGATCTCTCTTTACGGACTCCTCCCATGTCAAGTGTGGTCTATCCCGTCCTCTCTTGACATTATCAGCACGTTTTAGCCTTCCACTATGCACTGGAGCTTCTGGAGGCCTGCGCTGAATATGCCCAAACCATCTTAGACGATGTTGGACAAGCTTCTCTGCAATCGGTGCTACCCAACTCTATCTCGTATATCATCATTCTGGACTCGGTCCTTCCTCGTGTGGCAACACATCCATCTCAACATGCGCATCTCCGCCACACCTAACTGTTGAACATGCCGCCTTTTAGTCGGCCAACACTCAGCGCCATACAACATTGCAGGTCGAACCGCTGTCCTATAGAACTTGCCTTTTAGCTTTTGTGGCACTCTCTTATCGCAAAAAATGCCAGAAGCTTGGCGCCACTTCATCCATCCAGCTTTCATCCGGTAGCTCACATATCCCCATCCTTGTGCAGGATTGACCCCAAGTATCGAAAGGTGTCTTTCTGAGGCACCACCTGCCCATCTAGGCTAACCTCATCCTCCTCGTGCCTAGTAGTACTAAAACCGCACATCATGTACTCAGTTTTAGTTCTACTAAGTCTAAAACCTTTTGATTCCAAGGTTTGTCTCCATAATTGTAACTTCCTATTGACCCCTGTTCGACTATCATCGATTAGGACCACATCATCCGCAAAGAGCATACACCATGGGATATCTCCTTGTATATCCCTTGTGACCTCATCCATCACCAAATCAAATAGATAAGGGCTCAAAGCTATCATATGATGTGCTATCATGAGGAATAACTGTCCGTATAATGGTTCTTATTAACATTTGAATAGTTTTTGTTGGCACTGATTTCACTTTCATCAACATTCCTACTATTACCTGCAACATCAATTCTGTAAATAGACTGATGTTATGTCTTTGTATTTGCCAGTGCAGTGATTATCTTGGATTGAGTCTTGAACTGGGCTCATTTCTTGCTGGTGTTATGATATCCACCACAGATTTTGCTCAACATACTATGGAGCAGGTGCTATTCTGCATCCTGTTTTCTACTTTATGGCATGATTTGACTTCACTGGGCCTTAATATTGTTTTCTTTCTTCACTTATGTTGTCAATTTAACAACTTCGACCACTTTGGGTGGACCTACCAGTTTGCTCATAGTGGAACTGCTGCAGTATATTGCATAGTATTGCGCTGAAGCTGGACATAATTTTCACCTGAACTCTCATTTCTGTCTAAAATGTATTTTCTTTTATTTAAGGTGGAAGCAATACGTAACTTATTTGCAGCACTCTTCCTTGCAAGCATCGGCATGCTCATACATTTTAAGTTTTTGTGGCATCATGTTGACATATTACTCGCAGCTGTTATACTGGTTATAATAGTTAAGAGTATAGTCATAACTGCTGTCATAAAAGCATTTGGATACAGTATCAGAACAGCTTTCGTTGTAAGTACCTTTTTCTTATTATAATTCCTTGAGTATCTATGCAACAGTGAATATGTTCTCACTCTTTTTTTTTCTCTTACCAAGGTTGGCCTATCATTAGCTCAGATTGGAGAGTTTGCTTTTGTGCTTCTGAGCCGTGCTTCACATCTTCATCTTATTGGGGTGAATTATTCTCATCTTATTCATAAGTTCTCATTCAAACTTTTATGTATTGCCATACATGCGTGATGCCAAGTTCCACCAAATTCTTTTTTGTAGGGGAAAATGTATCTGTTATTACTGGGAACAACTGCTCTTAGCTTGGTAAGTTTTTTTTGTCGTATGATGGGCCTTATGTGCAAGCCTATTGCCTAGTCACTTACTTTTCGTTTTTTGCTGCAGGTAACAACTCCCCTTATTTTTAAACTAATTCCTGTGGTAATGCACCTTGGCATTCTGATGCGTTGGTTCCCCTCAGAAAGCGGTGTACAGAATGAGGTGTGCTTTCTTAGCTCTTTTCTGATAGTGCAACTATTGAAATATAATAATACTACTCCCTCCGTTCACTAATGTAAGACATTTTTAAAATGGACTAGATACAGACCAAAATGGGTGAACCTACACATAAAACGTGTCTAGACACTGCATTTCCTAAAAAAGCTAAAAGGTCTTGCATTAGTAAGTGTAGGGAGTACATCATTATGCCATCATCTTGCTGATGGACATAGAACACTACACTTATTATTCCGTGGCATTACCTAGGGAAAATGTCATTACCTCATATCAAAACATGGTTTTACTCCCACCATATTCTTGACAAAGTTGTCCTTATAGGGGCTGGAGTGGCCATGCATGTTTCCCAAGTTGACAATCAAAATATTGAATGATACAAAGTAATGTTCAGTTTCATGTGTTGGTCATACTTTTGCCCACCTTGTAAGATGGTTCTGATCATACTTTTCTTGCTTCATACTTGAATCTACAATATAAAAGTGCTCTCGTGGGATCTGATTTGGTTAAATGCCTGTCAGAGACTTCAGTCATAAGTTGTAGTGTCAAATGCTCTGACAGTCTCACTCTTTCTAGTTACATATCTGATCATGTTCCAGCTGCCTTTACAGTTACATATCTGATCAGGTTTCAGCTGCCTTTACAGGAAAAAGCAACCATGCTTGATGTTTACAACAGAACGCTCTAACAGCAAAGCCAAGACATTCATTCCACTGACATCGATTTATTTGTGCACCGACTCTTTGCACATGCCACAGAACACTGCACAAACAGTTCCATCGGTTTCTTCCATGGCAGCATAGTGGGGGCATGTCAGGGTGACTAGATGACAGTTCGAATGGCCCAGGAGTGGTTCATATAGCAATTAAATCCAAGAACTGAGTTTGTACATACTGTACATGTTGTGGACATAACATATTCTTTACACGGTAAGGCCCTATGGCCTTGGTTTTGTACCATTCTTGCCAACTCAATTATCTTAGGAGTTAGATAGGGATTTTGTATGCTGTGCCTCAGATGTACCGAACAAGTGACATGTACTATTTCCCCATCAGAAGCAAGTGGGAAAGCTGTATGCTATATATATCACCAATAGTTTCATGCTTGGATTGGCAGGTGACCTGATCTGGCATTGTCCTTTTATTGTTCTGAACACTGTCAGTAGCCTAACTTTGCTTCTATCAAACTCTATGATCAAAGTCTAAATGATTTAAATTAATTTGTATAATACAAATTAATGTTATGCATTTAGAGTAATTACGTATACGAATTTTTTTGGTGTATTAAAATTTAAAATATATTTTTTACATCTACAGTAATTACCTAAATTAATTAATTATGGTACATAACAGGCTGATTAGGCTACAGTACCCTGACTTCTCTTCCTTCTTTTCCCTGACGTTGCTTCTCAACGTTAGAGGATCCCGCTCCGTCGAAGAGGTGTGCGTGAAGCCTCATGAATGGAGGCCTTCTGGTTCTGGGTCGCCTCTTCGAATATGTCTTTAACACATGATTGCATTCGAATATGTCTTTGACACATGATTGCATTGTTTGGGTGAAGCTGATATGAGGTTACAGTGGAGAGGCGAAGAAAATGCTGTTCAACAAAATAGAACGGCTATGCCAAATGTCCTACCAGTTGCCTTTTGATTGTTGTTTGCTCAAGTTCGTCAACAAGATTGAGAGGGCTTTCCTTTGGTTAGCTTCAGTCACTACCACCGACATGAAATTTAAAGTCAATCAAACTTGGCGGCGTAGGGGTCTTAAATTTGCGAATGTATGTTTGCGCCCCATCTTCCAACAATCAACACAAGTTCGCCACGGCCCTCCATTTTCGTTGGCCTTGGCTTGAGTGGACGGACAACACCAAAATTTGGAGGGGCGCCGCAACCCATGCATCGAGGAGGACATGAATATCTTCTACGCTGCCACCTCAATCACCCTTGGCAACGGGTGCAATACTCCTTTTTGGGAGGCTTGTAAACGGTAACGTTTTCATCACCATCATTCTTTTTTTTAAAGACCCATTTATTCTCCACAACCTTGCGTCCCCCACAAAGTCCACACTTTGTTATTTTTCATGGATCATATCTCGGATTTAATGGCTTCAAGCCATTTCTCGGACTCAAGGCCTTCCATTTCTTCCTTGTAGTTCACAGGTTCGTCTTGTTCAATCAACATGCCAGTCTTGACGAGATCACCATACCACTAGGGGTACTACGTGTTCTCGAAGACCTACGAGGTCTAGTAGGCGCTTCACGATGAAAGTCATGATCTTCATCATCTTGATCATTATTATTTTGATTAGTATCATCTTGTTCTGCTCCCACAGAAAAAGACGGTTCCAGAACACATTCCGTTGCGTCATTCGCCGTCTGGAGATCGGGATCAATAATTTCATCAAGCTCTACTTTCCTCCCACTAACACCTTTGGCGAGAAACTCTTTCTCGAGAAATGTACCGTTCTTTGCGACAAACAATTTGCCCTCGGTTTTGTTGTTGAAGGTGTATCCAACGGTTTCCCTTGGATACCCTACAAAAATGCAATTCTCCGCTTTTGGTTCAAATTTGTGAGCCTATAGTTTTTTAACATAAGCCTCACAACCCCAAACCTTCAAGAACCTCGACAACTTTGGCTTCTCATCGTACCATAGCTCATATGGTGTTGTTTCCACGGATTTGGATGCTGCTCTATTTGAAATGAATGTGGTTGTTTCTAACGTGTGACACTAAAATGATAACGGTAAGTCGGTAAGGGACATCATAGATCGTACACTAACCAATAGAATGTGATTACATCACTCAGACACACCATTTCTCTACGGTGTTCCAGCTGGCGTAAGTTGTGGTATAATGCCACAAGTCTTGAGATGTGTGTTAAACTTGTAACTCAAATACTCGCTGCCTCGATCAGATCGAAGGTGCTTGATTTTGTTGTTGAGTTGTTTCTCGACTTCACTCTAAAAATTCCTTGAACTTCTCAAAAGCTCCCATATCTACTCAAATCATCAATGAAAGTCACAAAGTATGTATGATTCTCAAAAAGTCAGTCGCTCGTTCTATCATACCGTTGAACATCGTTTTAGTCATTTTGTACATGACGCATGGTTCCCACCTTTCAAGAGATTCAAAATCTAATGATTCCATAAGTTCATCAGACTGGATTTTCTTCATATGCTTTACACCAATATGACAAAGACAACAATGCCGCAAATACATGGAATTATCATCACTAAGTTTACATGTCTTGACATTAATAACGTTATTAATATGCGAATTATGGTCAAGACTCAAAATGAACAAACATTGCGCTCTGGTGCATGAACATAAAACATCCCATTCATAATGGAACAACCAGTTATCTCAGACTTGAATGAATATCCATATTGCATCAAGCTAGATCCAATAACAATGTTCATACTCAACGCCGGTACAAAATATCAATTATTCAAAACTAGAAATAATCTTGAAGGTAGACTAAGTCGAAGAGTGCTGACAGCCGCCACATCAACTTTGTAGCCATTGCCAACACACATTGTCACTTCGTCTTTCACAAAGCGTCGCTTATTCTGCAACTCCTGATGAGAGTTACAAATGAGAGCAATAGATCCGATATCAAATACCTAGTTCTTACTCTTGGCACTTGTGATGTACACATTAATAACATGTATATGGGATATACCATTGTTCTTTCCGGGAATCTGCAACTTACCACAGATGGCTACCAGGGTGATGATACCTGGGAAGCCCCCCCGCTCGAGTTCGAGTCCCGGTACTCACTCACGGGTGCGTACGCACCGTGGCACTTCTGTGCGCTCCTATAAGCTTAATACAATGCCGCCAAGGGCTAGTCCTGGGGGTCTCATTTTTTTTCCGGGAATCTTGACGGCCTTTTTATCTTCTAGGTACTTAGTTGTGCTTACAGTGACCAGCAGAAGCACTCAACGCCCCGCTTAAGTCCATGCTTGGGCGCCTTAGGAGCGGTGGTTCCTCTTAGGCTTCTCGTTCTTGCCCTTCCCCTGGGTATGCGACAACTGCTGAGAAAATTACCGCTAGACGATTAGGTGCCGTTGGAAAATTAATGTTGAATAATTACGGGCGGAAAATTACTGTTGGGCTGAAGGGTTGCGTTGAAGAACTACCATCGATGCATGCCAATGCAAGTACCCTGCTGGGAAATATTTGCATTGTTTAATTTCTGGGAAAAACGTACGTAGTTACAATTTTCTAGCTAAAAAAGAAATATTATCCATCACTGTGTAGCGTAGAAACTGCAGGCGTGGCGACCACTGATTGGTTAAACATAGGGCTCTATAGTGCCCGTGCGGTGGAACGTTGAAGCTGGGAAATTACCAGTGAAAATTACTATTCATGCCGAATGTTTGCATCAAAAAATTACCGTCAAAATGTGACGAGTACCGCTGGAAAATTACCTTAGAAAAATTGCGCGTTATTGTTGTAGAATTGCTGGTGCATAATTTCTGTATGGTAAGTGCTCTTAGAGCTAAAGATACGCGTCAACAAATTTCTAGGAAGAAATATGAAGCAACGTGCCATTCAGGCTAAAAATAGGACTAGCGCTAAGAGCATCCCCACTCGTCTCCCCGATGAGGCTCCCGAGCAACGATTTTTCCATCCGGACGGTGTAATTCGGCCCAGTCGCGTCCCCGGTTCCTCGATTTCGTCCGGATTTGGGTCTAAATTCATCCGGCGAGCCCACGCCATCCCCGGTCCCCCGAGGCGCACTCGGGGACTCCGGACGAAAGAATTTGGCGCGAAAGGGGATTGTGGACCCTCGTAGTCGGCGACTGGACCGCCAAATCCTGTCGATTTCCCTCCAATTTGCTTGCATATCCCCATTCTCTCCCGCCGAATTTGTGTAGCCGTCTCCATTCCCCTCCTTCTCCTCTTTCTCGTCCACCACCATGCCGCCGAAGCCGAGGAAGTCGCGGCCGAAGAAGGAGCGGCCGCCGGGTGTGTCCAACGCACAGTGGGCGGCGGACGAGCTCCGGCGACAGGTCGAAACAAGCGCCAGGGCGGAGAGGGAGAAGAAACTCAACGTGAAGAGGGCGGCGTTGGCGGCGGAGGACGAACAAGGGAGGAAGGTCTCCATGGCCATGAGCATGGGCCATCCTCGCGGCGGCATGGTGGTGGACTCGGCCAGAAAAAGCTCAAAGACCTGAAAAAGATGGGCCATCCCGCCGAGAGGATGCAGGCGTCGTTCGACAAGTGCTGGGCCGACGCGAGTACGCACGCCGCCGGGAGGGACGACAAGTTCGACGGCAGGTGGAGGGAGATGCTCGCCAACCAAGGCCCGGATCGCCCTGCTGAAGACGACGGCCACGGCGAAGAAGAGAAACACAGACTTGGCGTTTCTGATGGGCGGCAACACATCCCTGATGGACGAGGAGACGAGGATTTGGTACGAGGGTCACTGCACCGATATCCTCCGACCCACTCCGGCCAGTGCTTCGCCCTCACCGTCTACGACGTCGACTGCCGCCGCTTCGATGTCGACTACGGCCGCCGCGACATCGGCCGCCGCTTCGACCACTGCGTGTGACGAAACTGGGCCGTCAGACACCGCCGTGCTAGACGGGACTGCCGATGCCCCTGTTTCAGTGTAATTTCCCTCCGATCGCCGATCTGTGGCTGATCCTTTTGCCGACCTGGACGTATTTTGTAGCGGGACAACGTTTTGTTTGAATTTCGATTTTGTCGGGCGAACTCCGGGTGGACGACTGGGAATATGGTTCTCCCCACAAATTAATTTCGTCCAATCCAGCGGTTGTTTCGTCCGGATTTCGGCGTGGGGAGGTCAAACGAGTGGAGATGCTCTAAGAGCCGGCCCCTTATTTCCGGAGTATATGTAATCTAATCCGAATATGATTGGAGAACTTTTTTTTTTTTTTGAAACTGAAATATGATTGGAGAACTGATCCGTTCTGATTCTGTATTGAAACTCGCTGTCCAAATATATAATTTGTGCGCCGCCACAGGAGTTACTCGATCGGTAAGTACTACGATGGGAACAACCGGGGACTGGTCCGGGCTGCCGGAAGATCTCCTGCTCATCGCCATGGCGGCGATGGAGGTACCCGACGTGGTCCGCTCGGGATACGTCTGCTCCGCGTGGCGCTCCGCCTACGCTACGTTCCGTCGCCTCCGCCTCCCCACGCGGCCCAACCAGCCGCCCTGCCTGCTATACCCTCGCGTCGACGCCGACGCGACCGGCTCCGCCTTGCTCTACTCCCCGTTCACCAACACCACCTTCCGCCTGCCCCCGCTCCACAGTGCCGTCGGCTCGGCGAACGGGTGGATCTTCACCACCGACGAGGCCCCCAATCCTTACCTCGTCAACCCCGTGACCGGCGCCCGGGTCGCGCTCCCGCCCATCACGGCCCTCGAGCGCGTCAAGAGCAGCTTCTTGGACGGCGAGGGGAACACCGTGTACGACGTCGACTTCGCCTGGAAAGGCGGGCCCGCCATGCAGCACGTCACGGCGCAGAAGGCGAGAGACTGGATGTACCGTCGGGTGGCCATCTCCGGCGCCGCCACGGCGGCCTGCATCGTCTTGCTGGTGCACATGCCGCACGGGGAGCTCTCCTTCGCCAGGCCAGGCGACGAGCGCTGGACCCCGGTCCCTGACCCGATCAGATGGATCCCCGGCGCCTTCGACAGCGTAGCTCACGACGATGAGAAAAGCGGCCTGTTTTACGTGCTACGCTCCACCGGCGACGTGCTCGCTCTGGATCTTAGCGGTGCGTCACCGGTGACGAGGCACGTGTCGATCACGTGGGGAAACCACGCCCCCAAGAACACTGACTACCTCATCCCCACGCCTTGCGACCGCAGCCTCTTGCTGGTGAGGAGACAGTTGGTCAGGTCCGTGGAGTTCCCGGAGGAGGAGGAGGAGAGCTCTGATGGGTGTGATACTGATAGGCGTCGCTCCAACTCCGCCACGACCCGCATCTACATGGAAAAGATTTGGCTCGACAGGCCAAGGCCACCAAGGATAGAGACGGCGGAAGGCGTGGGGGACAATGCTTTGTTCCTTGGGCGCAACTCGCCCATGTGTTTTCCCGTCGCGGGCTACCCAATGCTCAAGCCAAACTGCGCCTATCTGGTCGACGACTGTGAGCAGCTCACTATGCCCGTCACACGGAGGGACTTCGGTATCTGGGACTTCGGTAGCAGAAGCCTGCACAAGCTCGTTGATGTGTGGCCGTCTCTCCCTCCATGGTCGGATACGTCTATTCCGATCTGGATCACACCATCTCTTCACTAGGAGGACTAGTGTGAAGACACGGGACGCTCGTCGGATGTGGTGCAGGGAGAAGGTGCACCGACTTTTCGCACGTGCCGCGGAACACTGCATAAACAGTTCCATCATTTTCTTCCATGGCACCACAGTGGCGGGCATGATAGGGTGACCACAGATAACTGTTTGAACGGCCCGGGTGTAATTCGTATAGCAATTAAATCCAAGAACTGAGTTTGTACATACTGTACATGTTGTCTGACATAACATATTGTTTACACAGTAAGGCCATGGGCCTAGGTTTTGTACTACCATTCTTGCCAAACCCAGCATCAGGACTTTAGCAGCTAGATAGGGATTTTCTATGACTATTTTACCATCAGGTGGGCAATCTGTATGCTATATACTCCCCCCGTGTTAGAATGTAAGACATTTTAGAATACTTAAACAGTGTGGTACAACGTCTTATAATTATAGACAGAGGGAGTATATCGCCAATAGCCTTATGCTTGAATTACAGTCTTGTCCTTTCATTGTACTGAACATTGTTACTCTCAGGCCGTGAACTGTGGACGTTCTTTTTTGGGTGAGCAGTAGCACTGAACTAATTTTGTTAGAAGGTTGTTAAATGCTACTAGTGGAAATAAACCAGTAGATTCTGAATAAACAGAGTTGCAAGTTCAGTGTTACCGGGAAGTTGGTCTAGTCGAAGAGGTGCGCAAAAATGACTGGCGATCCGGTCCGTTCTGATTCTTCATTTATGCTGGGAACTTCCAGGAATGTATCTTGGTTGTGCCCTGCCTATGATTGGGTTTTTTTTTTTTTGAGGTAATGGCACTTTATTGATCACATAACATCAATACAAAGAGTCCCCTGGATGCAATCCGGAGCAAAATCTGAAATAAAGCCTGTGCTAGTTACATCACAGGTTCTAGCCTATGATTGGGGTTGTGAGAAAAACGATGCACTAAAGCCCAGCAAGGATTCATGATAGGATAAGCAAAAACCAGGGACTGAAGAAATACAAAGTTTGCTATTTGTGGCTTGATGAACAATACTTCCAATCTGAATTGTTTGCCCACTGTTACTTGTTACTGATTGTGCTAATGTGGTCTATCCATTTCCAAAAGGCAGGACACCTAATAATTCGTAGGGCGCATTTTGTCATAGCGCCTTTCGCACGTTAAGAATTCATAAAGATACCGAAAAAATCACCCTAATAGCTAGCCCTCATACTAGTCTTTCTGATAAATGAAATATGAAAATATATTTCATAATATATCTAATGGTACTGATTTGGCATTGTAAATGTAAATGTTTTTTCTAAGAACTTGATAAAAATAGTCTTGTCATTTTTTCAAAAAAATATTCAATTTAAAGTACAGCCAACAAGCTTTATCTTTGGATTCACAATAAATTAACATATTTATTGAAGCAATCATTACTAAGCAAAAGATACATAATACATATCTGCAAGTGTCATTTGGCCGAACAAAAACATTTTATCAGTTCTAACACAGAGGTCAGTCAGATGAGCATCAGCTGAAACAGAATGGAGAACAACAGCTCACCGAAATGTAAGCCACTGCTATGATACATATTATTAACCAACATGTCACGTCTGAATCTTTTCTTCATTTAGAATACTTTATAACATACCTCTAGGCAGCTGGGCACATGGTCGAATAGTTGGTACACTAAACTCCAACGGAAAGAAATAATTGTAAATATTAACAAAATAAAAATCCCTGAACGATGAGGACTCCATATCTAGTCCAAGAAGAGCCATAGAAGCATGCCAATACACATCAACAAACCAGTGTTTAAATTGGTAAATCTAAACCTCTATTTCTATAGCAAACATGGAAAATAAAGAAGCAGAGATTTACATTGTTCCATATGAGTTGAGCAAGATTGACACTTTCTGAATGAGAGGCGCCTCTGGCAATAGAACGAGCAGATATCTCAGGCGACATGCTTCTCTACTGCTTCTTTCATTCCCTCTCAGATGGTGGGTTTGAACTGTACTTATTATTCCGTTTCTCCCCTATTCTCTGGAAAAATCAACATACTCTTGGCCTTGCAGCTTCTACTGCACATGCCTTGCTCAGAATTCACAAACCCTAAACCCTAAACCCCCGTGCTTAGCGGGCCAGCCGGGCATCACTTATTTTCGTTCCGGCAGCGGGCTAGCACACCACGCGAGTGAAAGGGCACATCCTATATTCCTATATGTCGTCCGCTGCGGCCCCGCAGCCTGGCGCTGCATACCCCCGCGTGCCTGCAACATCGCTCGTGGGCCCGCCCACCAACTACTCCATCGAGGAAGAAGACGAGAGGTGCAGATGGACGGAGCAATCGTCGACCATGCGCAATATATTACTAGGGCATTGTCCAGCCCGGTACAACACATGGTGACATGGCACGGGGAGCGGGACCAGCAGGGTCGTGCCCGGCATGCGGGCCAAGCCGACAACATGCGGAGAAGGGGCTAGGAGGGACATACCGGGGACGCATCGACACATGTTTTGTGGCCAAGACAGCGCGCGGGCACATAAAAGGGCAGTTTTGACCCTTTTAGCATCAAATTTCATATTTGAAATGTCAGGGGTAGAACTGCCCAAAAATTGCTCAAATTTTGCTACAAATAGGGCCATCCACCCCTCTCATTTCCACGCATAGACATGGTTGATCCCAATCAGTTCCCCAACCTCCCTTGCAAGATTTTGGGATTCGCGTACGCGACAATATTGTTCTACACAATTACTTCCTTCTATCAAACAATACTGAACCTTCAAATACCCATTCCACTAGTGTCACAACCTATAGATTCCACTAGTGCCTGCACTGGCTCCATCATCGTTGCAAAAAGGTTACATCACCAGACCTCACAAGTGTGGGGTGATTCCGATCAAGAAGCAAATATGGTGGGTGGTGTTTAGAAGTGGAGGGCTAGCTGCAAAAGATGCAAGAATATGCTGACCGCGCAGTTCGATCCAGGAACTGGCCACCTGAGGAGGCATATCGACAGCCACATCACAAACGAGGGAGGGATGGCGACAAGACATACCACACTCCATTACAACCCAGACGTCTTGAGTACGTGGTTTCGACTATGATCATTCTTTTGCTTGATAAGATTTTTACCTTTTAATTGCTTGTGATGATTTATCATAAAAAAATTGGTGAGCCTCCTGCTTTTTTTGAATATATTCAAACTACTCGTAATTATAGATTCATTCCAGTTCTAATTTGATATATTGAGTGTCCGGGCTAAGGAAGACTACATTAGTGTGGTCGCTCATTATGTTGACAAAAAGTGGCAACTAGAAGAAAAAAAAGTATCATAGGATTCAAATTAATTTATGTATTACATACTGGTGAGGACATTGCAGGATCTTTACTCAAAGTTGTGGAAAATTTTGGTCTCACCAACAAGATTTTTGCAGTAAGTTTGTATGTGATTCATCAAATATTAGTGCAATAAGTATGCTCACTCTTTATTTAACTCTTATGTTGCATCTTTTTACTATATCGATGTTGTGATTTTCATATAATTCATCTTGTTGCTAAATGTGCTTTAAAAAGATTGAAACCATATGTTGAAAAAATTGGAAACTGCATTTTTTATGAATGCTTCTAATTCATGACTTGCAAACTACAAGATGCATTGCATTGTCGTAGGAATATGTCATTGTACACCATATAAGAAGGAATGGAGAGAGGGAGTATGCCAGTAGTTTGTGTTCTTAGTTGTTCATTGTCTCGATTAAGCATTTAAATCTAGTGATGTACAAATAGAAAGTTAGTCGGACTCAAATTTTGAACTGAGAGGTGGAAACACATTAAATAACATATCCAACTAAACATGAACATGTGTCAATTTTTTTACAGAACTAAATAAATCAAATACAATGGCAAACACAACTACAATGGGTGACATGTGTCTTTTGCAATCATGTGCCCTCGTCCGCCTTGGAACCATGCGTTTCTATAATTTGGATCCCTATTTTGAGATGATCTTTTATCTATGGTTTTCGCATCATGTGCTTATTTTCCATTGAAATCTAGTGCTGCGTTGTATTTATGGGAAATCTACCCCTTTCTGCAATATTTTGTAGGCTAGAGGTACTACATCTTCATGTTCGTACCATGTATTTTAAAATTATTTATGTAAATCCTCGCTAGAAAATTGCCATACCAACTGATACACAAATGAATAAGACATGAAAAAGATTCATATATAAAGGTGTAAACCAAGCCGACTCATACACAATGATATCTAGTGTTTATTTGTATGGAACGACTACAAGATTCTTATGGAAACACAACAATATAATACAAGGATATTGGTCAGCTAGAACATATAAATATATTTTGATCTAAAATTATGATTCGTAGGCATTGTTGGTTTATATTCTCAAGTAATATGTAGAGAATCTCATTCCCGAAAAACCCAAAAAGATTTTTTTCCTAACTGCTTCCTGATCAGATAGTTGAATGCCGACAGGGAGAAGAATATACTTGTGGCATCAGCTATCCAGTATCTGAATACATTTCTCCATATTTTTGTCAAGTGTGAGCCCAATGTTTCCTTACACTTAAATTAATCTTACAATTTTGATGTTGTTTGATATAAATGGAATTTCAGCATTTAATTTTTTAATCTGGCCACATTGGTAAGGCACAAGTATCCAGGTGAGAAACTTTTATGCCCAAACGTCAACTCCGAGTATTGGTTGCAAGGGATGACTAGAAGAAGCCTACAACTACACTCAAGAATAGTTCAGTTGGCCAAAGCATGTGGCTGTTAAACTTAAGGTTTGATCACTCCCCCCAGAAAATTCTTATACAAATATAAATCTACATGTACACTCTCTATGCAAACTAGATGATACCCCGCGCGTTGCTGCGGAATTAAATGCATAATATTAAATAATATTAAATAAACTTTTTTGAAAACAACAATAGTTGTTGTAGAGAAGGCGGTCGGCAATATGTCAAGTACAATTGTACTTGTAATAGACTGCTACACAAATCATAAAGTGTGTTGGATACTTGGATAAACCATCCAGTTGTATAGATGATGTATGACATGATAGCATAAATGACTAAGCAAGTTAGAACAATTTACATCATACTATAGTAAATCATACCTACAAAATGCAGTTCCGATTTGATTGATACCATACAATCACGACGCATTTGGTATTTAGAAATCTCTTGTAGAACAGCATGAACAATCCTATATGGTTCACCTTCCAACAATTCATATGGCACAATAAAATATTTGAATGTTATGAGATACAAAAGATAATAGACGGATTAAATGTGACCGGTTCATGCATATTACAGAAGGTCCGGCCTGGAATCAAGCAAAAGCACACATGTTCAGATTACTGAAGGACACCTTTTTTTATTTATTTTCGGTAAATAACTGGGAGATTTAACAGGCACGTAAGGCAGTTGGAAAAAACATCAGTAACAAAATCAATATTATTGCTGCTGAGAACTTTGTTACCCAATGGTTTCAGAAATGAAGCCAGGGACATAACCCATATTTTCTAAATAAAAATTGTCACATGTAGTAAGATAGTCAGTAAAATTTTGGGAGGAAGTAGCAGCCAACTTACAACAAAACGGAGGATTACCGCAAGGGGAAACAAAATAAGCTAATGTCAAGGAACTTTGATAGACCTGAATTCAAGAAAAATGGAGACACTCGAAGGATAAAACCGCTTGGTCGAAAAATCACATTTTGTCGAATACCTGCAGGGCATAAGGTGAATCACTAATCAACTATTTGATGAATATCATAGTGAATGAATATGCATATGACATGACTGAGTTACAGAATAGAAAGGAAAGAAAAAATAAATATTTTCTCACACGATAGAGAAAAGAAAGAAAAGAGAGAAACATGCGCCTGAAGCCACTTGCTCATCTTAGGCCTAGCTTTGGAGCTGCACCGTGGACTGAGTTGTGGAAGGTGTAAACAGATACCTGTTCGGAGCATTGCATTTGCTATTTCCGCTCATACCTAGGACGTAGCTGGATCGACGATGTTTTTGACCGCCCAAATATACAGTGCCGGTCTGCAGCTTCGTCCTCGTTGGTGTTGAATCGGACCAGAGCAGGTACCACGACAGGACACAGGAAGGAGAGGATAATAACTACACGCTACTGTCGGTTAATCTTCTTAGAGAAGATGAATAGGCACAAGATTATCGATCGATGCCTCGATGGCTCGATTTGCTGTGTGAGAGGTATGTGAGTAGTCCTGGAAGAGATGAGAAGAACTGCAATGTAACCAATTAATTTCGGGGAGATTCCAGAGTACATTAGAACAACGGGATTACGAAAATAGATTAGAGCTTGCGTACCAAAACAATTAGGTGGTGTGTAGTGTATGTAGGCAGTACATGCGACGATGGCCTGTTTCCCCTAGCTTCAGAGAGCAGACTGAGATTCCAATAAATCCATAGAAATCGAGAGGGAGGTAGCAGCAGGCAGAATCCAATCACAAATCGGGTGCAGGGACAAACCATCAGCAAATTTCAATCCAGATCTCAACCTGCCAAATTGGGAAGATATGATCAGAGATTGAAAAAGGGGATTAAAATGGGTAGCTGGTAGAGGCAGCGGCGTGAGCAGGCTGGCGTGCTTGGTGCGGATGGTCGCATGACCTTGTTTTTAACCTGGAGGTGGCGGTGGATGAGTTCAATAGAGCAGTTTGCACTTGTTGAATGCTGGAATTTATCAGGCGGTTTCATGATTATTAGTGAGGAGGCCTAAGGTTGTGGGCTTACGGCTTGAGCATTGATGGGGAGGGGGCCGGACAATCACGGCGGCGGGAGAGTTCCTGCCGGCCACCATGAGGAATACGAAGGAGGGGAAGGGACCAGAATTAGAGTTAACAACCCCCAATAAGAAGGGGAAACGATAATCATTAAGGGGCACACAACTTCATGACATGCAACCGTAGCTGCGGGCGTACATAAGAAAGGCAAAACGTTCGTGGAGCTGGCCTCATTCATTGCTAGGATCACCGTAGATGGATCAACCTAGCTAGTAGATCCAATGGACATAAGAATTCAGGTGACGTGGCTCGCTGTGAGACAAGCAAAATGGGGCCATCTATTAAGAAAGAGAAGATTCCCACATAGCAAAATCTCACTAAAATTCCAGAACGCGGGACGTCTAAGATTCAACTATTGTTTTTTATGTGTACAACATAAAATATTTCATATCAATTAAATATTGAAAATACTTTCATGAGAAGATAAAAATCTCAACACACTTTTCCTTTTTCCAGCTACTTAAACGAAGTTCGCCAAAAATTGGGTAACCGCCATATTATGTGATGTGATCTTAGACATAAAAATAATATGTAAATGGAATTGGTCACTTAACTCGACGACTTAAATAATTTGGCATGGTTACATGTCGCCTCGTGCAAGCATGTATTTTTCTTTGTTATTTGTTTTATCGACAACTATTCTGCCACACATGATTCTCATAGCATCAAGCCATCAAACTTATATGGATTTATTTGTCTTTGTTCATCCCTTGATTATGTGTGCGGAACCCTTTTTTTTCGGAGTCTTTGTGAGTACGCCGCATGTCCTTCATCCCATTGCCATGTTGTAGGACAGCACAACACCTAGATAGAAGGGCCTTTCTAGCATTGCCACGTGGTCCGGATGAATTTGCATGTGCTAATTATTGCTAGCTCACTAATCCTGAGTTGGTTGTTGGTAGGTAGCGACGGATCAAGTCTGGACGTACTGAAAGCTCGATCAAAATTTTATCAAAAGTTTCACTAAATTTTTATTAAAATAAGCTACGTCATCGGCAGAAAGCCTCTAGGCGCGTGCCCGAGCTTAGAGATGATTGGGTCCACCAACGGTAGGTATGGGAAATTCGGTTTCAGCTATAAGTTGGTCCGAGTAATTCGCTTGATAAGAAATTTATGCTCAACTTCTATACGAACGAGGCTACACAACAACAGCTTAAACTAGCTTTGTGCACATAGACCTTGTTTGAGGATTCAAGGTGTTTTGGAGGCGCATGACGACTTTGGTGGATAGAGATTTGGTGCACATGGATACCAGTGCTCCTCCACTTTCAGATTTTTAAATTTTTTAAAATCTCACATCACTATTTTTCCAAAAATTATGGCATTAAATATGTAATTAGATATATACAGAAGGAGTCTACGCAAAAAAAATCCAGGTAAAAAATACTTTAAATTTTGAGAAATACAAAATAAACAAATTTCTGACAAAAAGACGTACTATTTTAATACTATTGTACTACCATTTACTATCATAAATTTGTCTTTTTTATATTTCCTAAAATACAACATATTTTTTAACGGGATTTTTTTGCATACACCCATACTGTACACATCTATCTATATATTTAATACCATAATTTTTAGAGTGTGAGGTTTTAAAATTTTCTAAAATCTAAAATTGAAGGGAGCGTTGGTACCCATGTGTCAAAGATACTTTTTGCGACTTTGGTGGGCTTTATTGGCCTGAGGCGCTAGGCACCGCATGGAAGATTTCATGCTTTTATCATACGAAAGAAAAAAGAGCACACCTGAGTTTTCTATCATGGCCTCATTTTGTATTGGTGTTTTGATTGGTTTGCGAGTGTATATTCCCAACCTAACACAACACACGCGGGAAGACCCCATGGGTTGTTTTGTAGGCCGGGATAGGACAGTCTAAGCCCAAAATTTCACCAGAAACACGTCGAGTTGAATGGGGGAAATCCACATCCCACCCGTCGTGTTGCGCTCGTGTTCAACACTCCCACCAATGCTCGCCACGAAAGCAGAAACACATGGAGTTTGCCTCCGGCACCACGAATGGACTCGAGTGGAACTAAGTGGAATTAGTGTAACTGGTCACCAAAGGTCTAAGGGTTAGTTCACTTTGAACTCCGTTCCAGCTAATTTGTCTTCTGCGTTGCCTCCCAATTTCTATGACCGCACCTAGTTTTTAGAAACAATTCTAAGATAGCATTTGACACTTGGTGGGGTTTGTTCAAAAAAAAAAAAACACTTGGTATTTCTCTTCTGTTATCGACAAGTCCATGTACAAACCAAGTAAAGCTTAAAACAAAAGCTGGAATAGCTCAGTTGGCTAGAGCGTGTGGCTGTTAACCACAAGGTCGGAGGTTCGAGCCCTCCTTCTAGCGATATATCTTTTTGAGTGAAATGCATGTGTAGTCCTTAACCTTGTCGGCCATGTCTAAAATGGTCCTTGAACTCAGAAAGTGCATCTATATGGTCCCTTATCTCCTTCTGTAGGTCCAGATACGGTCCAAAATACGATTCACCACCGTATTGCGGCGCCCGGTAACCTTCACACTACTGCCTTGCACCGTCGCGTCGGCCAGCACGAACACTGTCGCTGTTGTGATTCCATGCTCACCAGTTCCGGCACTCATGTCGCGCGCCGCAAGGATGATGGCCCGAGGAGAGTAGGGGAGGCGGCGCGCAGCGGCGGGCTCGTCGGCTTCGGCGACGGCCGTGAGCGAACGATCTGATCGACGCTCATGTTATGCTCGACACAATGCACACCAGAGAGCGAGGGGCACGAGAACGGGTGCCGCTGCTCGGCCTGGAGAACAGCGGCTGCGCTCCTTGCCCTTCGATTTCGCGTGCCCGACCCCGACGTGTCCTTGGATCGTGGCGGCGGTGAGAATTGGGACTACGACCATGACTACACTCTACACGTGACTTGCTTTTTGCAGTACAACACGTCAGCAAAATACTAGGTCTATGCAGTTTTGGACCGTACGTGAACATATAGAGCAAGATTAGGGACCGTATTAGTGCATTTTCTGAGTTCAGGGACCGTGTATGACATGGTCGACAAGTTCAGGGATGGTGGATGCATTTGACTCTATCTTTTTAGCAACAAACTGACTGATACACTTAGAAATCGCAAAGCCAGGACGCAGGACACAGCTAGGCTTCTATTTCCCAGCAAGCAAGATTCGCAAAGCTTCCTCAGTAATAAACTTAGAAATCGCAAGGCCAGGACGCAGGACACAGCTAGGCTTCTATTTCCCAGCAAGCAAGATTCGCAAAGCTTCCTCAGTAATAAAAATCGCACTCGCATCACATGCACACGGGGCACTCAAGAACACACAATTAAAAACTTCTTGATGATTTCCTTTTTAGCGGAGATCCTCCTTCGGAAATTAGCTTAAGATGTTCCTTTTCATATATTTTGTTGCTCCCGGAGATAAAATGATGCAAAAATGTGAAGTAACAACAAACTTTTTTTTTTTTGCGGGGGGAAGTAACAACAAACTGACTGATACACTTAGAAATCGCAAAGCCAGGACGCAGGACACAGCTAGGCTTCTACTTCCCAGCAAGCAAGATTCGCAAAGCTTCCTCAGTAATAAAAATCGCACTCGCATCACATGCACACGGTACAGTTCGTCCATGTGCTGCAACCACCACGGAGCCGCGCACTCAAGAACACACAATTAAAAACTTCTTGATGATTTCCTGAAAACAGCAGAGTAAAACAGGCGGGACTACCAAATCACTGTAATTAACATGAGCAGTTGGTGTCAACTTGCGCAGCATAATGTGCCCAATTAACTGTTGCAGATGTATAAACAAAGCTCGATGTTAAGTGTCGAGACATTGCCACTGAGAACAGCGAGGAGGAGAGGCTCTTCTTCGTGACATCTGCCAACAACCCTCGCCCGCAGCCCAACTTGCAGCTGATGGAACAAAAAGAGGTTGGTCGTCTCGAACCTGTATGCCAAGTAGTCTGCCGAATGTAGAGACCGAAGTTGAGGTTAGTTTTCTTGCTGCTCCCTTAAACCAGAAGAGACAAATGATATGTGCTTGTGTCCCTGCTTTGATTGATTAAATGTAACATCAAAGGACTGTAAACAAGTGTGGATTGTCATTTCTATCTTTTTCAGTTGCAATACCTGTGGCTTAAGTTGGAATATTGTCTGAATTTTCTGTTATCCGCAGGTAGTTGGGCTTGGTCATTTCCGGGAGCGGTTGCGGCTGATTCTTAGAATGTAATAATCAGGCTGAAGCTTGTAACAATGTGTTTATTAGAATGCACATATGTGATCGTAGGTTGCATATTTGTTTAATTAAGCCTGTGTAGTATTCATTAGAATGTCTCTACAGCTATGATTTATGCATTTATATTATTTGCTCCATCTAGAAATAGGCACATTAGATTTGTCTAAATTTGAATGTATCTGCACACTAAATACACATCATGTGAATCTACTAGACAAATCAGTGAAGCCACTTATTTCTGGACAAAGAGAGAGGTCCACCGTGTGATTTTGCTTGTTCAGTTTCAATTGGAGCAATGTCTCGAGAGTTTGGTTTCCGCCAACAATACGTACGAAATAGGGAAGCATACGTACGAAATAGAGCAGCTTGTCGGGTATAAGTGGGACAGACGGAAGCCACTTTATTTAAAATACTTAAACATGCATAAGTGGCTGTCCCGCTTCAGTTCAGCAGACAGAAATGGCCATCCAGTGGGCACCTACGGACAAGCCCACTTACAGGATGAACATCATGTGATCTGGTGTGCTTGACGTCAGTGTTTTTTTTAAGTTTATAATGTAATATTTTATTTCTTAACTGTTTTTACTATTTTCTTGTACTTAGCTTCTAGTAATATTTAACAAGTAACAACCCATCTGGAGCCGGAAAAAGCTTGGGAAATTTTTGGAATTTGGTTTGCATCGGGACAAAGGAATTTGGTAAAGCGGGCAGTCAAGGCTGAGACTAGAGCCAGTAACGCTCTCACAAGAGCATCTCCACCGGCGCCCCTTCATTTAGGGGAGCTGCTCCCATACCGGCGCGCCTTATACGACAGCTCCGATAGATAATTTGAATTTGAAATCTCAAACACAACCATAGAAATTTGAATAAGTCTACGAATATGAAGTTTGGGTCAACACACGGCCGCCAAATTCAAATAGGTTTTAGAATAAGACGTTTGGACCAACACACGGCCACTAGATCGTCGTTTTTGGCGCAAAAAAGGGTTTTCCAAGCCAAATGATCACATGATCACATGAAGAAGGTCACGGGCGGCGCAACCTCGGGGACTTCCTCATCGGCGGCCGGCGGCAGCTCCGTCGCTGCAACAGGATCTACGGTCACCGGGGGAGGCATGAACGTCGACGGTGCCGGGGGCGACATGAACGCGGACGGTACCGGGGTAGACATGAACTTGGACGGTGCCGGGGGAGACGCCGACGCAGCTCGCGCTGCCATCACCTCTTGGCCGATGCGCTCGCGGTACATCTCGTGCCACGCCCGCGCCAACGGGTCCATCTTCTCCATGTCGACCATCAAGATCTTCGATTCTTGAGACATTTGGCCAACGATAGCTGCGTCGCTTCGTTGGTGGCCTTCATGGCAGCGGCGTGAGCTTCCATTTTAGCCGCATCCACCCTCTGCCTCTCCAACTCGATCTTCATGTCTTGCTTGTCGAGGCTGGCCTTCCACACGACGGCGGCTCTATCGGCAGCTTCCTTGTTCTCCACCGAGAATGAGGTGATCATCTTCTCGATGGAGGCGTCCATGGCTGCCAATACCGGCGCCGCATTCCTGTCGGCCTTGGCCTTCTTGTTGCCAATGGGGCGCCCGATGGAGGCGCCGGCTGGATCGACCGGCCCATCTTCCCCGTCCTTCAATAGAGTGTGGAGGAGGTCGTCCCATTTCTTGCAACCTTGGAGCTTGTTGTAGCAATGCATGAAGGGGAAGTCTTTGTCCTCGTGTTGGTGCTTGTACATTTCGAGAGTTTGGAGCATCTAACAACATATGATGCAAAACAATGAAACAATTTGGATCATCGAATTGACATGTAACAACATGGATCATCAATTCATATGTAACAACATGGATCATCAAATAAGATAGGCGTAGATCATACCCAATCCACCATCATCTTGCCGCTCTCCTTCCGTGCCTTGATCTTCTCATAGTAGCCATGGAACTTGATACACGCCGCCTTGATCAAGTTCCAACGGTGAGAGAGGGCGCCCTCGTTCCAGTTCATCTCTATGGTGGCGTAATCACCATAGTTTTTCTTCTCGTCGAAACAATGGAGGATGCGCTTGTAGTACTTGCCCCCGGTTTGGTTTGCGCCGGTGATGGGGCAAAAGCTCACTTGCTTCCACGCCTCGATGAGGCATTCATCTTCCAATGACCTCCACCTCGGACCACGAGTGCCAGCGGAACACCTGCGCGTCCTCCTCACACTCGCGTCGGTCTCGGCGTCGATCAGCTCCTCCTGGACTTCCTCCTCACCTTCGTCCTCGTCGGCCTCTTCTTCGTAGTCGTCGACCGGGGGTTCGTAGGCATGGCCGCGTATGATGCCGTTCAGGATCTCCTCCTCGCCGGCAAACTACGCATAAAGTTACAAACTTTCAGTCGCTGCCGGTGTCTACGATGCACACAACACATAAAAAGTAAGGAAACGCACCTCGTCCTAGCCCATGGACACGCCGGACGCGCTGCCGAACACCTGGTGGGTGTGCCTACCGTCGTCGGGGAAGAGGTGGCGGGGAAGGCCGGTGCCGTCTGTCACGTGGCCCTGAACCTCGGTGCGGCGCAGGTCAGCGTTCTGGTCGGGGAAGCGGAAGGCGCCGCTGCCCCGAGCCATTGAATCCGGCGAGAACAGCACGTTGTTGTCGACGATCATGTCGATGTCCCCAAACTCGGGGGAGTAGCAGGCGCGGTCGTCCATCTACGACAGCCGCATCTACGAGATCGACAGCGCGTCCGCGATGTACCCCGCGTAGTAACCCGGCGATGACGGGGAGCTCGAGATGTTGTTGAGGCCTCCGCCCAAGCTCAGGCACGCTTCCGCAGAAGCCGCCGCTTTCTTTGCGTCGAGGGTGGCGATGCGGCGCTAATACGTCTCCGACGTATCGATAATTTCTTATGTTCCATGCCACATTATTGATGATATCTACATGTTTTATACACGTTATATGTCGTATTTATGTATTTTCCGGCACTAACCTATTAACGAGATGCCGAAGAGCCGCTTGCCATGTTCATCGTTTTTGGTTTCAGAAATCCTACAAAGGAAATATTCTCGGAATTGGACGAAATCAACGCCTAGGGTCCTATTTTTGCACGAAGCTTCCGAAGACCGAGGGGAAAGGAAGTGGGGCCACGAGGCGCCGCCACAACAGGGCGGCGCGGCCCGAGTCTTGGCCGCGCGGCCCTGGTGTGTGGGGCCCTCGTGTGGCCCCCGCGTTGCCCTTCCGCCTACTTAAAGCCTTCGTCGCGAAACCCCCAGCACCGAGAGCCACGATACGGAAAACCTTACCGAGACGCCGCCGCCGCCAATCCCATCTCGGGGATTCTCGGAGATCGCCTCCGCACCCTCGCCGGGAGAGGGGAATCATCTCCCGGAGGACTCTTCACCGCCATGATCGCCTCCGGAGTGATGAGTGAGTAGTTCACCCTCGGACTATGGGTCCATAGCAGTAGCTAGATGGTCGTCTTCTCCTTATGTGCTTCATTGTCGGATCTTGTGAGCTGCCTAACATGATCAAGATCATCTATCTCGTAATTCTATATGTTGTGTTTGTCGGGATCCGATGGATAGAGAATACTATGTTATGTTGATTATCAATCTATTACCTATGTGTTGTTTATGATCTTGCATGCTCTCCGTTATTAGTAGAGGCTCGGCCAAGTTTTTACTCTTAACTCCAAGAGGGAGTATTTATGCTCGATAGTGGGTTCATGCCTCCATTAAATCTGGGACAAGGACGTAAAGTTCTAAGGTTGTGGATGTGCCGTTGCCACTAGGGATAAAACATTGATGCTATGTCCGAGGATGTAGTTATTGATTACATTACGCACCATACTTAATGCAATTGTCTCGTTGTTTGCAACTTAATACTGGAAGGGGTTCGGATGATAACCCGAAGGTGGACTTTTTAGGCATAGATGCATGCCGGATAGCGGTCTATGTACTTTGTCGTAATGCCCAATTAAATCTCACAATACTCATCGTATCATGTATGTGCATTGTCATGCCCTCTCTATTTGTCAATTGCCCGACCGTAATTTGTTCACCCAACATGCTATTTATCTTATGGGAGAGACACCTCTAGTGAACCGTGGACCCCGGTCCATTCTTTTACATCGAATACAATCTACCGCAATACTTGTTTTATCGTTTTCTCGCAAACACTCATCATCCACACTATACATCTAATCCTTTGTTACAGCAAGCCGGTGAGATTGACAACCTCACCGTTTCGTTGGGGCAAAGTACTTTGGTTGTGTTGTGCAGTTCCACGTTGGCGCCGGAATCCCTGGTGTTGCGCCGCACTACATCCCGCCGCCATCAACCTTCAACGTGCTTCTTGGCTCCTCCTGGTTCGATAAACCTTGGTTTCTTTCTGAGGGAAAACTTGCTACTGTCTGCATCACACCTTCCTCTTGGGGTTCCCAACGGACGTGTGCTGTACACGCCATCAGGCGCCTCCTGCGGTCGGCCGTCATGAGGGAGCGCCGGTCCATCTCCTTCTCCCAATCCTCCTGCGACATGGTCGCCGGCTTCTCCTTCGGCGCGACGGTGCGCATGTTTGGCGGCGCCTTTGTCGGCGCCTTCGCAGCCTTCACCGTAGGTTTTCTCTTCGGTGCCATGGCGCGGCGGCGAGGGGTTTTCGGGTTGGAGGCTGGATGGGAGATGGAGCGGCTGGCGGGAGAAATGACCGGCGGAGGGGACGGGGTTTTGGGGGAGAAGATGTATATTTTGTCGGCGTGTGGCTGACAGGCGGCTCCCACGCCCAAAATGTTCAGCCTCGCGAGGCGCCGGCGCGCCCGATTCGAGCCCTTGGCGAATGGACCAGCACGGGGTTGCCGGCGCTTCAATTGGGCTCGAAAAAGCGCCGGTGCCGTTTGGGGCGCGCCAGTGCGAGCCCATTCACACCTAGATGGCATGCAGGTCTACCACAAGATTTATGAGTTCACCCTTTTACTAATGAACTCCAATAACAGTAAAATCACCCCACTACAGTAGGTTTTTTCACGGAAAGAGAGCTATCTGTTAGAAGAGCATTTCAGACTTAAAATTTGTCCCTTCGTTCTGAAATACTATGCATTTTAGACTTACAATTTGTTTTGAAATACTCTACATACTATCTTTTAGCTAACAAAAATATGGAAAACAAAGTGGTCCTCCTTTATCTATTGTATGTTACTATTTTTAATGTAGTTTGGATTGATTGTTTACCAATTTAAGTAGTATTAATAAATACACTACTAATTTGTCTGATTTTTCTGGAATGTAGACCAAAAGAAAACGGAGGGAGTATTTATGTATCTTTGATGATGCATCCTTATTTATAAGATGAATTTGTGGTTGACTTTGAGATATTTATGGATGGGCATTTTTTACTCCATTCTTGGTTGTGACAAATTTATATATGCATATAATAAGATGGTGGATTCTTTGTTAGTTGGTTGTGAGATATTTACACTGTTCTTGATTCTCACTACAACAGGGAAGATTTGCCATAGGACGCCGTTATTTTTGGGCATTTGCTGAAACATACCACCCGATTATGTTTTTGCTAGGTAGCACTACAATTTTGTGACACATTTGCCAGAACACAGCACCTGGCTAAAAATGAAAAGTTTTGCTCTTTGTCTTCAAAACCAGTCATCCGATGCAAAAGTGCAAAACTCCTCTTCCGCTTTTAGTTATGTGATGTGTTCTGGCAAATGTGCCACAAAATTGTAATGGTACCTGGCAAAGACACAATCGAGCGGTGTGTTTTAACAAATGCTATAAAATAACGGCGTCATGTAGCAAATTTTCCCTAGATAGAATAATTGCAAGGGTGGTATGCATTATATGGAGTGCATTAGATGGAGTGGACTGAGAGATTTTATTAGCTCCATGACAAAAAAAAAGGATAAAAACACTTGTTCATGTTTAATTTTTTGGAAGAACTTTTATTTCAGAAAATATCGAGATACCTTGTATACGCCAGATGACATCAAGCACATTGCAAGAGAGCATATCAAAAATTCAAGATTACTTATGCAAACATAGTAGAATCCTCGTCATTTTATGTACATCGGTAATTGTATACGCTACTATTTTAGTACCTCATATAGAGTATTCAAGATGTCAACATATTATGACTCATTATAACTTGCAATACACACCTGACCATGAAAAAAACGGTGAAGAGCCATGCAAGTGGTTCAATTTAGACTCTATACTAGATGTTTTTGTAAATATGCCTACCAAATCATACACTAGAAATCGCCATTAAAATATCCATTAGACCACACAATGTAAAGTTCTTTCAAGTAATACATATATTAGTAGTTTATTAGTTGTAAGGAGTAATTCAAGAGCAAACATATGCTACATAGTACAACTTTAACTTAGTGTAACACTAGTATATTTGTCGGTGATAAACATTAACAATGAGCATTATAACTAATAATTAGTAACATTCCTTTATGGTTAATTATGCCTAATAAATAATATAATGTTATACTCGTTCAATCTGTAGCATGGTAAATGTAAGTTCTAAAAAATATAAAAGTTAAGTACAAATTGCATTTATTGTAATTCAGTAACGAGTGCATTGGAGACTACCCTTGAGAATAAGGATTCAATCACCATAGCAGCCCGATGCATGCAGTTATGTGCTGCAACTAGAAGGTTGAACAGCAAAATTGGTTGGATAGGAGAAGCACATGCAGACAATGGATAGGGCCGATGCGGCCGGTGAGGTCCCTCTAGTATTTAAACACGCGGTTCCATGATTTTTGATCATGTGAGAGATTATGGAGGACCTTGTTGGTGATGTCCGACAAAATCTCTATCCATGGAGCCCAGCGTGGCGACATTGGTTCTGAGAGCATTTACCAAATAGTTTAGGTCTATGAAGCCATAAAGGATGAAGATAATTACCTTCCTAAGCGTATTGGCGATGACCCAAAAATTTAGTCCCTTTTCTCCGCCGCCAGGGATGGCTTGCTTATGCGTGGGATTTGCGATCTGTGAACAATGTGTTCATTTGATTCAGTTAGTTGCTATTTGATTATTGAAACTAATCGACTCCTTCTCTAATCTGAATTATGTATGCATTTCTGAATTGCTGGGATTTAAGATGGGAAGAACGAGTTCAGCTGCTATTCTGCTTCCGTGACTGAGTTGTTCGCTCCTTTTCTGATTCAAGTCCCTTCATATCTCAATATGATTTTTCTCTTATAAAAAGATGGAAAACGAACTTCTAACACCGAAGCTGGAATAGTTCAGTTTGCCCGAGAGTTGAGGTTCGAGCGAGACTCTTCCATGCTATTTTTTTTATGATCAAATTTTATTGTGTTTATCATGTGTCCGTGTACCCTCGTTTAAAACATAGTTACTATTTTTCGTAGGGGTTTTCTAGGAATGAGAGGAACATTTTCCCTTTCTCAATATGTGCATGTACATTCTCCTTAGAACGGAAATTGATTTTGAGCTGCTTTGTAAAATGCACGGATATTACAGCGAAATTTCTTTGTTACTCCGGCAGATATAGATGCAAAAATGAACAACAAACAGAAATCCATATATAAACAAGTGACAACATCATCCTACTTCACCGGATACGCCACGGCTCCCCATCCTACCTCACCGGAAGTGTCACCTACCTCACCGACGGCGTCGTCTCCCGCGATGACGGAGTCACCTTCCACACCATCGGCTACATCTTCCTCACCGTTGCCGGTTCTGTCACCTCCCCTGGCCTCTACGCCGACGACGCCCTGTGTGTCGCTTTCACAGCGGCATAGGGGGCGGTTGTTCAGCCGCCACCCACTCCTGTACCGTCGAGTGAATGCCATGGTGGGTATGTCACTCCGGTTAGGAGGAGTGGGAGGTTTGGTGTGGATGCGGGTGGTGGGACAGTGACGGACGAGGATACCATGCAGAAGGCGATGCGCAGTAAGGCGGTGAAAAACCTCGACTTCGATGGTATGATTTCTACTCATAAGTCTAAATCGTTTTTATCTTTTTCATCACCTGTTATTTCTTCTAGACTTAATGGTTTAGGAGTTAGTCTTGGTAGTTCTGAAAAGGAGATATCTGTTTCAACTAGAGTCTTGAAGCATATGGAATTTGATCGTGTCACGGTTATTCCAAAAGCTTCGACTAGGTTGGACTCCACTTACTTGGATGAGGATGAAGCGATTGCCACATCAGATGGTCAACTTCTTTCTCATCTAGTTGGTGAAGTGTCAGAGGTGGGTTTGGATGAGGACGACATGTACTCTTTATATGACTTAAAGGCATCTCGTCGGAAATCCAAATCTCCCTCTAGCAAAAAACCGCGGAAACGGTCAAAAATTCCCAAATATCCAATTGTTTCCCAATGAATGGCATGTTCGCGAATAGCAGAGGTCTTGGTGACTTGGCTAAACACTTACATTTTGCCGACTGCATTAGAGATCATAATTTGGATTTTTTGGCTATTTCTGAGACGGGGCGACGGGATTTCTCGCAAAGTCTTCTGAACGGTATATCCGGTGGTATAGACTTTACTTGGATATCATGTCCGCCCCGTGGGCGCTCCGGGGGGATCCTACTCAGTGTCAAAACAGATTCTATGGAAGTGTTAGCACATTCGGTTGGGGAATACCATATCAAATTCCACATCCGTAATAGAGCTGACAATTTCATATGGAGTCTTGTAGCCGTGTATGGTGCTGCCCAGGAAGCTCATAAGGCCGCCTTCCTACGCAAGTTGGTGAATCTAGCAAAGGAAAACCCTCACCCTATTCTCATAGGGGGGGATTTTAATTTGCTGAGATTTCCATGCGAGAAGAGCAAAGGTAGTTTTGACAATCATTGGCTTTTCCTGTTCAATGCGGTCATAGACAGCTTGGATTTGAGGGAGGTGTCAATGACCGCGGACAATTTACTTGGGCTAACAATCTTCCAGAGCCAACATATGAAAAGCTAGATCCCGTACTAATGGATACCGACTGGGAATTGAAATTTCCAATGGTGACGGTACGTGCGCTAGAACGTATTGTTGGGTTCTCGGATCATGCTCCCATATTATTATCCACTGGTTTACCTAGACCTCCGAATAACCGCCGTTTCAAATTTGAACTCGGTTGGATGAATCGAGAAGGTTTTCAAACCATGGTTAAAAAGGTATGGGATAGGCCGGTTGTGGGTGTGTCTCCGATACAGAGGTGGAATAACAAAATGCGTGCGGTACGCAAACACCTCTGTGGTTGGGCACGACATACAACTGGCATTCTTAGAAAAGAAAAACAGCGACTCTCATCTATTACAGATGACCTCGAAGCTAAAGCAGAAGTTAGACCGCTTTCCGCACAAGAGATTGAGCAAAAAAGCCAATCAAACGCGGAAATCGCAAAACTTCTGCGCGAAGAGGAGCTGAAATGGTACCAACGATCTAAGGCCCAATTTATTCTGGAAGGAGATTCGAATACAAGGTACTTCCATTGTGTGGCCAATGGCAGGCACATGAAGAAGCTTATTCGTACTCTCGTTCAGGATGAGGGTACGATTGAGGGTCATGAGCAGCTAAAGTCGTTTATTACAAGTTATTACAAAGGGCTTTTTGGTGCTCCAGAGGAAAGCAATTTCTCGTTGGATGAGACAAGAACGGAAGATATCCCCCAAGTCTCTCAAGCGGAGAATAATTTTCTCACTTCGCCTTACTCTGAGGAGGAAGTAAGAAAAGCTGCCTTCCAAATGGAGCATAATAAAGCCACTGGCCCTGATGGTTTCCCAGCTGAATTTTATCAATCTTTCTGGGATGTCATCAAGGCTGATTTGCTGGCTCTTTTTACGGATCTACATGTTGGGCAACTAGAGCTTTTTAGGCTCAACTTTGGTGAAATTATCTTATTGCCCAAGGTTAATGAGGCAGAAAGGATTCAACAATACCGTCCTATTTTTCTTCTTAATGTGAGCTTTAAAATATTCACTAAAGTTGCCACGATCCGATTAAATTCGGTGGCAGATCATGTGATTAGGCCCTCTCAAACAGCTTTTATGCAAGGACGGAATATTCGGATGGGGTTGTAGTCCTCCATGAAACTGTTCATGAATTGCATAGAAAGAAGTTGAATGGCGTCATTTTAAAGATCGACTTCGAAAAAGCATATGATAAGGTCAAGTGGTCCTTTTTGCAACAAACTCTCAGAATGAAAGGTTTCTCTGATGAGTGGTGTGCGTTAATCAATAGTTTTATCTCAGGAGGAAGTGTTGCCATTAAAGTCAATGATGACGTGGGCAAATACTTCCAGACTAAGAAAGGACTAAGACAGGGAGATCCATTATCGCCAGTGCTATTTAATATAGTGGCTGATATGCTTGCTGTCTTGATTGAACGTGAAAAGTCTGAGGGCCAGATTGAAGGGGTTATTCCTCACCTGGTTGATGGAGGTTTATCCATTCTTCAATATGCCGATGATACAATTCTTTTTATGGATCATGACATAGACAAGGCTCGGAACCTGAAGTTAATTCTTTCTGCGTTCGAGCTTTTGTCTGGTCTGAAAAAAAAATTCCATAAGAGTGAATTGTTTTGATTTGGTGAGGCCCAAGATCATGTTACAGAGTATACTGAACTTTTCGGCTGCGGCCAAGGCCAATTTCCAATTAGGTACTTGGGAATTCCGATTCACTATCGGAGACTTACCAATGCTGAGTGGAAATTGGTTGAGGAAAGACTTCAGATTAGATTAAGTAGTTGGAAAGGTAAATTGCTGTCCTTAGGAGGAAGATTAGTTCTCATAAATGCGGTACTGAGTAATATGGTACTATATATGATTTATTTCTTCCAACTTCCCAGAGGAGTCTTAAAACGGTTGGATTATTTCCGATCAAGATTCTTCTGGCAAGGGGACTGCGAGAAGTGTAAAAATCGGCTGGCTAAATGGAGTGTGCTGTGTCGGCCCAAAGATCATGGAGGACTTGGTATTCAAGACCTCCAGGTCAAAAATAGGGCACTTCTCGGTAAATGGTTGTATAAACTACTTACCGAAGAGGGCATATGGCAAACACTCCTCAAGAGGAAGTATATTGGCTCAAAGGCTTTATCTCGAGGTTATTTGGAAACCAGGAGATTCACATTTTTGGGCTGGTCTTATGGAAACAAAGAAGTTTTTCTTTTCATATGGATCTTTCTCTATTAAGGATGGATCGGAAATTCGTTCTACGGGAGGATATATGGTTGGGTAACACCACGCTCCGAGAACGAGTATCCGGCATTGTACAATATAGTGCGCCACAAAAGCGATACTATCGCTAAGGTGTTGGAAGACTTCCCACCAAATGTGGATTTTAGAAGAAGTCTCATCGGTCCCAGACAAACCTCGTGGCAGGAATTGTTACAACGTCTTGAGTTAGTTCAACTGATGCAGGGACCGGATGAATTTCGTTGGAACCTTACCGGGAATAGTACATTCTCAGTGGCTTCCATGTACAATGCTTTAATTCAGCCAGAACTCCCGGTCGATAATAATTCAAAGATTTGGAAGATGAAGATACCGCTGAGAACAAAAGTCTTTGCATGATATCTTCGTCGGGGGGTAATCCTTACTAAAGATAATCTTGCCAAACGCAACTGACATGGAAGTAAAAAGTGTGTATTCTGTCATCAAGACGAGATAATTAACCACTTATTCTTCCAATGTAAGTTAGCTAGGTCTATATGGTCAGCCGTCCAAATAGGGTCTACCTTATACCCACCACGTAGTGTTGTCAATTTATTTGGCAACTGGCTCAATGGTGTGGATGTTAGATTTAAACGTCTTATTAGGATGGGAGCGATTGCAATTATCTGGTCGCTATGGCTATGTAGAAATGACAAGATTTTCAATAATATTTCTTCTTCTTTTCTGCAGGTCATCTACCGATGCATGGCTTTGCTCCGCTCATGGATACCGTTGCAGCGTGTCGAGCACCGGGACCTCTTTACGGAGGTGTCTTCACGGTTGGAGAATACGGCGAGGGATATTTTCTCCCAACATGGGTGGCAGCGTGACCTTCGGCTAGATCCTCCTAGCTAGGCTTTGTTTCTGTCTTTTGAACCTTATTTATCCATTTGAACACCTTTCTGGTTTTGTAACGAATTTGTGTGCGGCTGTGTGCATCTTAGTTATGCAGAGGCCGGGTCTATTGCGCAAGTAATAAAGTGCCCATTTTCGAAAAAAAACAAGTGACAACAGACTGATTGGTACACACAGAAATCCCGTGTTTGTTTGTCTTAAAACAACACATGAGATTCTTTAAGAAACACAACAGTACGAAACCAGGACGCAGGATTAAAACTCAAAAAAAAAAAAACCAGGACTAGGTTTCTACTTCCCAGCAAGCAAGCCTCGCAAAGCTTCCTCAATAATGGAAATCTCACTCAACATCACATGCACACGGTACAGTTCGCCCATGTGCTGCAACCACCACGGAGCCACGCACTCAAGAACACACAATTAAAAACTTCTTGATGAGTTCCTGAAAACAGCAGAAACCACTGTCATTAACAGGAGCAGTTGGTGTCAACTTACACAGCATAATGTGCCCAATTAAACTAGTGCAGATGTACTAAACAAAGCTGAATGTAGAGTGTCGAGGCATTACCACTGAGGAGAGCGAGGAAGAGGAGAGGCTCTTCTTCCTGACATCATCAGTCGAGAACCCTTGTCCACAGCCCAGCTTGCGGCTCAGCATCATGAGCTCCTCCAGCGTGAACGCGCTCCTCGGAGGACTCCGGGGCTTGTTTTGCTGATGATCATCGTCGTTGGCAACCTCCCAGCTCTGCTCCGAGGGAGCCCGGGGGAACTGAGACTCCCGGGCTGAAGTGTTCCCACTGGAGTTGCTGTAGTCTTCTGAGTCTGAAAACGAGTACCAAGTGCCACGACGACTCGACCCGTCCATGTATTCTGCTATACCGGATGCCTTGCTGTCGTCAGGAAACCCGAATGCTTCCAGATCAAACCCCAGCGTGTACTCTTCCTCGCCTTCGGCCACAAAAGGGTTCAGTGAGTAGGGAGATGCTGAGAAACCGGCATGATGATCAGACGGCACATGAAGAGAAGATGCATCTTGTAGTTGTAGAGGCTTCCCGGGCTTCTCTTCCCACTGGAACGGCACACTGACAACGAGCTTGAGCGGGGATGGACATGATGAGAAGACTGGCGGCGCTGGCTTGGACATCACCCAGTCCCTTTTCGGCGCGCCAGGCTTCACCTCCCAGAGAAATGGCACTGAAATATGCTGCTTGGCGCGCTCCCTTGGGTTGAATTCAGGCAGCTCAAACTCATTGGCCATTTGGTCTGTTGATTGGGAATGATATTTGGCTTGTTGGAAATCCTGCACGTAATGCTGGTATATGTAGGAGACATATTGTGGGTTAGATGAGCTGCCCCTGCATCAAAATGTTTGTTCAACTGTTCCTTTTGCTGCACCTGCAACTACAAGCTTGATAGTACAACATTAGACAGTAACAACTCCTCTTTAGCTTCCATAAATAAAGTAGCTCAGACCATGAAGAAAATGGCTCTTAATCAGAACGGTCGCTGTTGGAATATTTGCACTTTGCATTGATCTAGTACTTGACTACTACTTGGTACCAAAAACTACGAAGACAGTATCCTAAAAATGGATTAGTAGTTTGACCAAAATAGCGAATTATTCAGCAAACAAATCTAAAAATAATACTATTTCATAATGAGCAGACAAATCTAAATACATTTACAAAGGAGCTGGAGCCGCAATAAAGAATAAAAGAAGAATGTGATCTTCATCTTTATAAAAGAACAGAAAACGCTTTGGCTGTTTTAACATCCTATCCCCTGCTACTATGTTCCAGATAGCAGAACATCAAGAATTAGTTCTAACAGATTCCAAGAACTGCACCACCTCCGACATGCTTGGTCGGCTTGATGGTGTGTTGGAAGTGCATACCAGGCCTAATTTGAGCACTTGGACCAACTCAGCTTCAATGAAACCCCTCAGTCTCCGGTCAAAGCAGACCGATTTAGACCCCTCCTCCAGTATCTCTCTAACATAATCATGCAAAACCACCGCTTCAGCAGCCCCGGGGCTGTCCACTGGCTTCCGCCCTGTCACGATCTCAAGCAATACCACCCCAAAGCTAAATACATCGCTCTTATCGTTGTATCTCAAGCTCGAGGATGCTAGCTCCGGGGCAATGTACCCAGTGGCAGCATGAAATCGACTCAGTTCAAAGCTACCCAGAATAGGCAACAGCTTTCCAAATCCATAATCAGACAACTTGGCTTCATATTCTTCATCCAACATAATGTTGGAGGACTTGATGTTGAGATGCAAGACTTGTGGCCGGCAATCATGGTGAAGATATGCAAGTGCACGCGCCGTTCCGAGTGCAATGTTGAATCTTCTCTCCCAGGAGAGCTCACCTCCATCATCTCTGCTTCTGCTTCTACGACGGTTCCCATGGAGGTGGTCATACAAGCTCCCTTTGGTCATGAACTCTGACAGAATCAACTGCATCGACGACGACCAGTAGTAACCTTGGAAAATTACCAGATTGGGGTGGTTAAGGTTGCCGAGCTGGCCCATCTCATGCTCAAACTCATCCTGGTTTGTCACCCTTCCAAGTGTCTCCAATTTCTTCACAGCAATGGACGAACCGTTCTCGAAGGTGGCCTTGTACACCGTCCCGACTGACCCTCCACCAACAAGACAGTCTTTGTCAACCAGTGCCTTAGTTCCTGTCTCCCAATCTTCATACCGTGAAGGCAAGCTCTTGGTGAAAAGCACCAACTTCCCGATGATGGCATTCTGGCCCGGAGACCCCATCGGTGTGCTCTCAGAGACCAGCACCGCCTCCTCCTCCTTCCCTTCCCGCTCCTCCCTGCTCCTCCTTGTATAGGCCTTAATGTTCATAGCACAAACAATGCATATCCCGACAAGTATAAGGGCTGCAGCGACAATGACGATTATGACAGCGACAGACAATCGTCTTGGCGGCCGATGTGCACCACCGCACAGATTGTTCAATGGCAATCCGCATAGCAACGGGTTTCCCATGAAGGCTGTGAACCCGAAATTCTGCAAGAGCGGGACCGAGGGGATGGCGCCGGAGAGGCTGTTGAAGGACACGTTGAAATGTGTCAGCTTAGAGAGGTTCCCAAGGTCTGGGGAGATTTGCCCGGTCAGTCGGTTCTCCGAGAGGTCCAGGAGATCAAGGTGTGTGAGCTGGGCAAGCGTCACCGGGATGGCACCGTCGAGTTGGTTCCGGTGGAGATCGAGCGTCCTGAGGTAAGTCAGGTTGTTGAGCGTGTCCGGGATCGCTCCTTGCAACTTGTTGCCAGACAAATTCCTGCAATAGTTCAATTTAGTCAGTCATACTCATACATGGAAGCATTGCCCTACAAAGGGATTGGACAGTTAAACTGAGCACTACCACTGAAGAACACTCACAGGTCAAGCAGGAACTTGCAATTGCTCAGGGACCCCGGAATGTCTCCGGTGATAGCAAGGCCGGCAAGGTCGAGCGTGACGAGCATCTCGATTCCTCCAAGCTCGGCGGGAATCGAGCCGGTAATGCCCGCATTGCCGGCGAGCCTGAGCTCGGAGAGCGACCGCATTGTCCCGAACACCGGCGGTATGTCGCCGGCGAGATCATTCGCCCCCAAATCCAGCACCCGGAGGCTGGCGCAGTTCGCCAGGCTCCCCGGAACCGGGCCGGAGAGCCGGTTCCCCGACGCGTCGAAGTAGGAGAACTTGCTGCCGCAGGTTGTGATGTCGGGGATTCGGCCGTCGAAGGCGTTGGAGGAGACGTTGAAGTAGGTGATGTTGGCGAGGGCGAGGAGGGAGAAGGGCGCGGGCCCGGAGAAGCGGTTGCCGGCGAGGTCGAGCAGGCCGATGCTCTGGCAGGAGGTGAGTTTGGCTGACACCTCGCCGGAGAGCGCGTTGCTGCGGACGGAGACGTAGCTGAGCTCGGGCGGCGCGCAGAGGCGGTCCGGGAGGGCGCCGGAGAGGCGGTTGTAGGAGAGGTCGAAGCCCGCGAGGCGGGGGCAGGCGGCGAGGGCTGGAGGGACGGGGCCGGTGAGCGCGTTGTGGGCGAGGGAGACGTAGCGGAGGCGCGGGCAGGGGGCGAAGAGCGCCGGCGGGATCTCGCCGGAGAAGGCGTTGCGGGAGAGGTCGAGCAGGCGGAGCCACGGGAAGGCGCCGAGGAAGGCCGGGATCTCGCCGGACAGCGCGTTGCGGCTGAGGTTGAGCTTGTGGAGCGTCGGGGCGAGGGCGGAGAAGGCGGCGGGGATGCCGCCGGTGAGAGCGTTGCCGAAGAGGGAGAGGGATTCGAGGGCCGGCAGGCGGGCCAGGGAGGGGGAGAGTGGGCCGGCGAGGCTGGCACCGTGGAGGCGGAGGCGCTGGACCGCGCCGGTGGAGGGGTCGCAGGTGATTCCTGCGTAGTCCAAGCAGGGGTCGGCGGTTGGCGTCCAGGAGGCGAGCACCGCGTCCGGGTCCGCCGTGATGGCCGATTTGAAGTCCAGCAGGAGCCGCCGCTCGGCCGCCGTGGCCGCGCCCGCGCCCGGCCAATGCAGCGCTGCCAGAAGCGCCACGGCCAGAGCCAGCGGCGGCAGCGCGAGGGATCGCCGGCTGGGGCTCATGGCGGCATTAGCTGGGCAGTGGCTGGCAGGCAGTGGCAAAGTATAGTGGCCGGTGAGTGAGTGAGTAGGTGGCGGTGGGTGGCGCGCTTAAATGTGCGGGCGCCACGACAAACTGCCACTTCGCTCGCCCGCTCGGGAACGGCGGCAACTGGCTTCCCCTAGTTGTTGGCTTGACGTCGGTCGTGCTGGCGCGCGGTGCCGGAGGTTAGAGGAAAAATAGTGAAATCCAGGCGAAAACGGCCGTGCTTTCGGGGTCAAACCGGAGGTAGATGGGAATGATGATGGGGAAGATCGGTTTAGGAAAAGGAGCACGCCGGTGCGCGTGTGGCCCATTGCCCTCCTCCAGTCCAGGCAGGCGCAACTGCAAAGCGCAGGCAGGTTTGGGTGGGGAGGAGGTGGGTGGCGCATGGGCGAGGGGCAGAGAGGTGGTGGCCGGTGGGCAGGGGAGAATCTCCGGCTCGCTGGCGATCGGCGGCAGCCAAGCTCGGTCGCTGTCTACAAAGCTGTTCCCGCCTTCCCGTGCGAGTTTCTGCGTCGGATCTCACCGCGGCCGCCGCTCGCATCCACGGACACAGGACGAAGCACGGTACACACACATTCACCACGCCACGGTCGGCCACGCGTGTACCTGCCTGCCGCGGTTAAGTGGTTGCGTCGTACTCGTACTGCTCGTGTACGCCGATCTGAAAATCGTCAAGCGTCAGTGCCCACACGGCTCCGCAAGGGCGCTTCTGCTACTTGCCTAGTTGCTGCTGTGCACTGTGCGGACGGGGAATTTAACCCTAGGTTTTAGGGCAGGGGCTCACACGCAAATTGCGGTTCAAATATGCTTCGTATGCTTCTGGATGTACACTGCGCGGTCAGTGCGCATCCGCGCCCTTTCCACACGGCCCACCAGGGACGTGATGCTTGGCCTTCAGCGCGGCAGAACTGACGGGGGGCTTGCGCTGGTTGCCCCGTTGCAGCAACTTCAATTACAGGAGCATTGAAGGCGAGGTGGCATCCGAGATTTTTTAGGAGTCGTTGCTGACGGCCATTTTCTCGCCCACACCATTGCCAGAGCCCTCCAACTCGCCACACATCCACCTCATGGGGAAAGGCTGACCGTACCACGAGGGGAAGAACGACCACGGGGCCGGTGGCTTGGGATCCAGCAAGAAGCCACATCACAAGCGGTATGTCCCTGTGGACTTCACGCACCGGCTCTGGGAGGAGAACCTGCCGGTGCCATGGCCGCATGCGGGCCTGCCGGGAGGAGGCTGGTACCCGAATTCCAGCCACGTGCTGGTCCCTCCCATGCCACGTCAGGGCCGAGAGTGTCGCCACGAGGTCTAGTGCAGTCGAGCCCTTCTTAATTTCTAAGTTCTCTCTGTATTTTTATAATTATGTAAATTATGGTCTTTTATGAATGACTTTTCCCTTTTTATGCGTCCGTCCGCTGGAAAACCCCCAGACGTAAACGGACGCGTGGTTGATTTCGACCATTTCGACCGACACAAACGGACGAAGGAGGCCACTTTTGGTGTCCTTTTTGCATTGGCCCGTTGGAATTGCACTTAGGGAAAAATTCTATTGAAACCTTGAATTCAGTGGAGGTTTGGTGAAATAAACTTCAAACTTCAAATCCCCATGTCTTGTATCTTAATTTTGTGAATCCTTGTCTAGATCAAACCCTGAAGCTGTTTGGCGCACCGGAAACCAACAATCCCGACACGGATTACGTGCTACTCTCATTGACGTTGGGGACCCACACGTCACATTCATCCTTTCACCGATCAATCTCTCGATCGCTTTCCTAGAGGGGACTGTCGTGGTATTGTTGACAAGTAAGTCATAAAGGGTACTTCACGGCGATGAGAGATAGAGAGGGTGTGAGATCTGGTGTGCGGGACGATGATATGCACAGTTTACATAGGTTCGAGATGTACGTCAGGGGCAGAATCTCTACTCCTGCTATAAATCACTATAAAATTTAAGGGGGCTAGAAACATGCTTAAAATTTAAGTAAGATATATAAATTTAACATAAATGAATGTCTTTAAGGAATTTTCAGAGTACGGGGACAATGGCCCCCTGCTCTAGAAAAGCTTAGCCACTATGAAAAGGGGTCCTTGGTGTCGTTTCGCCCTAGGGCCCCTGAAATATATGGACCAACCCTGTCAACAAGGGTCAAAATTTATTAGTTGTAGGATCCCTAAAAACAGTTCCAGAATTGGTTTAGATCAGGGTTCGAAGTTCAAAATATAATTGATATGGATTTAAAGTTCGGGTTTATTTTGCCGAACTTGTACCAATTTAGTTTTAAAACAGACTTTTTTCCCTTTGTTTTGGAGTGTCATCGATCACGAGATTCAGAGGCATTCATGGCATGGGCATGTACTCGGCCACTCAGGTGCATGTTTCTGCTAGAGTCCACGCGCCTTTCTGTCGGCAATGATTCCGGAGCAAACATGTAGCGGCATGATCGCAGACGTGCTTGCTGAATGATGGGCACCACGCTGCGATAGTTCATTTCGACTGAGGACTGTGTGCACAGCCAACAAAAAGAAATTGTGGTATGCAAAGGTCTCTGTCGACCTTTCTCATCCGAGCTTGATGCATGCGCCGCTTGACAATTGTCGAAGCATGCAAGCATGCCATCAAACGGCAGGAATCGCCCACCAAATTAACAATGTCGTTGCTCGGGTCACTTTCTAGTGTCAGATCCCGAAAATGAACACAAATGGCCAACCAAGATTGGTGGGCGGTTAGTTTGATCTTGGTTGTATGGTCAGTACAATAAAAGAAATTGTTTGGTTCAGTACTGAAGCTGATCAAGGGTGGTTGGACTGCTCGATTTACTAATAGCCGGATCGAGCCAATCAATCGTCCCCTCTTTTAACTATACACCCCCTATCCCACCACAATCAAACCACCATTTTTAACACTTTGGTGTCTCATAGTCATACGAACATGATCAGTGGGATGCGATGACGAGGCGTAGATGGTGACTTTGTCAATCTCAAACCCCTCATGATTATTTTTTCTTAGACTCAGCCTCTCGAAGGTGCTCATAGGGGTACGGTATATACCGTGTTTCACAAAAAAATGTCTCCTCTTCTCATGTAAGGTTACAGAACAAAGAATAATTTACCACTACCACTAATTAACAAATGGCGCAATTTGTGTGTTGCATGCCTTGTGAAAAGTAGGGTCACTTCTTTCGAGTTTAAAATTATCTTGAAACAGGGCTATGGAATGTGACATAAATAAGCTAATGAGGGATTAAACCGCAAGGTGCCAAGACCTAGTTACCATACTCATGAAAGCACGTGGAAATTATAGTCACGAAGACCAGTGGCGGAGCCAGGATTGAAGCAAGCCCCAGGCCACAAACTAAACACAAAAAAACTACTAAAAAACTCTTGTAATAGCACATAAAATTTGGTATGATAGATATATTTTCAAATCTATTGTTAACACTCGAAAAAAGTACATAAGAGATGACTACAAATTTAAAATATTTATTCATCCTTTATTCAAACTTCCCGGTGCATGTCTATTTCTAAAACAAGAAATTACCTAGTTCAGAGGAGCAGCAGTCAAGCTCGAGATCAATCAACAGAAGGAGTTGCGGAGTTGGGGTAGAAATCGGGGCGGCGGCGCATGCAGCAGGGATAAAGGCGGGAGGTGGAAGCTAGGTACGCAGGCAAGGGCGCTGCAGCGGGCTGCGGCGGCGGCGAGGCGGCCTTCCGGCATGGCCGTGGGTGCGTGGCGGCCACCCTCCTTGTGCATTGACGAAGCGAGGCGACAGGTACGGCGTAGATGAGTCGTGGGCGTACGCGTACGGGAGCAGCGCCTTCGAGCGAGACTAGAGGCGAAACGTGGGCTTGCTAGCTTGGTCGAGTTGGGTCTGACCTAGGATGTGCCACGGGCTAAAATTTAGGCGTAGTATAACAAAGAAACTTTCCCATCGCCCCGGGCCATGGCCCTTGTTGCCCTGGGTGTGGCTCCGCCCCTGACGAAGACCACATTACAGCGGTAGATTTATCTAGGTTTGGACCATCGTGATGATAAGTAAAAGTTATACTCACGCATCACTCTTGTATCGTTCCATATACAAAGATGATTACAATGCATATATAGAGTGTCTTTGCAAAATCGAGAGGTGAACTTGACGATACTATGGTGGACAACAAGGGTTACAAATCCCCACATTCTTGCACCTAGGCGAAGATGTAGATGGTGATGATCTCGTATTAGGTCTGCAGCCTCGCAAGGTCTCCCTTTTATACACTTCGTCCTGGTAGGTGATGCCTTCCACCTGTACATGAGTCCTTGTATGGCACAAGCACGTAGTAGATCGATACACATAGATCAAGGTTTGTTGAAATCTTAAGCTTATTCTCTAAGTCTTTCCTTCGAATCATGTGATATGCCTTGCGAAGGGGGTTCAGTAGGGGTCTTCTAGAAGGTTGATCTTTACCTTGTATTGTATGTCTGACCTGACAGGTACTCATGGGAGGTACAATAGCGAGTATGCAATGCACCTATCTGTCGACATAAACCATGTTCCTCTTCTATTTCTCTTATGAAATTTTAGGTTCTTTCACTCATCCATAGATGGAAGCACTCTAGTGCCTCCGACGGTGTGTTGTATTTTAGTGATAAAATCGTTTTCATTAGATGTCTTCTACCACAATGTGAGCAAGAAAATGAATTTTAAACATTGTTTAGATACCATATGCATGACCATCGAAACATTGGCAGTATAAACATGACACTAGAAAGACCCGCTCATTGCACAACCGAATTTGTTCACGCTATCGAATTGCTTGGTATAAATGGATTTACTGCATATGCACATACATATGTGTTTTGCATATATCTGTTTTTTAGAAACACAGTATAAACGTAGACGCTTACATACACGCACATAGACTCACATCTATGAACGTACACACACACATCCTACCCCTATGAGCATCTCTGGAAGACTGAGCCGGTGGATTAGATCTTGAAATTGACGAAGTCCCACACGCGCCTCGCTGTCGACGAGAATGTCGCCTCCTACTGAATGAATATTCTGTTTTGCATACATCCGTGTTACATATATCCTCTCAATTTTCAAATACTACAAAAAAATATTTTAGTAGGAACGATTCATGTGGAAAAAAGTTTGTAACGACCATACATAAAAGGCAGTGGCGGACAAGGTGGGCACACACCTCTGATTTCTATTTTTTACTGCTCATGTGTGATAAAAATTTGCTCAAATGACTAAATATAAAACGTTTTCTAAAAATTCAGTGTGGGCTACGGCCCACCCACCCACCCTTCTGCGTACGTCCTTGATAAAAGGTCCTTAGAAGTTACAAGAGTGTGTAAGACTACTTATACTAGCCACTATCTATGAAAAACCCTATTCCTAAGAGCATCTCCAGCCATGTCCCCGCGAAGGCCCCCAATACCCTTTTTTTTTACCCGGACGGATGAAAACGGCCCAGTCACGCCCCTAGCTTCTCGTTTTCGTCCGGATTTAGGCCTAAATCCGTCCGGACTCCCCAGGCCATCCTCGGTTCCTCGGGGTGCTGTCGGGGGCTCCGAATGGAGCAAATTCCGCGCTCTGGCCCACGTGTCAGTGAAGATTAGCCAAAAACTGCCGGTCCCCACACACGACCTTCTCTCTCCTCTCCCACTGTTTCTCTCTCCCGACGCAACCAATCGACCACGACAAGGTATCGCTGCCCCGGCCACCGGCCACGCCAACCCGGGCGGGAGGAGCCTTGCTCGCTGGAGTTCGCTGGGCGCGCGGGGAGCGCGACGTCAGAGACCGTGTGGCAGAGCAGGAACGGCCGCGGGAGTACCCGTGGTCCAGCGGCGGTGGTCACACCTTGCAGCGCCGGCGGTATAGATCGATTGGGCCGACCCTGGGACATTTTCCTCGATGCGGGCCACGTCGGCGACGGGCGCCTAGTCCCCACGCGTCTCCGCCCCCTGCAGGGCGTCGAGACCAGGCCTCCGTGCCGCCGGCCACGCAACATGCCACCGGCCACGCAACGGGTCGAACACCTCACGGGCATCTTCACGAGCACCATGTGTGGGGAGACGGCTGAAAAATCGTTGCTCCCCATGTCAAAAATAGGTCTAATCCGGACCAATTTCCATCCGGATTATACCTCGGGGGCCTCCAACGGCTGGAGATGCTCTAACATTCTCTCTCTCCTCCTCTTGAGCCGGCTCAATACATATCGGGGCATGGTTCCTATAGTATGCTAGAAAAACGGCTCAACAGTTTGTTCACTTTTTCCATTGTAGGAACCTAGCACATATCAGCATAACCAAAGCGGTTCCTAGCTCTGATACAATTTTCTTTGAACCCAACACACATAGTGCATGGTCTAAGTAAAGTTTTTACTCCCTGCAAAAACAATTTCATCTTCATTATATAATCAAACTTATATAATAACAATTTATACAAGGATTAGTTCTCCAAAATAATCAAAATTCCGAGCAACGAGAAGGGGTTATCGGAGTGTAGCATGGTGCTATGTGTAGGGGCGGAGCTAGAGGTAAATATTCCCTGATGCATGATCAAATTTGCAGCTTTGCTAATTGAAATTATGTCTTCATGATGCACTTCTACCAGCTTACCCTGATGCATTTTCCTAACTGAACTCGCAAGTACTACTAAAATGTTTTTTTAGACCCCTTATAGAGCTCCACCCCTGGCTAAAATTTCAGAGCAGCAATTGATTAGCCTTCCGAGGATGTATGTTTCGGGGATAGCTCAAAGAGATGGGATGGTAACTTTCATAGTTTCGAGGATGACTACCGCATAGTTTCACTACCATAGTTTTAAGTCTTGGGGTACAAATGTGTCATGCACAAACATGCGTACACATCAACATACCATACTTTTCAAAAATAGGAATTTCATAAGATTTTTCTAGGTTTTCAGTCCTTGGGATTTTTTCTGTGAATTGCATTTGGATCAAAGTAATTGTGCGACCCAAATTTCTTTGGATTGCATTTTTCATGACTCAATTCCATGGGATTTTGAACATCCACCCCAACATATTTGTTTGGCTTTATCGTTTTGAGAAACACATACTTGTTTGACAAGTCCGTAGGATCGAGGGATTGTTTAATGTGACAATCATGTAAAATTGCTGCAGAAAACTCAGCAGGGTTCATCGTGACATGTTCTAATCTGGTCCATCAACCGAAAGAGTTCCCTTAGGCCCCGTTTGATTCAGAGATATCATATATGAATTGCGCAGGATTTTCATCCTTAAAATTTCTTTTTCCCTATGTGTAATGTTTGATTTGTAGCATTGAATGTTTAGGAATGCACATGAATTTTTCTTATAGAATTGCATTGCACTATGTTACGTGATTTTTTTTTCATCCACTCAAATCTCATGTTATAATTCTTTTAATTTTCATGTGAATCAAATGCTACGGAGTACATGAATTTGTTTCCTGTTCATACCAAATTCTATAGGATTCAACTAAACATCCTACATTTTTCTAGGGAATCTAGTACGAATTTGTGTGACTTGTGTACCCTGCCATCACCGAGTTCCTTCTCGAACACACAGCCGCAAAGCCGGCCATCTTCTTCCCGGTAGTACCATTACCAACCAACGCCTGATCTCCATCCAACAGCCCAGCGAGACTAGTTCTCACCCGCGCAAATCTCAACGCTCTGCACACCACGCGCCCCGCCTCCACCAACTGCCACTCGCCCCCACTCACCCTTCCTCCTACCCACCGCCCCCTCCGCCGCCGGCCGGTGCGCCGCCGTGGGCTGACCTCTGTATGTTGGCGACGCCGACGATGGCGTCCAAGGTCCAGTCGCCCGTCTCCTGCACGGGGCCGTCGCCGGCCAAGCCCACGCCGCCCACGCCGGGGTCCGCCGACGAGATGCGCGCCGTGGCGCGCAAGTTCGCCGACCAGCCGCTCCAGAACCCGGAGCCCGGCGTCTGGGCCGTCCTCACGGCCATCTCCCAGAACGCCCGCCACCGCCCCGAGGTCCCTTTCTTAAACCCTAGACCTGAAGCCCTGTATTTCTTCCCTTTTGGGTACTCGGCATTGCAGTCACTATGCCTTTGTTCATGTCTGTCTTAATCTGTTTGTATATGTAGCACCACCCATCGATAGAGACAAGCATTGTACTCTTCGCCTATGTAGGATTTACAGTAATACTCTATATCAGACTTGGTTCTGCCACTGAGCTCTATGTGTGGCCTGCTTGGTCTAACGCTTAGTGCAAAATAGGATCCCGCGCTTTGCTGCTTAATGATAGGAACTTCCTTGCTGAAAATGCAGCCATTGCTGTTGATTAATTTCGAACTTGCTTCAGTCAACGGCTCGCCGCTTCGGCGGTTTTTACCTCTCAGTTGTTCCTGCTGCCATTTTAACAACGAGCCGTAAGTTTGCTGACTTGAGTCTTTGGTTTTCCTCCATACTGAAGGGGATGAACATCCTGTTGAGCGCCGACGAGCACATCCTAGGCCGCACGGTCGAGAACCCCCGCTTCAGGATTTCTGCTCCGGCGGTCAGCGGGAAGCACTGCAGGATATATAGGGACACTGCGTTGGAGGAACTGAGACGCGATGAGCCTGTGCCTGTTTACTTCAAGGACACGAGGTTTCTTCTGCTTCTGGGTCTTGCTCTATTCAACGAAAAATATTTCCTTTTCTTGAGTTAACCTGTTGTAGCTCTGCAGCACGAATGGCACATACGTCAACTGGAAAAAGTTCACGAAGAAGTCACCTCCGGTCAAGCTTAATCATGGGGACATCATATCATTTTCCTCAGCTCCTCATAACGGTAAAATGAACATTGGCTCGTGCCTACTATGTTCTACTCCTATCTTGTTTGGTGTTCTGTATCAGCATTTTTAGAGTTTTCCCCTGCTTGTTTCTCGCTGATTTAGTGATGTACACTTCATTCTGTTGCTACTGTCATGCTTCTGGTTTCTTTTGCGTGCATTATCACTGTTTTAATTTTATAGAGGTGGTATTACCTTTTGATGCTCATATAACGTGTATATTGATTTTATAGAGGCCTCCTATGCATTCGTCTATCGTGAAGTTAATGCAGTCAGTTGCGTAGGGAATGGTACTACCGCTGTTAAAAGAAAGTCAGGTAAGATTATGATGTCTTATGATTTACAATTCATATTTCACATACACATTACAATTTACAAGTTCTGAGATACACCCCATCATTTATATTTGATTTAAAGGGGAGATTGGTTCTGAAAATAAGAGGCTAAAGGGTCTTGGCATCGGTTCTTCTGATGGTCCTATTTCACTAGATGATGTTCGAAGACTAGAAAAATCTAATGCTGTAAGTTGGCTCCTTAGAAATGGCAATAGTTTATTTCCCTTGTATTCTCATCATCTTATTAAACTGAAATCATTGCAGGAGCTCAGGGAACAACTTGAGGCACATGTTGTCACAATTGAGACATTGAGAACTGAAAGAAAAATAGCTGAAGCGCAGCATGAAAAGGTATCTACTAGCACAAACAAATAATTGCTTCTTTATTGTTTTGGCGTTACAGGTATCCACTTCTAATTTTTCTCCGGTCAATGTAATATACCAAAAATGCTGTTGCATATTCTGTTGTCAAGAAAGGGTGCTGATGTTGCCAAGTTGTTTTTCACAGTTATTTTCTTATTGATGTAATACGCTATTACCCTTTGAGCTTCTAAATTTAAACATTTTCCCCTTTTGGTTGAAATTGTCCATCTGCTGTTAGCAACTATATGATTATGAAATTATACTCATAGATGCCCTTTCCACTAACCGAGTTTCTTGTGCAAATCTGATTACGTAGGAACTGAAGGAGATCAAAGAAACTACATCATCTTCTTATCTCGACCAGACTAAATCTCTTCAGTTAGCACTAGAGGAGAAACAGAAACAACTAGATTCTTTTAGTACATCAAATACAGAGTTACAGAACTCCATAAAAGATCTGAATGAGAGGCTTAGTGCATCTAAACAATCACGTTCTGATGCTGATGAGATAATTAACAGGTAAGCTTCATAAATCCTAACTGTTGGATAATTTCTTTTGTACCATTCATGTGAAAATACAAAGGATTTTGCTTGTGCCTTTCTTCAAAACCTCACATTCGGAATCAGGAGTTCGATAGGATTCTAGAGGAATTGCTATATTTCCTACAACTATCCTGTGAAATGTGTTCCAACTTCCAAACAGGCCAAGTCTAAGTTTTCATATTGCATGTTTGTTGCTCCAGGGATAAAGGACTAACCTTACTGAAACTAGTTTTATAACGTATGAAGTCTAGTGCTAGCACCACTCATAGAGTTGAAATATTTTCAGCCAGAAGGCAAATATAGGTGAGCTTGAGGAACAACTAAGCGATGAGAGAAACATGAGAATAGAGGAGCGTGATAAGGCTGCAGAGGACCTTAAATCTGCAGTGCATAAAGTACAAGCAGAGACTGAAGATAAAATGAAGAAACAGACCGAGGTTTACCTTAAACAACAAAGGGAACAGAAAGAGTTTATTACCAAGCTTCAGGTTTGAATCTTCTCTTCGTATTTTAGTCAAAGATTAGATGACTAATTCAAGTTCTTGATATCACGTATTAAAATAACTTCCACTGTTATTCAGGAATCAGAAAAGGAGACACGTTTACTTGTGGAAACATTAAGGTCCAAGCTGGTATGCATTTATTGCAATTGTTCCTTTTAAGTAATGTCATTCTGTTACTGTACCTCAACTGTTGCATTCTCACACAGGAAGACTCTCGTGAAAGCCTCGTAATATCTGAGAAGAAAGTGCGAGAGCTGGAAACTCAACTACAGGATGAGCAGCTTGTTTCTGCTAACAATCAAAAGGTATCTTGAAGTTCTGCTCATGTTAAACTTTTTACAAGCTACATCCATGTAAAGTATTTTTAGGTTTGTTCTTCAATTGTGTATAACATATTGTTACTTTCTTTGCTATTGAAATTGCAGAAATCTGATAATCTGGAAACCGAACTGAGGAAACTCAAGAAAGAGCTTGAACATGAGAAGGTAGAAAATTGTTCCAAGTCACATAATTGAACTTTCTGTTTCTCTCATGTCTCATCACACGAGCAAATCAAGTTGGTCTTCCTTAGCTTTCTCCATATGACCTTTTCAGGATCCTTTTTTTTCCTGTTGTGCCTTTGCCTCTGGTTGTTCATGGTTCAAAGTTGTATTGTTCATGTATTTGTTTGGCAGCAAAATTTAACTGTATTTCATGCACCATCCATCCTTTTAGGGGCTATACTCCCTTACTTACAATCTGATAATACATGTGCTTACGTTAGCAGGCTGCTCGGGAAGAAGCGTGGGCAAAGGTTTCATCACTTGAGCTTGAAGTAGCTGCTACAATGAGAGATCTGGAACTTGAAAAACGTAGATATCAAGGGGCCAGAGAAAGAGTTATTTTACGGTACACATCTAGCTTTCTTGTCATATATAGGCAATATGAATCCAAGTTTGTGGAATTAACCCTATCTACAATCCCTTCTTTTACACTGTTGCTTACTGCAGAGAGACCCAACTGCGTGCTTTCTATTCAACTACGGAAGAGATCTCTTCTCTATTTGCGAAACAGCAGGAACAGCTTAAAGCTATGCAGAGAACTTTAGAGGATGAAGAGAATTACGAGAGCACATTGATGAGTCTTGATCTTAATGAAGTACCACTAGCAAATGTGACCTCTGATGATGCCCGTGTAAAACCAGTAGACTACGTAAAAGATTCTGTGGAAGCTTCTGGTGAGAATACCCAGGCAAGTGGACATAGTTCTAGTGATGAAGATGCTGACATGACCGAGCAGCAGGATGGTGGTACCAGAGTTGAAGGGGGCACTCAAGACCTAGAGTGCACTACTCCTGAAAGGTCAGTGGAGAAACTAGGGTATGATTCTCATGGTGATCGTGCTGCTACAGCTACCGAGCAAGCGCCGACTGATACCGAGCAATTTCCGGAGACAGAAAGCCAAGCCGGTATTGCTGGCTGCAATGATCAAAATTCCATCAACAGCGTTATGGCAGGAGATACTATGCAGCTAGAGGATGACGTACAGGTACAAGAAAACGAGGAATCTAACTTGATCCCCAAAGATGGAGGTCAGCCATTAGTAAATGAGGAACAACAATCTTTAACCCTCAAAGATGGCATCGGCCAGTGTTCAGAAGAAAAACGTGAGGGCGACTGCTCTGAGAGCAAACGTGAGGACACACAGACTGGAACTATTCGCACAGCTGATCTGCTGGCCTCAGAACTTGCTGGTAGCTGGGCAGTGGATACAGGACCATCCGTCAATGGGGAGAATGAATCTCCGTGCAGCTCAGGTGGTGATCCCCGTGGAGAACAGGATGATGACGTAGGGGAACGAGCAGCTGCTGATGCTTTGGCCAGTTTGGTGAATTCTGATGGCCATTCAGCTGGTAGCCAGACTAATGTTGCTGATCGTCGTGTTATTAATCATATGATTGGACTTCTTAATCCTGAAAAGAAGCTCCCAGGAAGTGGCGCAGGAGATGATGATTCAACGTCTGATGATGATGATGATGAGACTCAGGAAGGCAGCGAGACAGGGGATGATAGTGAAGCCATGGTCGAGGATTCTGTTGGGTAGGCAAAAACAGCTGATCTTCCTCGTATATATGTCAATTTTTAGAAATCTGCACCCTTGAGTCGGGGTGTCAGTTTGTATCATTCTGTCTCGTTGTGTAATTTTTGTCATTGTGCTTCTGGTTTCTTTGTACCAGTACTTGTCCAAGCTGTAATATCTAGTTCTTAGTGTTAGTTTATTGGTATTGCCTATCGTAATTGTTATTTCTGAAGTTGAGCAGTTATACATAAAACCCATGAGATTTGTTTAAAGAAAGCATAGTTTGCTAGCAACAGGAAAGGCACCGGATAACAAGAAATAAAAGTGAAATATCTCGCAATCCAAGATGAATTTGCCATGCCTACAACATTGTTGTTATGTATATAGAATATTGTTAAGCCTATAAGAGCATCTCCTATAGTCCTCCCCATAGCACTTTGGGGGTCCTAGAGAGAGGAAGTGTCCACACCGACGGTCCCAATAAAGCGCTGGCTATTTTAAGACCCTAATAAAGCGCAGCACAACCATAGCAATCCCTTCGCGAAGGAGCCGATTGGGAGTGCTGGCGTCCAATTTCTGCTGAAAAGTTGCATGTGGTCGACTTGCATGTGACACAGCCCTCTAAAGATTCTCCTCTCTTCTACTTTTCTGTCCCTACTTTGGTGCCGGCGCCTCTATCAGGCTAATTGGTGTGAGACACGGTCCGCGAAGACTAATTGCATGCAGCCGGCGGCGCTTTTTTGGGGAGTACCGGTGGAGATGCTCTAACCAGGCAACCAAGCTGCAGAAAATACTACCCAGCCAGAGGCTAGTACAAAAGAATATATTATTAATCAGCTACGACTCCACCAGTTTGGTGACTGAAATTTAACATCCAAAGAATCAATGAACATAAGAAAAGAAAAGTACAGGCAGGGTTCATGGCCTGGAAAATTACAAGGTGATTATTGACGACATTAAAACAAATGAGTCAGGAAACCATATAAACTTCATCTCATCTAAACAAACCAATTTTTTCTTTCGATCTGTCTGCAATGTTTCTCTACTCCGAATTCCTCTGTAATCGTTCTCATGATTCATGGTTGTTTGCTGCGCCATTCTGCTGTTGTTGGTGCTGCAGTTGGTAGAACGGTATGGGTGTAGCCTGCTGCTGCTGCTGTTGTTGGAGCTGGAACATCTGGTTCTGCTGAGCCATGCCGTTGGAGGAGCAGGAGTCGCCGACGCCGAGCTCCGCCGTCGCGATCTTCAGGCGCTGGACTTCACCGGTCAGTGCCTCGTTGAGAGCTGCTCATCAGAAGGAAAAGAAGGAAGATCAAGACCATGAATTTAACCTATACTGATATGTAATCACATTCTCAATTCTGCGGCGATGTTTTACAGTAATTGGACAATTTGATAGAAACATGGTTGCTGCATTTGCAGATAAATTAAGGATGAGCTGATGATCAGGTTTTGTTAAAAGCGGTGGGCATCCAAGATCGTTGGGGCAGCGGGCTTCTTGTGAGCCAGCAAAGGGAGATATGTGGGCGCAGACTAAGCTATCACATGCCACCCGAGAGGATAAAGAAACACTTGCCTGATCAAAGTCACCGCAGAATATGAATGAATACTCTAGAGTCAAAACATTACTCTACTCAGCTGCAAATCTGCCTTCCTACATGCTAGCTACTAACAAGGTCGATCTTCAGAGAAAGCAGCATATTTTATCTGAGGGATAATATAAAAGGGAAGCAAATCTTGGTTGCTGATGATGATTGCTAACTGCTAAGCACATCCCAATCTGCTAGTACTAGTGTCATGGCAACGACTACCGGCATGGCGCGAGCTACCTACCAAGAATTTGAGAGCCGTGAGCACACGTACGCACTGATGCTGAGCACTACTCGGACAGATAACCATGTCGACGTCAAGAACCGCGATAGTACGATAAGGACTATCTAGTGCCAAGCACATCGGTCGGGCGTTGACGAGCAGAGCACGCACGGCACGAGCACGACAATGGTGGGAGGAGAGATGTTGAAGATACGCACCGTCGCGGAGCTGCGCCTGCTGCTCCATGGCCTGCAGCCGGAACCTCAGCTCGTTGTTCTGCGTCGCCACCCCGGCTGAGTCGCGCTGCCAAAATGAGTTTTAGTGATCAGAATTCAGAAGTGAACATAATCTGAACTGCATTTGAACAGTTGAGCAGAATCTGAAGTGCATTTCAATTTGGTTGGATGTTGCTCGGACCTCGGAGGAGCAAGAAGGAAGAAGAAAGGGTACCTGGAGGAGCGTGACCTGCGCGGAGAGCGTGGTGGCCTCCGTCTGCAGCATCTGCACCTTCTGCTCCAGCTCCACGATGTAGCGCATCTTCCTCTCCTTGGACCGCGCCGCCGACTGCCTGTTGGCCAGCACCCTGGATGATGGAGCAGCGATCCAACCAAAGAACACAGCTTGATCAGTGAACGAATTCAGTACTAACACATTGTAGGCAGTGACGTTGATTGGTCAAGAAAGAAGAGCTTGCGTCGAATGGCGATCAATAGCAGAATTCCGCTGAGATTGCTTACCTTTTGACGCGCTTTGGGTCGGCGAGTGCCATCTCGGCGAGCTTCTCGTCGGCCATGATCTTCTTCATCTCGACGGGGGTGAACTCGCCGCTGCCGAACTCGAGGCTGAACATGGTCCCGGCGCCGCCCCCGCCGTTGGACGCCCCGGCGGCGGCGCCGGAGAAGTTGAGCCTCCCCATGAGGCTGTCCATGGACAGGCTCCTGGCGTGCCGCCCGGCGGCCGGCTCCCCCGCGGCGCTCCTCTTGACGCCGGCGCCGGCGCCGTCGGCTGCCCATCCGCGGATCCCGGCGGCGCACTCCTCGGAGTCGTCGTTCTCGCTGCTGCAGGCCTTGGCGCTGCTCCCGCGGCTGTCGGGCGAGGAGTTGAGCGCGTCGAGGTTGTCGAGGTTGAGGTAGGAGTTGAAGAGGTCGTCGCCGTCGTGGCCCCAGCCGCCGGCCTCCGTCTTGGGCTGCGGCAGCAGCTGGTGCTGCTGCGACGACGACGGCGGGAAGTAGCCCGCGAACGGCACGTCGCTGCGGGAGCGGCGGTGCGCCGGCGCCGCCGCCTTGCGCGCGGCCGAGGCGGAGGAGTCCTCCATGCACACGTCGCCGCGCTGCCCGTTGAAGGAGGTAGGCGGCGTCGGCGGCAGCCCCGCGGCCCTCGGCTTGGCCGTGGCCGGCGCCGCCGCCACGGGATGCTCGGCGCCGAACGTCGCCGCCATCTGCATTGGCGACATCCCCTGCTGCACCTGCACCTGCAGCTGCTGCTGGTGCTGCTGCATCAGCGCGGCCGCGCGGGCCTCGCCAGCGCGCTCCATTGCTCCTACCTCTTTGCTCCCTCCGCCAAGATCTCTCTTGTCCCCGACGCAAGCTGCCGCGTTCGATCGGGACACGGTGCGAAGAGAAGAAACTCAAAACGCAAATGCGCGGCGCGGGCGACGGACGGTGGAATGCAAAAATGGAAAGGAAATCGCGCCGAACGGGATTTTGCCGAGCGGTGGGAGACGACGACGCCTTTAAGGCTGGGTATTTAATGGCCGTTGGATCGTTCGGTGGGGGCTCGTGCTCCCGTTCCCGTTTCTTGCCTTCTTCTTTGGTGCGCTCGCCTGGGTGGTCGCTAGGCGCCACTTTTTACAGCCTAGCACGCGGTTGTTTTGATTCGCAAATATTTCCTATACCCATCCGGCCAGCCGACCTGGCCGTATCTATCTACTGGCCGCTTGTGGAAACTTCGTAGGCGCCCTGCCTGCTTCAGATGCTGCCGATGGAAGAGTGTGGGGCGGCTGCCACGCAGTCGAGACGGCATGCAAACTTTGTGTACGGATCTGGCTGCTGATCCGATGCATAGTGGTGGGGTTTTTCCTTCCCTTGTAGGGCAATGTGTCTTATGCGGGAATGGGGTGGCCAGCTACAACCTCATCAATGGCCCGTGGAAGAAAAATAATTGCTGTGTACAAAGACAATAAATATAAATAATACTAGAGTATAAGAAAATATATTTGTCATTTTTAGTAATAAATGATAGTATATATCATAATTCACAATGAAATTGTTTTACTGAGAAAAGGTATACGGTGCAATAAAGAAAACAATATCCTTTTAGATTTTGTAAAAAGATCTTCACTTAGCTAAGAGAAGGCAATTTTCTCTTTCGTCATTGTCTCTCTTCCGATTAAGCAAAAAATCCGACAAGGGAACCGCAAGGAAAAGCCGACGTCACCCCGTTGTACATGCGCTAATATAGTGCGGCAAATTACACACAAGACACATTCAGAAGTTCCGACGTGGCGACATAATATCTGACCGTTGTCGTCTACCGTCGCTTTAAAATTGGACGCCAGCGACACGTCATGCGAAGCTTTTAAAATTCCCGCGTTCACAGTAGGAAACATGTCGTGTGTACAACTGGATCGAGTGGGCTTCTATAAAGCGCGGACACAATTCCAGGGGTCCCTCCCTAGATTCGAAGCCTAGAAGATTTCGAACGCGCATGCCGAGCCTAGGTTAAAGCTCTTCTTTTGGAACCTCCACAGAAAGCTATACGGTGGACAAGTTTTTACCAAAAATCATTAACATGTAAAATACAAAAATAATATCTTTAAATAGATTATGAAATGTATTTTTGTATGGTATCTACAAAATATTATATTTGTTGATAGTGTTCTAAAATTGTATTCAAACTTTACTTGGTTTGACTTTTCAAAAAAAAGTTAACCTTTGGGATGGAGGTAGTAATGGAAAGTGTAGAAAGACAATAAATATAAATGATATGATGCATTATCTTTTTTGTCATTTCTAGCAATAAAATGATAGTTAATTAAAATTCAGCATGAAATTGTTTAACTGATAAAAGTTATATGGTACAATGAAGAAAATAGTATCCTTTTAGATTTTGTAAAAAGATCTCCGTTTAGCTAAGAGAAATAAATTTTCCCTTTCTTCTTTCTCTCTCTTCGAACTAATAAAAAAAATCTGACGTGGTAACCATAATTAAGGGAAGACCGATGTCACCCCGTTGTACATGCACCAATATGGTGCGACAGATTACACACAAAACACATTCAGAAGTTGCGACGTGGCAATGGGGTATGTGACCGTTGTCATATACCGTCGTTTTAAAACTGGACGCTAGGGACCCATCGTGCCAAGCTTTTAAAATTCTCGCGTCCACTCTCGTGTGTACAACTGGATCAAGTAGGCTTCTGTTAAGCGCGAGCACAATTCCAGGGGTCCCACACTAGATTCGGAGCCTGGAAGATTTTGAAGCCGCATGCCAAGCCTAAGTGCAAGCTCTTCTTTTGGCGTGCCCTCCACGGAAAGCTATTTGCAGCGGACATGTTAGCCATCAGGGGTTGGCCCCATGATCCTATGCAAGCTTTGCCTTAGTGCTCCTAAGACGGCTAACAACCTTTGCAAGGATTATCCTTTCATCGCCGCAGTTTGGAACCTCTAAGGGTAATTTACACTTAACCATTATATTGGTTAATGATGACACCGGAGCTAAAGTGTGTACTAATAGTTTCTGAAAGTGTATACAGGTTTTAGTCCACTATTGGTGTTGGTATGTGGTTGGAGACCCCCCATTCTATGAAGATAAGATGTGCCGGTGTTTTTCTTGCTCCTCTCTTATTTATGTTTGAGCCAATAGGAAACAACACACTATTAAATGGGGTCGTCTCGATGATCTTAATAGGTGTGACATCCTGACCTATGGCTCAATAGGATTGATAGGATACTCATATAAAAAGTTGCACCTTCTTTCCCGAAAGCTCATCTTCAAAGAACTCTGAGATTAAGAAGAGTGCTTGGCTCGGAGTGTTTTCAGGAAGGGTGACCGACCGGGAAGTTAATCCTTGGTGCCCACAAGTGAGGATAAAGTGCGCACGAAAGACATGTGTTGGTTTGTGGGGCTAGACTAGAGATCCTAGAGAGCTATCAAGCATAACAGACATGGCCCTGCGGTGGACTGGGTGTTCAGATAGGGATGTTGACATACCCAAACATACACATCCTACCACATCCATATCACACCCAAAAGAGTTGCGAGTTATAGTGCTTTCGAGTAAACACGTTTTGAGCTAAGTTTGGGCTCTCGGTTCCTAGCCCGATCTACCAGTGGGAGGACTGGCCGATCGGTCTAGATAGGCCCCTACACCGAGGTTCGACTGGCCAGCCCCTGATGTTATTTAGCCTCCTTTGGTTTTTGGTCCGAACGATCGACCCTGGTACCGAGGTTGTTGGTTCCCTTCTTGGTCTACGGGTGTGTGGATCGACTAGCCTCGAGTGGTTTTCCGGGCCCCCTCGGGCGTGGCCCGGTCTACCGATGCATGTTTTGCTACTTCATAAAGGACAAGTTGAGTACCACTTTGCTATGTTTTCTCTATGCTAAAAAAATAGTTGCTTTCATTATACAATTATTCACGATCTTTTGTTTGAGTTACTTCTCATGTTGTAACATAGTTGCTGAGTTTTATTGTTAGAATTATATCTATCATGTCTATGTTTAGAGTACTTTGATCACAGCTCACAATGCTTCTACAATAACTTGATCAAGCCTGTGTTGGCTTCATGTCACCTCAAAAATTATTTTTGCTACACTTACCTACTCGAGGATGAGCAGGAGTTAAGCTTCGGGATGCTGATACGTTGCAAACGTATCTATAATTTTTGATGCCCCATGTTTGTTTTACACCAGTTTCTATATGTTTTGTTTATACTTCGTTGCACTTTTATAAATTTTCCGGAACTAACCTATTGAAAATATGCCACAGCGCCAGTTCCCTGTTTCCTGCTGTTTTGAATTTCAGAAAAGTTGTACAGAAAATATTCTCGGAATTGGACGAAACAAAAGCCGAAGTTCCTATTTTGCCGTAATGAAGACAGAGTCCGAAGGAGAGACGAAGAGGCTCCACGAGGCGGCCACACCAGGACTAGGCGCGGCCCAGGCCCCTCGAGCACCCACCGACCTCGCCCTTCCACCTATTTATTCACCTGTTCAGGAAAAACCTAACTACTCGAGCCTCCATCCACGAAAATTTCCACCACGGCCGCCATCGCTGACCCTGGCTCAGGAGGGTTCTAAAGCTCTTCCCGGCACCCTGCCGGAGAGGGAGATCATCACCGGAGGCCTCTATATCGCCATGCCCGCCTCCGAAATGATGCATGAGTAGTTCATATCTTGACTACAGGTCCATAGCAGTAGCTAGATGGTTGTCTTCTCCAATTTATGCTTCATGTTTAGATCTTGTGAGCTCCCTATCATGATCAAGATTATCTTTATGTAATGCTACATGTTGTGTTTGTTGTGATCCGATGAATATTGAATACTATGGTTGAGATCGATTATATACTTGTCATATGTTATTTGTGATCTTGCATGCTATCTGTTGCTAGTAGATGCTCTGGCCAAATATGTGCTTGTAACTCCAAGAGGGAGTAATTATGCTCGATAGTGGGTTCATGCGTCTAGTAATCTGGCAGAGTGACAATAACTTCTAAGGTTGTAGATGTGCTGTTGCTACTAGGGAGAAAACAACAATGCTTTGTCTAAGGATAATTCTATTGTTTACTTTACACACATTGTTTAATGCGATAATCTGTTGCTTGCAACTTAATACTGAAAGAGGTGCGGACGCTAGTTAACCGGAAGGTAGATTATTAGTCATAGACGCAGATGGATTACGGTCTATGTATTATGTTGTAATGCCCAAATAAATCTCATAGTAATCATCTTGTCATGTATCTTGTCATGTATGGTCTTTATTCTGTCAATTGTCAGCTGTAATTTGTTCACCCAGCATGTTATTTATCTTTATGGAGAGACACCTCTAGTGAACTGTGGACCCCGGTCCTTTCTTTTATACTGATAAAATCATCCTGTTATGTTTACTTACTGCAAGCACTGTTCTCTTTTATTTCACTGCAAACAAACATCTCTTTCCATACTATACGGTTAATCCTTTGTTTTTAGCAAAACCGGTGAGATTGACAACCTCACTGTAAGTTGGGGCAAAGTATTTTGGTTGTGTTGTGTACAGGTTCCACGTTGTTGCTGATGCCAGTAGTGCGCCCTCCCAAAAGTCAGCTAGCAACACCTTCAGAAGTCATTCATTTCTCCTACTGGTCGATTAAACCTTAGTTTCTTACTGAGAGAAAACTTGTTACTATACTTATCATACCTTCCTCTTGGGGTTCCCCAATGGTGTGAAACTGCACAACATCAGGGGCTAAGGAGGAATACTCCGACAACTCCTCCATTCCCAAACTTAGACATTATGCCCATGGCAAGAGGAGCTAAGGTGATATAGCCCCCTTTTCTCTCTAGCATCTTGGGTGATGAGGATGATGATATAACAACGGAGTGAAGTGGTCTCTTCATGGTGGTGCTCTTGCCAATTTCGTGTTCTTAATGGATATGGTTGCTTCACATGGCGAGTCTATTGAAGATTTGATGTCTCATATTAAAAATGAGAAACAAAGATTCAATCTTCTTAAGCAACAGAAAATCAATGATAAGAACACTACCTTTCTTCTTAAGCAACAAGTTGAAACATTTGAAGTTGATAAGGTTAAGGACATGTATATTCTTTATAGGGCTCTTTAATGTCTAAAGGTCTTGATGCCTCAAAGAAGGAGCTCGAAGTTGCTGATGCTTCCCTTACTAAGGACCTTGACGTCTCATTCTTCCCTAGCAATAGCCATGTCAAAGGCATTGTTTTGAGAGAGTTGACTTTCTCCAGGGCGAAAAAACCTAACATCTATGATCGGGTGACAATGACGCTTGTGCACTATCTCCTTAGAGGCGTAGTGGAGAATTTGGACTTCAGGTATTGTTTTGGCGTTGGTTTGTGCTGCAACTACAAGGAATTGATCACTGCGAGATATTTTGATTTCTTATTTTTATTTTTTGAGCTGTTTGCATCCGTAATATCTTTAGTGCATTTCATTGTTGCAGAGGCGGCTGGGTGTAATTTGTACCTTGTTATGGTGGTAAGCGCACAATCGATCTACCGAGAAACATGCAATCATAGCATGATGATGACACCGAGATTTGGTAACACGGTTTGGCGAACGCCTACATCTGCGGGGCATGACCCATTGACACCGCTGCACCGGCCACCTTGGTCGCCGGCACAAGCCGCCAGCTCCCCTTGCGCGCCTGCTGCTATCAAGTCGTCATGGGTTACGACATGTGGTGCCCCTCACATTATATGGAAGGCCCATGCTACTAGAGTCTACCTCGAACACTACTTGTAACCTATCCCCACCTAATGCAACTCAGAGTCATAATGTAACCAAATTGGTATGTAATATTACACAAATACAACATACCTCCATGATATTAATATATTCTCTTTGCAAAAAAAAGAATTTGTAAGAGTTTATGCTTGCCAGCAGCCAAATGGACCTAGCACGTGATTTTTAGAGTTGTTCAAAACAAATGTATTGAAAAACATACTAGGAAGATAATATGAAGTTGAGTGGAGAGGGTTGCATAATAATAAGTGAATATAGTTGACCAAGTATTTAGCAAATCAAATTTCGAGAGCATTTTTCACGTAGTTAATCATGTTATTTATTAGTTGGCTTTGCTTTCCCGATACTTTTTTCAGAATGTTTCTTAGTATACGTTAAATATGAGCATGCAGCCATTTATAGAAAAAAAGGAGGAAACGGTAGTAGTTGAAATCACTATTGGTTTTGTTGTTGAGAAACACAGTACAAACATAGGCGCTCACATACACGCGTTTACACTCACCCCTATGAACGCACACACGCACACCCTACTCCTATGAGCACATCCGGAAGACTGAGCAGGCGGACTGGATCTTGAAATTGATGAAGTCACCATAGACGTTTCGCTCGACGGGAACGTCGCCTCCTATTGAATGAATATTTCACCTTTATAAGACACACAGATGTCAAACCTGAGGTTGGTGGGCTAGGGCTACAACCACCCTCCTAACTACCCAACCATAGGTTGGTTCTCTATGTATCTTTTTTTTTAATAGGAAAACGGGGGCTAAAATACTCACCAGGATTGCAATCCTCCCGAAGCAAACAAAGTTATCGTATAGTAAGTATACGCTACTCCAAAATAGAGCCAAACCGGTGTCTACGGCATACATGCACACATCAGTTGTGCTCAATTTCTTCATAGTGTACCTCAAAACTATCATGATTCTGCAATTAGGCTGGAGGGTATCTTCTGCACTTTCTTTCTCGCACATTCTAGTGCCAGGCCCTTGTAGAGATGATGCATGCATGGTACCGATCGAACAAAGTAAAGGCAAAGCACGAAATTCGATACGCTCCTAGATTAATCATGGAGGTGCTGCCCTAAACGGATCTCACATGCGCGAGAATAGTACAGCAGCACGAAGGATATGGCGGTCAGTTTCTTGGCGAGCAAGTTTGAGCCGCTTCACTAAGCAGAGGTTGCTAGCTGTACATGCATCCAGAAGTGGGCGGCGCGTCATGCATTTCACGACACATCACGTGGCGTACCATGTTGATTTTTGGTACTCCGTACGTATAGTACAGTATATATAGGTTTAGATTTAAGAGACGCGCGCATAGATGAGCAGCAGCTTAATTACTTGGCAGGTCATCAGAATCTGTGTCGAGCTTTGGTAGCTAGATAGAGACCGAATATGTTGCGCGGGCAGAGATGATCACATGGCATGGGGGTGCGCAGGGTTCAGAAAGGCATGGGGGTGACGGTGCGGAAGGTTTTGGTTGGCAAAGCGACGACGCGCGCGGGCGGACGGCGACTTGCGAAAGCGGGCTTTTGGGCGAGAAAGCGGAGGCGGGAAACCGTGTGGATCCCACGAAACGAAAGCCATAGTTTCATGCATGTGGGGAGCGGCGCGGTCTGTAAACAAAGCGAGCGAGCACCACCCATCACCCATGCATGCATGTATTCATTCATGGTGATGGTGGTGCAAGTGCAACGCATGATTCCCTGCGCTGCGACCCGGCCGGATGAGTCTTTCTTCTCTAGCTTGCCGTGGCGCCATCACCGGCCGATAGATCGTGTAGTCCTGGATGTCGGGTCTGGCCCGATCGTGGCCTGGAGTCCGGTGGAATATTGTAGGTACGTGGTCGATCGTGGCCATGCATGGACTCGCGCGTGGGGTGGTGCACATCACGTACATCGCCCATATATATTGCACGGACACGCGACGTGCCTGCCCTGCCGTGGCGGACACATCCGGTCGCCTCTACTAGTTTGTCTCCTGCAGTGCAGGCGGCGCATAATTGGGCGGCCATTCTTATGATCCTCTGCGTCGTACAGAGACTGCTTCAAGGTCAACCGCTTGCAGATAAGCCGGGACGATCAAGGCACTACTAGCGCTATCTGGTAGTAGTACGGAGGATGCATGTTTGGCTTGTGTCTGATAGTACAACTATATGCCTGCCTGACTAATCAATGCCACAGTCGTTAATTACGATCGACCAACAAGAGGGTGGCTGGCCAGATCGAGTAGGAGCGGGCCGACGACAGCGAGATGCGTGTGCACCCTGCCTGGCCGGATACACATGCACGGGATGACGGGAGTGAGGGACTTAGTGGATCATCGACCGATCCACGGACCCGGCCAGTACGGCCTAGCCAGTGATCGATGCCGCCGCCGTAGCAAAACCACCGATAGCTGTCTCGCAATCGCAAACTGCACGTACGTGCGGTATGTATTAGGCGGAATAATTTCCGGAGCACCGCACTAGCAAACCATGGAGCATCTCCGACCGAAGCTCCCAAACCCGTATTATATCGGTCCATTTTCGCAATCGCGGCAACCGTCTAGGCCAGAACAGCCTCCCACGCAGTCCCCCCCCCCCTCCACCAAACGCCTCGACCTCACCGACTGCGCCGACCCGCGCCCTCGTCGTCCCCGCATCGCGCCACTGCATCTCGATCGCCAGCGCTGATCTGCCCCGTAGGAGTTCCCCAAACAATGAGACCCCGCCGTCTCCGTCCCGGCCACCGTGACATCAATATCGTCCTACCTCGCCAACAAGAACAATCTTTGGCACCTTTATCTGACCACCGTGATAGCTGCAACCCAAAGATCTACCTCGCCGCCCAGCGCCTCAAACGCCGCTGACGCTTCCACCTCCGCCCAGAAGGCATTCGGCAATTTGCTTGAACCAAAATTTTAGGTCACAATATTCGCAAACTTTCTCCAAAACTTTCTTTGCGCGTAGTTGGTGATTGTCCCTTCAATGTTTTGTGACTTTTGTCAAAGACAAAAAGGCGGATGACCTTAAGATATTCATCTTCAGTGAGTGTTTTGCCTCATCTTCAAACGACTCATCCAAAATGATGACGAAGAGATCTTGATCGCAACGCTCTCCAGTGCTAGTGCAGCTCTCCGGTGTTAGCGCAACTTTACAGTCAACAGCCATGACTACACAAAAGGTTACTACATATTGCAGATGATATTTATCCTGCATGATCCAAATTTGTGAAAAGACTCAGAAAGAAGCTTCTTATACCGGGGAGAAGGAAGCTTGTAGGAAGGTTGTTGAACGGGCATTTGGTGTCCTACAATCTCTTTATGCCCTGTTTGGTTGCACGGAATTGATCTCTGAATTGGCTTTTCGGAATTAAAAACCCAAATTCCAGCGTTTGGATGTACGTGGTATTGGCCCCTGGAATCCTGGACCAATTCCGAGCTGACCCCCGCGCCCGCCTAACTTACCTGTGCCCCAATTCAGAGGTCTGACCCTCCGTATTGGCTCCGAATTGGAGGGTGACGCTTCGCTCCTTCCAGCTCGCTTCGCTTCGCCTTTGTCCCCAAGTCCTCGCTTCTCTCAGCGCCGCTGCCGCCGCCGCCCACCGTCACCCTGGCCCTGGCCGACCCTCTCCGGCGCCGTCGTTCACCGCCACGGTTCGGCCTCGATCTCCTCCACCAATTCCTCCACAGCGTTCCCTCTCTACGGCCCCGCACGCGTGCCCACGCCCTAACCCTAGCTCGGTCGCCGGCCCCGATTTCGGCGCCGCCTTGCCTCTGCCAGCCCTCCCCCGCCGCCTACGACTCTAATACGGCCTCCTTGAGCCCCAGCTCGAGTTCTAGGCGGTGCGGCCCTCCATACTTGGGTGGATGGGGAACTGCGGTGGGGTGGATGGGGAACTCCTGCCCCGAGCTCTGCAGCGGGAGGCCATGGGGGCAACGCCTGGAAGGAGAGGCCGCAGGGTATGCCGGCCACGACGGCTACGGCCGGGCCGCGCAGGACGCAGGGATTACGACCGGGTTCGCCGGACGCAGGTATCACGGCCACGCCATGGGAGCGAGCTAGTTCATGATTTGTTTCGCTGATACTTTAGCCAATGTACTATTTCACAAGTATTTCAGAGTTAAAAAAACAGAATAGACCTGCACAAAAGAGAAATATGGCAAATTATAAAAGAATCATTCATATTAGACAATGTTATGTTGTTCAAAGTCAAAAAAACTTTCAATTCCACATAATGTACAACCAAACAGGATTTGGTATTCCATTGTAACCTTAATTCTAGAGGTGAATACCACGCACATCCAAACACCCAAAATGGTATTCCATTGAATTTGTTGATTTGGTATTCCATTGTCAATTCAATTCGGAGGCGAATTCTATGCAACCAAACAGGGCATTAGGCAATTCTTCATCGCCACCAAAAACATGAGGCTTGAACATAATGTGGGAAACTATATGACTGCTTGTGTGATCATGAACAACATGATTCTGGAGGGATGAAGGCGATGCCGCAAATCAACTTAAAGGGTGCGACTTTTAGGGGCCTTTGATTGCGTCAGAGAATGCACCACAAGAACATGAAGCATACCTCCATATGCACCAAGATATTTGTCACCGAGCTATAATCTTTGACTACTCCAAGTTGATTTGGTTGAACCAATGTTGAGGAAATCGTTTATCGGGGTTAACTCGGTCGGCTGACGATTAGCGATTAATAGGCAGATCGGCCAATTAATCGGGCGATAAATGAGTTAATCTTGCGATAAATGAGTTTATCGGCTAATCGGTGACCACTGAATAGGGATTAATCGGGCGATTAATCGTTGAATCGGACGATTTTTTGAACAGTGGGTTGAACACATGTGAAACCACAAAGGAAACCAATAAACCCATATGATTTTGTCTTTGATTGTGTGAACTATATCTTTGATTGTGTAAATTGTGTCTTTGAATTGTAATATCTAATTCAATTTTGTGAGTGAACTATGTCTATCAAATATGTAGTGTTGAAAGTTATTTAATTTAATTTATTTATTATGTGGGTTTTGATGAAAAAGGGGATAAGAGCATCTCCACCAGCGCCCCCCATAGCGGCCCCGATGTGATTTGGCAGCCTGCGTGGTTTTTGATCTCGCACCGGTGCACCCCAAACGGCGCCGGCTAGTTTTCGAGCCCAATAGAATCGCCGGCATCCCCATGCCGGCCCCTTGTCGAAGGGCGCGAATCAAGCGTGCCGGCACCTCGCGGCACGTTAGAAAAAACGAGCGTGGGCTCCGCCTGGCAGCCAGACACACCGATTTCCCACCTTCTACCCACGCCCGAGCCGACTCCCACCCCTCTAGATCGCCACCGTCGTCGTCGCCACCGTACCCCCTGCTTGAAATAGATACAGCCTCCTGTCTAGGAACCGCCGCCCATCGACACGGCCGCCACCCCCTTGACCGACGGCTGCTGTTTCGCCCGGAACACTATTTGTTTGATTGCATGAATAATTTAAGTTATATTTGTGTGATTATATGAATTATTGAATATAGTATGAATAAAATATGATTGATATGTTGTTTCAAAATATTGTAAAAAGAAAAAAGTTTTGGGGTCCGCCGTTTGGGAGGCGTCGGTGTGGGAACATCGTCCCCAAAATAGAGATGCACTACCGGCGCCCCCATACAGAAGTGCCGGCGACCCTTGATAACCCACAAGTATAGGGGATCGCAACAGTCTTCGAGAGAAGTAAAACCCAAATTTATTGATTCGACACAAGGGGAGGTAAAGAATACTTATAAGCCTTAACAACTGAGTTGTCAATTCAGCTGCACCTGGAAAAGCACTAGTAACAGGGGTGATGTGAAAGTAGCAGTGATATGAAAGCAATAGTAACAGTAACACAACAGCAGTAACAGTAGTATGAGAGCAATGGCACCAGAAAATAGTTGATACTACTTCCAATGTCATATAGGAACGAGTATATGATGATGAGAGATGGACCGGGGTTCCCAGCTATGTACACCAGTGGTAACTCTCCAATAACAAGTGTTGGGTGAACAAATTACAGTTGGGCAATTGATAGGATTGAAATAGCATTAATACAGAACATCAAGATTATTAATCATGTAGGCATGTTTTCCATATATAGTCATACGTGCTCGCAATGAGAAACTTGTACAACATCTTTTGACCAACCAGCCGGTGGCAGCCGGGCCTCAAGGGAATCTACTGGCAATTAAGGTACTCCTTTTAATAGAGCACCGGAGCAAAGCATTAACACTTTGTGAAAGCATGTGATCCTCATACCTAAGCCTTCCCCTCCAATTATCCCAGTTGCTGTCACTCTGGGCATCGGGTTCCGGACATAGACATGTGCAAACGACTTGTAGATACAATCTAAGCAATAAGTATAGAGCTTAAATCTAAGATCATGCCACTCGGGCCCTAGTGACAGGCATTAAACACAAGAAGATTGCAGCAACAGTAACTTCATAAACTTTATAGTAACAATCCATCGGATCCCAACAAACACAACACCGATTACATCAGATGAATCTCAATCATGTAAGGCAGCTCATGAGATCATTGTATTGAAGTACATGGGGGAGAGAGTACCAACTAGCTACAGCTAGAACCCGTAGTCCATGGGGGAACTACTCACGGAGCATGATGGAGGCGGTGGCGTCGATGGAGATGGCTTCCGGGGCACTTCCCCGTCCGGCGGCGTGCCGGAACAGAGATTCTATCCCCCGAATTGGAGTTTCGCGATGGCGGCGGCGCCCTCGGAGTCTTTCCGGAGTTTCGTCAATTTGTATCGCGTTTTTAGGTCGAAAGGGCTTATATAGGCGAAGAGGCGGCGCAGAGGGCGCTCGGGGGTCCCACCCCATAGGGCGGCGCCCCCCTTCCAGGCCGCGCCGGCCTATGGTCTGGGGGCCCCAGGCCTCCCCTCTGACTCCCCTTCGGTGTCCTAGTCCGTCTCGGTGAATTATGATGTTTGGTCGTTTCGTCGAATTCCGAGAATATTACCCGAACAGCCTTTCTGGAACCAAAAACAGCAGAAAATAGGAACTGTCACTTCGGCATCTTGTTAATAGGTTAGTTCCGGAAAATGCATGAAAATATTATAAAGTGCGAGCAAAACATGTAGGTATTATCATAAAACAAGCATGGAACATCAGAAATTATAGGTACGTTGGAGACGTATCAAGCATCCCCAAGCTTAGTTCATACTCGCCCTCGAGTAGGTAAACGATAAAAAGAATAATTTCTGTAGTGACATGCTACTTACATAATCTTGATCATACTATTGTAAAGCATATGAGATGAATGCAGTGACTCGAGGCAATGATCTATAGTTGCTAACAAATAGATAACATATAGCAAAACTTTTCATAAATAGTACTTTCAAGACAAGTATAAATAATCTTGCATAAGAGTTAACTCATAAAGCAATAGATTCAAAGTAAAAGCATTGAAGCAACACAGAGGAAGATTTAAGTTTCAGCAGTTGCTTTCAACTTTCAACATGCATATCTCATGGATAATTGTCAACACAAAGTAATATGATGAGTGCAAATAAGCAAGTATGTAAGAATCAATGCACAGTTGACACAAGTGTTTGCTTCTAAGATGGAAGGAAGTAGGTAAACTGACTCAACATAAAGTAAAAGAAAGGCCCTTCGCAGAGGGAAGCAGGGATTAAGTCATGTGCTAGAGCTTTTTAAGTTTTGAAATCATATAGAGAGCATAAAAGTAAAGTTTTGAGAGGTGTTTGTTGTTGTCAACGAATGGTAGTAGGCACTCTAACCCCCTCATCAAACAGACTTTCAAAGAGCGGCTCCCATGAAGGACGTTATCTCTACCAAGCAAGGTAGATCATCCCTCTTCTCTTTTGTTTACACATGTACTTTAGTTTTTATTTATGGATGACACTCCTCCCAACCTTTTGCTTACACAAGCCATGGCTAACCGAATCCTCGGGTGCCTTCCAACATTCACATACCATGAAGGAGTGTCTATTTGCAAAATTAAGTTGCTTACTGATGAATCAGGGCAAAACACGTGAAGAGAATTATTAATGAAAGTTAACTAATTGGGGCTGAAACCCCGTTGCCAGCTCGTTTTGCAAAATTATTGGATAATCGGATGAAGCCACTAATCCATTGGTGAAAGCTGCCCAACAAGATTGAAAGATAAAACACCACATACTTCCTCATGAGCTATAAAACATTGACACAAATAAGATATAATAAAGTTTTGAATTGTTTAAAGGTAGCACATGAAGTATTTACTTGGAATGGCAGAAAATACCACATAGTAGGTATTTATGGTAGACACACGTGGCATAGGTTTTGGCTCAAGGTTTTGGATGCACGAGAAGCATTTCCTCTCAGTACAAGGCTTTGGCTAGCAAGGTTGTTTGAAGCAAACACAAGTATGAACCGGTACATCAAAACTTACATAAGAACATATTGCAAGCATTATAAAACTTTACACTGTCTTCCTTGTTGCTCAAATACTTTTATCACAAAATATCTAGACCTTACAGAGACCAATCATGCAAACCAGTTTCAACAAGCTCTACGGTATTTCTCCACTAATAGGTTTAAACTACATGATGCAAGAGCTTAATCATGATCTACTTGAGAGCTCAAAACAATTGCCAAGTATCAAATTATCCAAGACAATATGAAGCATTTTCTGTTTACAACCAAATAGCAATAAATGCAATAGCTTCCAACTTTTGTCATTGAACATTAAAAGTAAAACGAAGAAAACAAGTGTTCATATGAAAAAGCGGAGTGTGTATCTCTCCCACACAAGGATTGCTAGGATCCGATCTTATTCAAACAAAAACAAAAATAAAAACACACATACGCTCCAAGTAAAGAACATAAGATGTGACCGAATAAAAATATAGTTTCACTAGAGGTAACTGATGACGCGTAAAGCACACGCCCGTTGGGAACCCCAAGTGGAAGGTGTGATGCGTACAGCAGCAAGTTTTCCTCAGTAAGAAACCAAGGTTTATCGAACCAGTAGGAGCCAAGAAGCACGTTGAAGGTTGATGGCGGAGGAGTATAGTGCGGCGCAACACCAGGGATTCCGGCGCCAACGTGGAACCCGCACAACACAATCACAGAACTTTGCCCCAACGTAACAGACGAGGTTGTCAATCTCACCGGCTTGTCGTAAACAAAGGATTAGATGTATAGTGTGGATGATGATGGTTGTTTGCGAAGAACAGTAAAGAACAATTGCAGCAGTTTGTATTTCAGATGTAAAGAATAGGACCGGGGTCCACAGTTCACTAGCGGTGTCTCTCCCATAATATAGCAGATGTTGGGTGAACAAATTACAGTTGGGCAATTGACAAATAAAGAAGGCATAACAATGCACATACATATATCATGATGAGTACTATGAGATTTAATCAGGGCATTACGACAAAGTACATAGACCGCTATCCAGAATGCATCTATGCCTAAAAAGTCCACCTTCAGAGTTATCATCCGAACCCCTTCCAGTATTAAGTTGTAAACAACGGACAATTGCATTAAGTATGGTGCGTAATGTAATCAACACAAATATCCTTAGACAAAGCATCGATGTTTTATCCCTAGTGGCAACAAGACATCCACAACCTTAGAACTTTCGTCACCGTCCCGCATTTAATGGAGGCATGAACCCACTATCGAGCATAAATACCCCCTCTTGGAGTCACAAGTATCAACTTGGCCGCAGCCTCTACTAGCAACGGAGAGCATGCAAGAACATAAATAACATATATGATAGATTGATAATCAACTTGACATAGTATTCAATATCCATCGGATCCCAACAAACACAACATGAAGGATTACAAATAGATGATCTTGATCATGATAGGCAGCTCACAAGATCTAACATGATAGCACAATGGGGAGAAGACGACCATCTAGCTACTCGCTATGGACCCATAGTCCAGGGGTGAACTACTCACACATCGATCCGGAGGTGATCATGGCGATGAAGAGACCTCCGGGAGATGATTCCCCTCTCCGGCAGGGTGCCGGAGGCGATCTCCTCGAATCCCCCGAGATGGGATTGGCGGCGGCGGCGTCTCCGTAAGGTTTTCCGTATCGTGGCTCTCGGCATCGGGGGTTTCGCGACGGAGGCTTTAAGTAGGCGGAAGGGCAGGTCAAGAGGCGTCACGAGGGGCCCACACACCGAGGCCGCGCGGCCGGGGCCCGTGCCGCGCCGCCCGTTGTGTCGCCACCTCGTGGCCCCACTTCGTCTCTCCCTCGGACTTCCGGAAGCTTCGTGCAAAAATAGGACCCCGGGCATTGATTTCGTCCAATTCCGAGAATATTTCCTTACTAGGATTTCTGAAACCAAAAACAGCAGAACAAAGAATCGGCTCTTCGGCATCTCGTCAATAGGTTAGTGCCGGAAAATGCATAAATATGACATATAATGTGTATAAAACATGTGAGTATCATCATAAAAGTAGCATGGAACATAAGAAATTATAGATACGTTTGGGACGTATCAAGCATCCCCAAGCTTAGTTCCTACTCGCCCTCGAGTAGGTAAACGATAACAAAGATAATTTCGAAGTGACATGCTATCATAATCTTGATCATACTATTGTAAAGCATATGAGATGAATGCAGCGATTCGAAGCAATGATGAAGATAATGAGTAAACTAATGAATCATATAACAAAGACTTTTCATGAATAATACTTTCAAGACAAGCATCAATAAGACTTGCATAAGAGTTACTCATAAAGCAATAAATTCAAAGTAAAGGCACTGAAGCAACACAAAGGAGATAAATGTTTCAGCGGTTGCTTTCAACTTCAACATGTATATCTCATGGATAATTGTCAACACAAAGCAATATAACAAGTGCAATAAGTAAACATGTAAGAATCAATGCACACAGTTGATACAAGTGTTTGCTTCTAAGATAGGAAGAATAGGCAAACTGACTCAACAATAAAGTAAAAGATAGGCCCTTCGCAGAGGGAAGCGTTGATTACTATATTTGTGCTAGAGCTTTTCATTTTGAAAACAAGAAACAATTTTGTCAACGGTAGTAATAAAGCATATGAGTTATGTATAAGACATCTTATAAGTTGCAAGCCTCATGCATAGTATACTAATAGTGCTCGCACCTTGTCCTAATTAGCTTGGGTTAACACGGATTATCATTGCATAGCATATGTTTCAACCAAGTGTCACAAAGGGGTACCTCTATGCCGCCTGTACAAAGGTCTAAGGAGAAAGCTCGCATTGGATTTCTCGCTTTTGATTATTCACAACTTAGACATCCATACCGGGACAACATAGACAACAGATGATGGACTCCTCTTTAATGCATAAGCATTTAACAACAGTTATTATTCTCATAAGAGATTGAGGATTAGCTGTCCAAACTAAAACTTCCACCATGAATCATGGCTTTAGTTAGCGGCCCAATGTTCTTCTCTAACAGTATGCATACTCAAACCATATGATTGTGAAAACCGCCCTTACTTCGGACAAGACGAACATGCATAGCAACTCACATGATATTCAACAAAGGTAAAAGAGTTGATGGCGTCCCCAGAAAACATGGTTACCGCTCAACAAGCAACTTATTAAGAAATAAGACACATAAGTACATATTCTTCACCATGATAGTTTTTAAGCTATTTTATCCCATGAGCTATATATTGCAAAAGGTAAAGAATGGAAATTTTAAAGGTAGCACTCAAGTAATGTACTTTGGAATGGCGGAGAAATACCATGTGGTAGGTAGGTATGGTGGACACAAATGGCATGGTTATTGGCTCAAGGATTTGGATGCACGAGAAGAATTCCTCTCAATACAAGGCTAGGCTAGCAAGGTTGTTTGAAGCAAACTCAAGTATATAAAAGGTGCAGCAAAGCTCACATATGAACATATTGTAACTATTATAAGACTTTACATTGTCTCCTTGTTGTTCAAACACCTCAACCAGAAAATATCTAGACTCTAGAGATCAAACATGCAAACCAAATTTTAACAAGCTCTATGTAGTTATTCATTAATGAGTACAAGGTACATGATGCAAGAGCTTAAACAAGATCTATATGAGCACAACAATTGCCAAGTATCACATTATTCAAGACATTAGACCATTTACCACATGCGGCATTTTCCGTTTCCAACCATATAACAATGAATGAAGTAGTTCAACTTTCGCAATGAACATTAAAGATAAAGCTAAGAACATATGTGTTCATACGAAACAGCGGAGCGTATCTTTCTCCCAAACAAAGAATGCTAGGATCCGATTTATTCAAACAAAACAAAAATAAAAACAAACAGACGCTCCAAGTAAAGCACATAAGATGTGACGGAATAAAAATATAGTTTCACTAGAGGAACTCGATAAGTTGTCGATGAAGAAGGGATGCCTTGGGCATCCCCAAGCTTAGACGCTTGAGTCTTCTTAAAATATGCAGGGATGAACCACGTGGGCATCCCCAAGCTTTGACTTTTCACTCTTCTTGATCATATTGTATCATCCCCTCTCTTGACCCTTGAAAACTTCCTCCACACCAAACTCGAAACAAACTCATTAGAGGGTCAGTGCATAATTCATATATTCAGAGGTGACATAATCAACATTGCTCAAAGCTACTGAAAGTTAATGGAACAAAGAAATCCATCTAACATAGCAAAACAGGCAATGCGAAATAAAAGGCAGAATCTGTCAAAACAGAACAGTTCGTAAAGACGAATTTTAAAGTGGCACCAGACTTGCTCAGATGAAAATGCCCAAATTGAATGAAAGTTGCGTACGTATCTGAGGATCACGCACGTAAATTGGCAGATTTTTCTGAGCTACCTACAGAGAGGCAGGTCGAAATTCGTGACAGCAAAAAATCTGTTTATGCGCAGCAATCCAAATCTAGTATTGGCTTTACTATCAAAAACTTTACTTGGCACAACAATGCAATAAAATAAAGATAAGGAGAGGTTGCTACAGTAGTAAACAACTTCCAAGACTCAAATATAAAATAAAGTGCAGAAGTAAAATAATGGGTTGTCTCCCATAAGCGCTTTTTTTTAACGCCTTTCAGCTAGGCGCGAAAGTGTGTATCAAGTATTGTCGAGAGATGAAGCATCAACATCATAATTTGTTCTAATAATAGAATCATAAGGTAACTTCATTCTCTTTCTAGGGAAGTGTTCCATACCTTTCTTGAGAGGAAATTGATATTTAATATTACCTTCCTTCATATCAATGGTAGCACCAACAAGTTCAAGAAAAGGTCTTCCCAATATAATGGGACAAGATGCATTGCATTCAATAACCAAGACAACAAAATCAACGGGGACAAGGTTATTGATAACCATAATACGAACATTATCAATCCTCCCCAAAGGTTTCTTTATAGCATTATCAACAAGATTAACATCCAAATAACAATTCTTCAATGGTGGCAAGTCAAGCATATCATAAATTTTCTTAGGCATAACAGAAATACTTGCACCAAGATCACATAAAGCATTACAATCAAAATCATTGACCCTCATCTTAATGATAGGCTCCCAACCATCTTCTAACTTTCTAGGAATAGAAGTTTCAAGTTTTAGTTTCTCCTCTCTAGCTTTTATGAGAGCATTTGTAATATGTTTTGTAAAGGCCAAATTTATAGCACTAGCGTTGGGACTTTTAGCAAGCTTTTGCAAGAACTTTATAACTTCAGAGATGTGACAATCATCAAAGTCTAAACCATTATGACCTACAGCAATGGGATCATTATCCCCAATATTTTGAAAAATTTCAGCAGTTTTATCAATTTCAGCAGTTTTAGCAGTCTCGAGCAATTTTGCACGCTTTGCACTAGGAGTAGTAACATTGCCAACACCAATTATTTTACCATTGATAGTAGGAGGTGTAGCAACATGTGAATCATTAACATTACTAGTGGTGGTATGATGCGTGTAGTTGACACGTCCGTTGGGAACCCCAAGAGGAAGGTGTGATGCGCACAGCGGCAAGTTTCCCTCAGTTAGAAACCAAGGTTTAATCGAACCAGTAGGAGTCAAGAAGCACGTTGAAGGTTGATGGCGGCGGGATGTAGTGCGGCGCAACACCGGAGATTCCGGCGCCAACGTGGAACCCGCACAACACAACCAAAGTACTTTGCCCCAACGAAACAAGTGAGATTGTCAATCTCACCGGCTTGCTGTAACAAAGGATTAACCGTATTGTGTGGAAGATGATTGTTTGCAGAGAAAATAGTAAAAACAAGTATTGCAAGCAGATTTGTATTTCAAGTATTAAAGAATGGACCGGGGTCCACAGCTCACTAGAGGTGTCTCTCCCATAAGATAAAAGAATGTTGGGTGAACAAATTACAGTCGGGCAATTGACAAATAGAGAGGGCATAACAATGCACATACATGACATGATAAGTATAGTGAGATTTAATTGGGCATTACGACAAAGTACATAGACCGCCATCCAACCGCATCTATGCCTAAAAAGTCCACCTTCAGAGTTATCATCCGAACCCCCTCCAGCATTAAGTTGCAAAGCAACGTACAATTGCATTAAGTATGGTGCGTAATGTAATCAACAACTACATCCTCTGGATATAGCGCCAATGTTTTATCCCTAGTGGCAACAAGACAACACAACCTTAGAACTTTCTCGTCATCGTCCTGGTGTCAATGCGAGCATGAACCCACTATCGAGCATAAATACTCCCTCTTGGAGTTAAAAGTAAAAACTTGGCCGAGCCTCTACTAGAAACGGAGAGCATGCAAGATCATAAACAACACATGTATAATAACTTGATAATTAACATGACATGGTATTCTCTATCCATCGGATCCCGACAAACACAACATATAGAATTACAGTATAGATGATCTTGATCATGTTAGGCAGCTCACAAGATCCAACAATGAAGCACAATGAGGAGAAGACAACCATCTAGCTACTACTATGGACCCATAGTCCGGGGGTGAACTACTCACTCATCACTCCGGAGGCGACCATGGCGGTGTAGAGTCCTCCGGGAGATGAATCCCCTCTCCGGCAGGGTGCCGGAGGAGATCTCCAGTAATCCCCCGAGATGGGATCGGCGGCGGCGGCGTCTCGCAAGGTTTTCCGTATCGTGGTTTTTCGCCTCAAGGGTTTCGCGACGGAGGCTTTAAGTAGGCGGAAGGGCAGAGTCGGGGGCCAGACGAGGGGGCCACACCATAGGGCGGCGCGGGCCCCCCCTGGGCCGCGCCGCCTTGTGGTGTCGCCACCTCGTGGCCCCACTTCGTGTGTTCTTCGGTCTTCCGGAAGCTCCGTGGAAAAATAGGCCCCTGGGTCTTCGTTGCGTCCAATTCCGAGAATATTTCGTTACTAGGATTTCGAAACCAAAAACAGCAGTAAAACAGAACCGGCACTTCGGCATCTTGTTAATAGGTTAGTTCCGTAAAATGCACGAATATGACATAAAGTGTGCATAAAACATGTAGGTATCATCAATAATATGGCATAGAAGATAAGAAATTATCGATACGTCGGAGACGTATCAAGCATCCCTAAGCTTAGGTTCTGCTCGTCCCGAGCAGGTAAAACGATAACAAAGATAATTTCTGAAGTGATATGCCATCATAACCTTGATCATACTATTTGTAAACATATGTAGTGGATGCAGCGATCAAAACAATGGTAATGACATGAGAAAACAAGTGAATCATATAGCAAAGACTTTTCATGAATAGTACTTCAAGACAAGTATTAATAAGTCTTGCATAAGAGTTAACTCATAAAGCAATAAATCAAAGTAAAGGCATTGAAGCAACACAAAGGAAGATTAAGTTTCAGCGGTTGCTTTCAACTTGTAACATGTATATCTCATGGATAATTGTCAACATAGAGTAATATAACAAGTACAATATGCAAGTATGTAGGAATCAATGCACGATTAATCACAAGTGTTTGCTTCTTGAGGTGGAGAGAGATAGGTGAACTGACTCAACATAAAAGTAAAGAGAATGGTCCTTCAAAGAGGAAAGCATTGATTGCTATATTTGTGCTAGAGCTTTTATTTTGAAAACATGAAACAATTTTGTCAACGGTAGTAATAAAGCATATGAGTTATGTACATTATATCTTACAAGTTGCAAGTCTCATGCATAGTATACTAATAGTGCCCGCACCTTGTCCTAATTAACTTGGACTACCTGGATCTTTGCAATGCACATGTTTTAACCAAGTGTCACAATGGGGTACCTCCATGCCGCCCGTACAAAGGTCTAAGGAGAAAGCTCGCATTTTGGATTTCTCGCTTTTGATTATTCTCAACTTAGACATCCATACCGGGACAACATGGACAACAGATAATGGACTCCTCTTTAATGCATAAGCATGTGGCAACAATTATTATTCTCATATGAGATAGAGGATATGTGTCCAAAACTGAAACTTCCACCATGATTCATGGCTTCAGTTAGCGGCCCAAAGTTCTTCTCTAACAATATGCATGCTCCAACCATGAAGGTGGTAGATCTCTCTTACTTCAGACAAGACGAACATGCATAGCAACTCACATGATATCCAACAAAGAATAGTTGATGGCGTCCCCATAAACATGGTTATCGCTCAACAAGCAACTTAATAAGAGATAAAGTGCATAAGTACATATTCAATACTACAATAGTTTTTAAGCTATTTGTCCCATGAGCTATATATTGCAAAGGTGAATGATGGAATTTTAAAGGTAGCACTCAAGCAATTTACTTTGGAATGGCGGATAAATACCATGTAGTAGGTAGGTATGGTGGACACAAATGGCATAGTGGTTGGCTCAAGTATTTTGGATGCATGAGAAGTATTCCCTCTCGATACAAGGTTTAGGCTAGCAAGGCTATTTGAAACAAACACAAGGATGAACGGTACAGCAAAACTCACACAAAAGTCATATGGTAAACATTATAAGACTCCATACCGTCTTCCTTGTTGTTCAAAACTCAATACTAGATGTTATCTAGACTCTAGAGAAACCAAATATGCAAACCAAATTAGCAAGCTCTAAGTATTTCTTCATTAATGGGTGCAAAGTATATGATGCAAGAGCTTAAACATGAGCACAACAATTGCCAAGTATCAAATTATCCAAGACATTTTAGAGTTACTACATGTATCATTTTCCAATTCCAACCATATAACAATTTAACGAAGATGAAACTTCGCCTTGAATACTATGAGTAGAGCCTAAGGACATATTTGTCCATATGCTACAGCGGAGCGTGTCTCTCTCCCATAAAGTGAATGCTAGGATCCATTTTATTCAAACAAAACAAAAACAAAAACAAACCGACGCTCCAAGTAAAGTGCATAAGATGTGACGGAATAAAAATATAGTTTCAGGGGAGGAACCTGATAATGTTGTCGATGAAGAAGGGGATGCCTTGGGCATCCCCAAGCTTAGACGCTTGAGTCTTCTTAATATATGCAGGGGTGAACCACCGGGGCATCCCCAAGCTTAGAGCTTTCACTCTCCTTGATCATATTGCATCATACTCCTCTCTTGATCCTTGAAAACTTCCTCCACACCAAACTCGAAACAACTCATTAGAGGGTTAGTGCATAATAAAAATTCACATGTTCAGAGGTGACACAATCATTCTTAACACTTCTGGACATTGCATAAAGCTACTGGACATTAATGGATCAAAGAAATTCATCCAACATAGCAAAAGAGGCAATGCGAAATAAAAGACAGAATCTGTCAAAACAGTACAGATCCGTAAAGATGGATTTTATTAGGCCACCGGACTTGCTCAAACGAAAATGCTCAAACTGAATGGAAGTTGCGTACATATCCGAGGATCATGCTCGTAAATTGGCGTAATTTTCTGAGCTACCTACAGGGAGATAGACCCAGATTCGTGACAAGCAAAGAAATCTGGAACTCGCGCAGTAATCCAAATCTAGTACTTACTTTTCTATCAAAGACTTTACTTGGCACAACAAAACATAAAACTAAGATAAGGAGAGGTTGCTACAGTAGTAAACAACTTCCAAGACACAAATATAAAACAAAAATACTGGAGTAAAAATATGGGTTGTCTCCCATAAGCGCTTTTCTTTAACGCCTTTCAGCCTAGGCGCAGAAAGTGTTTATCAAGTAACATCAAGAGACGAAGCATCAACATCATAATTTGTTCTAATGATAGAATCATAAGGTAACTTCATTCTCTTTCTAGGGAAGTGTTCCATACCTTTCTTGAGAGGAAATTGATATTTAATATTACCTTCCTTCATATCAATAGTAGCACCAACGGTTCAAGAAAAGGTCTTCCCAATATAATGGGGCAAGATGCATTACATTCAATATCCAAGACAACAAAATCAACGGGGACAAGGTTATTGTTAACCATAATATGAACATTATCAACTTTCCCCAAAGGTTTCTTTTTAGCATTATCGACGAGATTAACATCCAAATAACAATTTTTCAATGGTGGCAAGTCAAGCATATCATAGACTTTTTTAGGCATAACGTAAATACTTGCACCAAGATCACATAAGGCATTACAATCAAAATCTTTGACTCTCATTTTAATGATGGGCTCTCAACCATCCTCTAGCTTTCTAGGAATAGAAGTTTCAAGTTTTAGTTTCTCTTCTCTAGCTTTTATGAGAGCATTTGTAATATGTTTTGTGAAAGCCAAATTTATAGCACTAGCATTGGGACTCTTAGCAAGTTTTTGCAAGAACTTTATAACTTCAGAGATGTGGCAATCATCAAAATCTAAATCATTACAATCTAAAGCAATGGGATTATCATCCCCAAGGTTGGAAAAAATTTCAGCAGCTTTATCACAGGCAGTTTCAAATAGCTTTAGCAGCTTCGTGTAATTTTGCGCGCTTTGCACTAGGAGTAGAAGCATTGCTAACACCAATTATTTTACCATTGATAGTAGGAGGTGCAGCAACATATGAATCATTAGCATTGCTAGTGGTGGTAATCGTCCAAACTTTAGCTACATTTTCCTTTTTAGCTAGTTTTTCATTTTCTTCTCTATCCCACCTAGCACGCTAGCTCAGCCATTAATCTTATATTCTCATTAATTCTAACTTGGATGGCATTTGCTGTAGTAACAATTTTATTTTCAATATCCCTATTAGGCATAACTTTCGATTTCAAAAGATCAACATCGAGGCAAGACTATCAACTCTAGAAGCAAGAATATCAATTTTATTGAGCTTTTCCTCAACGCATTTGTTAAAGGCAAGTTTGTGTACTAATAAATTCTTTAAGCATGGCTTCAAGTCCAGGGGGTGTATTCCTATTATTGTTGTAAGAATTCCCATAAGAATTAGCATAACCGTTACCATTATTATAAGGATATGGCCTATAGTTATTACTAGAATTGTTCCGATAAGCATTGTTGTTGAAATTATTATTTTTAATGAAGTTTACATCAACATGTTCTTCTTGGGCAACCAATGAAGATAATGGAACATTATTAGGATCAACATTAGTCCTATCATTCGCAAGCATAGACATAATAGCATCAACCTTATCATTTAAGGAAGAGGATTCTTCAACAGAATTTACCTTCTTACCTTGTGGAGCTCTTTCCGTGTGCCATTCAGAGTAATTAACCATCATATTATCAAGAAGCTTTGTTGCTTCACCAAGAGTGATGGACATAAAGGTACCTCCAGCCAGTTGAATCCAATAAATTCCGCGAAGAAAAATTTAGTCCTCGCATAGAAGGTTTGGATGATCATCCAAGTAGTCAGTCCATGGGTTGGGCAAT